>NC_041402.2:28272499-28612499 GCF_900747795.2 Erpetoichthys calabaricus
AGAAAAAAAAAAATTAAACAGCCAAATGGGGCTATGCATATGAACTTAAAAGGTTTAAATAAAACAGAAATATATATTTTATTTTTACTTGGTTAACTTGTGGAGGGTGTATCCTGTAGCAAAGCCCTAACTTTTTTCGTGAAAGCCCGTTTCAGTCAATAAGTCTTATGTGTGTGTTTATGTATGTGTGTATATATATATGTAGATATGTGTATATGTAGATATGTATATATATGTATATGTATATAAATGTTTATGTGTGTGTGTATATTATATATATATATATATATATATATATGTATATAAAAGACAGCAACACTTATAACAATGACAACACAATTACATTGACAATCATGTTACGTTATTTTTAAAATGTTTCGTTTTTTTTTCATAACCTCTTTAACACACTACTTCTCTGCTGCGAAGCGCGGGTATTTTGCTAGTATATATATATATATATATATATATATATATATATATACATACATATGCACACATACATGCAGTTTCAATAACATAGAAATCAATATAAACATTAACATCATTATCATATGAGAATATGAAGTAATATATAAGAAGCACATTTCATATAAATATAAATTATTAAACAGTAAAATCTTCTTCTGTAATTTGCTACCGTGGCAATTTGTGTGTCTGTCCAGGATTTTAAATCACCTGTAGCTCGCAAACCGTTTCACCTATTGACTTGAAATCTGGTACACATATAGTACGTCACGTCTGCTATCCGCTTTATGGGTGATGATTGTATTACTCTTTTTATCTTTATTTTATTGTAGAATCAACTCCTATCTGCGCACACCAGGGCGGCCATGGGCGGATGCGTATGGTGTATTCACTCCATGTTATCGTGCATTGCGCTGTCACTGGTATTTTGATAAAAGAATTTGAACAACATATAAGAAGCGTATAAATTATTAAACAGTAAAACATTAACATTTAAGAAGTAAAGTTAGATTAAGTACTACTGCAGTGCCTTCGGGTATACCTCATTTTTTGTTTGCCCATTACATACTTAAATGTATATATTTTTTGGTGTACCTACCCGAGAACATGCGACATATAACCGAGCGTGGAAGAAGCATGGATTTTAAACACGCGTTGAGTTCATCTGCTGGTCTCCCTCGTGGAATAACTGGTAATGTTTGACTAAAATCTACAGCGAGTAAAACGACATTACCTCCTATTTTTTTTTTACGATCTCTGAGATGTTGCTTTTTTTCGGTTCAAGGCTTCATAAGCTCTTTTATGTTGTATGGTGTACTTATCCCAAACCATCATCTTTGAATGTTGCAAGACTTTCGCCTTGTATGTAGATCGGGGTAATTACATTCATTGCATTCCTAGTCTGAATCACAATCTGATTGTATGGGTGGTTACCTGGCACTGTAGGGTTGCCACCCGTCCTTTAAAATACGGAATCGTGCCGCATTTGAGAATGAAATTGCGCGTCCCGTTTTGAATCAATACTGGACGGGATTTGTCCCGTATTTTTTTTTATCATTTTTTTTAAAGCAGCGTCTCATGCAAATCATCCCACACGCATTTTATGAAGATGCCTCCTTTCCTACTTTTGATTGGGTAATACTTGATGTCATCGTTAGTTTGATTGGTCTTTTTAACTGTCCAGTGAGGAGGGCGTGTCTTTTAAGTAGAGTCTGCAAAGTGTTGGCACTGAGATGTGGCGTCAGCGCCAGAGTTGAAGCCCCTAATGTTGCGGTCAGCAAGTCGGCTAACATCCGCCATGTGCCGTCTTTCAGTTGCGAGAAGCAGATCATAGAATGGTTGAAACTGTTGCCCCTAACGTTGCGCCACGGCGTGTGGTTCGTTTATACCTCGTGTCTTCTCATTAAACTTTTATCTCGCGAATATGTTATTGCAATCCGCAGCGGGAGCGTTTCTATAAACTTAATTTAAACTTACGTTTTACACCGTGCATTGTTTCCCTTATGAACATGCTTGTATGCTTCACTCGCTCCCTTCTCAATTGTTTAATTAATTTTTTGCTCTTCGCTGTTTGCGGCTCTTCCGTCATTTCCCCCTACTTCGTTCTTTTATCTCGCGAATATGTTATTGCAATCCTTAACGGGAGCGTTTCATTAAACTGATTGAAAATAGTTTTGCATGTACCTTTTTAGTAAAAGGCGAGCTTTTAAGCCTGAGAAATCACCCCGTAAATGCACACGTTTAATTGCACATGTGTTAATATGTATGGTTACACAGTATTAAAAGACAGTGAACAACGTCAGTTACCTTTGTTCCCGCGTTTGATAAAAGGCGAGCTTTTAAGCCTGAGAAATCACCCCGTAAATGCACACGTTTAATTGCACATGTGTTAATATGTATGCTTACACAGTATTAAAAGACAGTCAAAAATTAACGTCATTTACCTTCGTTCCCGCGTTTGACTCGTGCTGTAAATCTCTTCCTTGTTTTTAGTTCACGTGATTACGTAGGAGGCGTGATGATGCGATACGTGACTCCGCCTCCTCCATGACAGTGTATGGACAAAAAATATGTTCCAGTTATGACCATTACGCGTAGAATTTCGAAATGAAACCTGCCTAACTTTTGTAAGTAAGCTGTAAGGAATGAGCCTGCCAAATTTCAGCCTTCCACCTACACGGGAAGTTCGAGAATTAGTGATGAGTGAGTCAGTCAGTCAGTCAGTCAATCAGTCAGTCAGTCAGTCAGTCAGTGAGTCAGTGAGTCAGTGAGGGCTTTGCCTTTTATTAATATGTATAGATATATATATATATATATATATATATATATTGTGGCGGATGGCCAGGGTTTGCAATACCTCCCCCTGGACATTAGATGGCAACCCCCCTGGTTTGGAGCGGTGCCTTGGTTTCCCATAGGGCTCCATGGGAATTGGAGTTTGGTGCAGCTCTGTTGGGTCACACAGGCATGGCCAGGGAGTGCTGCAGCTGGGACTCCTGAGCCCTTATGGGCAGTGTATTCGCCACTCCCGGAATTGCAGCTGGAACTTGGCAGTCAACCACCTGGAGCACTTCCTGGTGGACTATAAAAGGTGCCAGCAGCCACCACTCAGGAGGAGGAGGATGAAGCTTGACAGAGAGGAGTGGTGGTTTAAGGAGAAGAGTGCGGTGTTTTGTCTGGTGCTTTGGGACTGTGTTGTGCCTGTGGGACACGGTGAAGATGTGCCCCACAGGTGAAGAAAAATAAAGTTCTTTGGTTTTTATACGTTCCTCTGGTGTGAGTCTGTGTCAGGTCAGGCGCCTCTATAGCGCCTTTTGTTACACTGGCATCCCAGATGGGACTCTCGTAAAATAATTGTGTAACAACCCGGCACAGCAGAGTGAGGCACACACCCAGCACAGCAGTGCATAGAGCATGCCCCCAAGACAGCGCACCGAAGCGTGCACACATGGCAGGGAGCCGATCCCACAGAGATTGCACCAGAGGGGAGCGGCATTGCTATAACTGCGGCTGATGTGGTCACAGCTGGCGGTGTTGTCCAGAGAGGATGTCTGAAGTGCATGGACATCGGGACAATACCCCTAGACCTGTTCCTTTAATCTCCACAGGTTAGAGTCCTGGAAGACGCTGACTCCCCATCCTGGAGAAGACCAGCCCTCGTGGGACGTGCCGTCTGAGCCCCATGGGGCTCAGCTGAGAGTGGGGCAATGTGGCAGACGCCCCTTCAGTGTATGTTCAGGGGGAGCAGCCATGGACATTGCAATACCTCCCCCTGGACGCTAGATGGCAACCCCCCTGGGTTAGAGCGGTGCCTCGGTTTCCTGCAAGGCTCCATGGGAATTGGAGTTGGGTGCCGTCCTTTTGGGTCTCTCAGGTGCCGCCAGGGGGTGCTGCAGCTGGGACTCCTGAGCCCTTATGGTCAGCGTATTCACCACACCCAGAAGTGCAGCCGGAACTCGGTAGTCAACCACCTGGGTGGACTATAAAAGGGGCCAGCAGCCAGCTTGACGGAAAGGAGTGGTGGTTTAAGGAGAAGAGTGTGGTGTTTTGTGTTATGCTTTGGGACTGTGTTGTACCTGTGGGACACGGGGAAGACGTGCCCCATAGGTGAAGAAAAATAAAGTTCTTTGGTTTTTATACGTGCCTTCGGTGTGAGTCTGTGTCAGGTCAGCACCTATATAACACCTTTTGTTACAATATATATCATATTGTCACACACGTGTGCTTAGGGGGCCATGAGGTGAGTGAAACATCATGAGATGAAGGGTTGATTTGTGGTACTAACGCCTCTCTCTCTCTCATCAGAACCAAAGAAGAGAAATAATGATCCCATTTACTCACCCACACCACTTCTGGATTCAGAAAATGGCCGCTTAATGTCACTTCTGCTTTTTTCAGGCTCCTGATGATAACATCACTTCCGCCCTTCCAATAATGATGTCACTTCTGGCTTCAGAAGACGACATCACTTCCGGCCCCTACTTGATGACTTCACTTCCGTTCAACAGTCTGTGACGTCATTTCCTGCCACACCACATCCAACCACCATTTTATGTCTAAATACCACCATCTTTCAACTGTTTATTATCAAATGCTCTGGTTTTTGATCGTATTTTGCATTACTTTTCATAACATCTGCTGGACATTTATATAGGGCAATTTCCCCAGCTCTTTTTGCTTTGTGGACTTCCTTTATTCTTATTACAATATATATACTATATATTGTAGGAGGCACACAGGATGGAAGAGCACCCTGGCCAGGAGTCCAGAAGATCCCTTACCTGGATGGGAGGCCCCGTGGGAACATAAAGGCATCCTGGTCAAGAAAGGAAGGAGGTCACACCTGGACTAGGCAGCTGTAATGGGTGGACAGGCATCCCAGTCAGAATGTATTGTTCCTTACCCAGGCGGGAAGCCCCAAATAAATGGACAGGCGTCCTGACCAGAAATGGACTTCATATGACAGAAGAACAGGACAGGGAAGGACTATCTCTGGGTATTGTTTATTCCCCCCAGGTGCTAGATGGCAGCAGCCCTCCATATCGGTGCCCATTCAGGAAATGGCATGAAATGCCAGGAGTTGTAGTTTGGCAGCACAGACCTACTGGGGTCCATGGGTGCCGCAAGGGTGCGCTGCAGGGAGATGCGCTCCCCAAAATATGGGACTTCCATATGACCCGGAAGTGTTTCCATCTGGCACTGGCACTGGAAGTTCTCCCAGGTCCTCAGTTAAAGGGACTGCATTTGAGTTGGAGCTGGGAGGTTGTGGAGCAACACTCAACTGGAGGAGGGCAGTGCGGTGGAGAAAGAAAGAAGAAGAGAAGTGATTGTGAAGAGAGACATTATTTGTGTTTTCTGTTTATGCTTACAACTTTGTGGAGATACTTTTTTGGTTAATAAACCATCCAATTTATGAACCAGGAATGCATTGGTGTTTTGGGGTTTGGGGCTCGCTGACATCCCGGTTCCATCACAGTATATATGCATGTGTGTGTCTGTGTGTATATATGTGTGTATTTAAAATATTTCTCTTTAGCTTCTGTAAAGTTTTTAATTTGCCCTTGGGGACAAATAAAGTATTTATCTGTCTGTCTATCTATCATATAATGCCTTTCGCGTCTATCTGCCTTTCACTTTCTCACAGCCATAATTGTTTCCAGAATTTGTGTTATTTTATTTTCCACAAGTATATTTGAGTAAAACTAAAGTTGTTTTCAAATCGTATCATCATTCAACTACCCATCCATCTTCTGAACTTGATCACTGATTCCTGCTTAGGCTTCTGGGTTTACATGGAGCAGAGCCAATCACAATAGCACTTCTGTCCTGTACAGGGTGGTGGTCTACTGCAGGGCGCTCTTGCACATGCCCCCTCACACATACCAAGCCAATTCCGAGTCAAACATTCATGCATCATGTATAAATTTGCAAGGCAGCAGGAAGTTTAGGGTACCTGAAGCAAACCCAAGCTGCGTCGGTGTAGACTGTCTTATTAAGTACTGGGATGCTGGGTTGGCTCATTATTGCCTGTGACAGAAAAGCCTATAAGGAGGTTCATATGATCGATCAATCAATCCATCTTCTGATCAGAGTAAACGGGTGCCAACCCCAGTAGCATTGCATGCAAGTTGGAAAGGGCACCAGGTTCCATAAGACGCTGGACCAACAGAAGAGTGCAGAGTTTGTAGATGAAGCAGGGCAATCACATCCTGGTGAAACGTTTGCACCTTGTCATGCTCAGAAGTAATGCTGATTGAAAATGAGACTGAAGCTGTGGGTTTAGAAGGATTGACGAAGGAGTTTGTTATTACCCTTGACCCCAAGCTCAGTTTCAGTTTTAATCTTCAAACTGAATCCAAATTAATTTTTGAATGGCCATTTTCCGTAAGCATGGAGTAAGAATGGGGAGCAAATGCAACAGGAAGAAAAGCAGCCTATTTCAGAAAATGGAGAGATAAGGACACGCCTGAGGAGGCAGAGTAGCTTATTACAAAAATGTGAAGCCAAAGCCAAGAAGATAATTATGTATTTTGGCTTTTCTTTTTGTGGTCTACGTATTTTGGTTTAACAAAGCCTTTTATTTTTTTATTTTGGCTATCCCGTATAATCACACTTTCAGGATTATGAACAGTGGCAGGATATACTGAAGGTTCTGCCCAGTTTTTTCAGGTTCCATTGCTGCTGGTAGGCTCTGCCGACTAAATCCCACGTCCTCCACCTCCCTGCAGGCTCCGAGATTTGATCATAATAAACAGTTAAAGCTATGGCTAATTCAACGTGACCTCTGTGAATGCCATCTCTTCTCATGTAATCCTTATAATAGCATTTGCATTTGTAAAAGGCATATTATAAAACAAATCCTTGGTGATGAATCCTTCATAATTCATGCAGTGGTGAAAGATGTGTTGGACAATCATCAGTCTAAAGATTCTGCAGTGTTCTTTGTCACACAAAATAAAAAACAAAGCATGTAGCATTGGTGAAGATTTGTGAGCGGTACACTGAGGTGGGTTCAGTGGGTTACTGGGTACCACCTAGGACTGTTGAGGCTGCTTAGGATTGTCTGGTACAAAGCATTTATATCTCTCTTTATTATAAAAAAAATCCTTGCCTTGAAAGCAAAAGCAAGGCTACACTACGTGATCTTCTCGGAAGACATTTAAGAGACCCGTGAGACAAAAGAGACATGCCATGGTGCGTCTCGCGGGGACCACAAACGTGAGACATTGTGCCAAGAGATTGACCCAGGACTGTCTCGCGATGACGTAGAACATGACATTCTTGCAAGACACGTCCTACTTACAACCAATATCAAATAAGACAACGGGCAGCAAAACATTCAGTCGTCTAAAGGATTTGAGCACATATAGATCCATGGTCTCAGCGCATATAAAGCGTACAAGGACAATACGTTATAAATGAAACGACGACGAATAAGCAAAGAAGAAAGCAGCACGGAGAAAAGCGACTCAAAAGCGTTGGAAAGAAAAAAGAAAAAATAATCTAGGTGCAAATTCAGAAAATAAGGCAAGTAATTATCAGCCCGTAACAAATAGAGTTGAAACAAAGTACTTCCAATCGGGCTCAGAATTAAAAGACAGAGTAAAAGACAAAGTAGAACTTCATAAAGACGTTCACAAACGTTGGCGATATACACATGCAGACAGATTATGAAAGAAGTGCAATTCGAAAGGCTACAAAAAAAAAACGTATGCACGATTCAAATGTGGAGAAAGTTAAAGAATATGAAAATAGGAAAATTAGTAAGTATAAAAAAAGAAAGTAAAGATCGCAGTAGCGCAAACAAATGGAAATTAATACTCGAAAAAGGGAAAATAATCACTACGGACCAGGTGTCATTGAAAAAAAAGCAGGACAAAGCGAGGTCAGAAATAAAAGACAGAATAGAAAACAAAGTAAAACGTCATAAAGAGGTTAGAAAACAAAAGGGCCAAACACATGCAGAGCAGGTTAGAGATAATTCAGGATAGGTTTCTCTGTTTGGAATTTCAGCACAGACAAGTGATCTACATCATCATCAGTTAATAATTTTTTTTGCAAAGTAACCAATAAATGCACGTGAGGTAAAACATCCATCCATTTTCCAACCCGCTCAATCCGAACACAGGGTCACGGGGGTCTGCTGGAGCCAATCCCAGCCAACACAGGGCACAAGGCAGGAACCAATCCCGGGCAGGGTGCCAACCCACCGCAGGACACACACAAACACACCCACACACCAAGCACACGCTAGGGCCAATTTAGAATCGCCAATCCACCTAACCTGCATGTCTTTGGACTGTGGGAGGAAACCGGAGCGCCCGGAGGAAACCCACGCAGACACGGGGAGAACATGCAAACTCCACGCAGGGAGGACCCGGGAAGCGAACCCAGGTCCCCAGATCACCCAACTGCGAGGCAGCAGTGCTACCCACTGTGCCACCGTGCCACCCTGAGGTAAAACACGTTTTTGAAATTCTCTGACTTAAACTTCAAAAATTTACAATATTTACATACTTCTGACATATCACCTGTGTCCATATATTCGATCTCTCTTCGCCTTTTAGTTATTTCTCCGAGTAATAATTTCTCTTTTTTGGCACTAATGCGATGTTTACTTTTTTCTTTGACACTGTCGTTTTTTTCTGCTTTCATATTCTGTATCTTGCTCTGCATGTGTTTCACGCCTACGTTTTTTTGGGGTCTTTTGAATTCAAGTTTTCATTATCTCTAACCTGACAAAGTCATTAAACACATGTCTCACTGACCTCATTTAAAAGATTCAGTATATTTTGACTCAAAATATTCCAAATATTGTTTTTACAGAAGTTCTGAAATAAAAGTGAAACTAATCAAAAAGCAACAATTCAAAGAAAAAAAATCTTAAAAGTGTGTCCGGAAAACCAAACACGGGTGTTGGCGAGCGAAGTGAGCAGGGGGCAGTTTAGTAAAAGATAGTGCTGTGTAGGCTGAATGACAAACTAAGAAAAATTTGAAATCCATCACTAGATTTTTGTGACATCAGAAATAGTGGTGGGAATCTTACCGTAAAGACTCTGCCAATATCTTAGAGTGAGTGTTGATCTCCTGAACTCAACCCCACCAGTCTTGTCACACACGGAACCCATGACAACATTTTAATGGCTGTGATCAGGTGGTAAAGAAGGGAAAGGATGAGACTGTGACACAGTCGATAACTGCCTGTACCCCTTTTCCACCACATTAGAGGTCAACAATATTGAAGAAGACTACTGCCATACCCTATAACCCATGACCATCTGGTCATTCCCATATTTATGAAAACGAGCAGCTCAGTGCTGGCATTCATTTTGGACCCTCCTCTGAAAGAGGGCAGATTCCCCATAGAGGACCCTTCATTTTCAGACAAAGTGTTGTAACGTGGACCTTCCAATTTAATTTGTTCTTTAAGAAGACCTGCCTCATATTAATATGGGGTTACCATCCTGACATCCTAAACCTGTGACTGGCTCAGCCCTTTCTTATTACGCTCCCCATTCATCCCCACCACCCTGCCTTAGCACGTCCATGTGTAAAGTGACCGGGAGCTTGATGTTGTTGGAGAATATGTCTGGGAAAGGGCATTTGGCTCCAAAATTTGGAATAGATGGAGGCAAAATGGTGTAAAACTAATATGACACACGTAACATACAAATTGAGCAGGATCTAACTGCAACCTGCCACCACCCGTCACTCTGTCCCACATACTGATGTCATTTGCGTGACTTCTGTTGACTGCCATTGCTTCAACTTCTGATAATGACGACACTTTAAATTGTAGTCATTCTTATCATATTTGTACACTAATGAAAAATCAGTTTGATAAATAAGGATGTTTTATCGAAAGTCAAAGGTTGATAAGTGTAAAATTACATTATTTCATACAGAGATTGGGAGTAGCCACAGAATGGGCATGACAGTCATTGAGCTGCAGAAATGCAGAGCTCGGCTCCCGTGACAAGACAATCAAGTTACACACAACCGATAACGTTGAGCCCTCTGTGTATTACACATCAGTGAGGTTACCAACACAGCCAGTCATTTGTTTCATTCTCCTCGTGCCAGTTTCAAGGAGTTCCTCACAAAATATCCTTAGACCGTGGTTAAGATTCGGGTTGTGTGCGGGTTATCTTACTCCCCATCAAGAAGGGAGTTGTTTAGTACTGTGAGTCACAAGCACTATGCAAATCATGTGACATAAACTGACAATCCAATTGGCTTTTCAGCTGAGCTACTGAATGGCAGATCTCCAGAGGTCTGCAGCTAGACCCTGCTCCTCTAGTCAGTCTTTCACCTTTTGAACTGACTATAATGCCATTCATATGTTCTTCGGCACTAGCCAATCATTAACTAATGTATTATGTGCCGACAAGTTTCCTTTCTTTTTTGTCTTTCTTTTATTATGACTTAAGTAGCAACTTAACTGATTTATGCTCCCTATAATGCTCGGGGGCGGCCATTGAGAAAGCAGAAAAAACATTATTAACTGTAATGATTATAACTATCCATCTATCCATCCATTTCCCAACCCGCTGAATCCGAACACAGGGTCACGGGGGTCTGCTGGAGCCAATCCTCAGCCAACACAGGGTGCAAGGCAGGAAGCAGACCCCAGGCAGGACGCCAGCCCATCGCAGATGATTATCAGTATTTTAACGCACAAAATACTTATGACTGTATTTTGTATTAATCATGCTGCAGAGAACTATATGATTTTATACTTCTATATGATTTGATCTGCATTTAGGTAGGAAAGGAATTATGTTTATGCACAGAATATGAGACTTATTTAATTCTTCTATGTGAAAGTGCTACCCTATTGATACTAACAGAACACCCTGTGATATTATAAATCAATGTGATCATTTTCTTCACTCTTGCTTAAAAATATAAGACAAAATGTCATTTATGAATTAATAAATAAGGATTATTAATCTAATCAAACAAATATAATCTAATGAAGATATTAAAGTTATAAGAATGTAATCTCTTTATACCTAATGCAATGAACTTTAAGAAACTGCTTGGTTTGGGTTTGTGTGTGTGTAACTGAGAAAGACACATTCTTTAGAAAATGTACCGTAGATACTCGCGTATTAGTCGATCTCGAAGATAAGTTGAGTGTATTGTTTAAGCCGAAAATTACGAAATTTGTTATGACCCGCATATAAGTCGAGGGTAAAACTTGAAAGCTATCAGAGATAGAGGGCGACAATCAGCTGTTAATGGCGACAAAACTCACTGTCACGTCACAGGCATTCCCTCTGTGCTTGGAGGAATGCTAGACTTGTTGACTCAGCAACTAATCCTTGCGTGTGCGTGAATTGTGAAATGTAAACAAAGGCAAGATGGTGTCAATATGTCACAAGGGAGCGAAGCGAGTGCAGAAAAGAAAACACTCAGCAGACGATGTTTTGCACATTATCGCTGAGTCGGACTCTGATTTTTCAGAATCGGATTTTATTGACAGTGATCAGGAATCGAGCAAGAGAGTGAGAAGCCGGCATCAGCTGATCGGACACCAGCCGATGCCACGCCAACTGATCGGCTGCCAGCTGAACGCATTCGCGCAGCCGATGCACCTACGGCAAGGTTCGCGTGGAAGGAATACACAGACATTGATTCGTGGGAGCCGAACCGGCTACCGGACTTCACAAGACGGCATGGCATGCTGTTGGACACGACAGATCACCCGCTGCTGAACTACTTCAGGCTGCTCTCTCCTGATGCTGCTTTTCAGCTACTGTCAGACGAGACAAACAGGTAGGCAGAGAAATTTTTTGAATCACGGGCTGCGCTTGCATCGCATTGATAGCGTGCATTGCCTTGGTTCTTTTGATTCCAAATCTGGTTGCACGTGGCAGCTAATGGTATGTTTGCTATCCAAAACCTGCAAAAGCTAATGCTCAAATTCAAGTATTTCACAGTTTAAAGAATTATTTAATGAAATTAGAAAAAAAACTAGCTAATTAGCAATAGTATTGCTGACTTATAATTATTTCAAAGACCATGGGAAACGGCAGATGACTGGTGACTTAACACCGTGAAGCGTTGAGTGTACAATGTCATTACCCAAATTCTATGGACAATTGTGCTGCACCGCGGATAAGTCGATTCTGTTTTTTTGAATAGTATCTACGGTAAGTGCCTGGTACTGCTTTGTTTTTCTGTACTCCTGTATATCATAAATTAAGATGTAACCCTAATCAATGCATGACGTCAAAATGAACTGTTATGTTTTTTTCTGTTCTCTCTTTGGCTAATGAACAAGCTAGGTGATAAAAGGGAGACCAGTTTTTCTTTTTCCAGTCTGCCCGAACTCAAATCAATTGGTCTGAGCTGGAGGGGTGCAGTCTCTCTAACTCACCAAGAATAAATAATAAAGAAATTGTTTTTATTTAAATTGGTTTTAGACTCTCGTTGTTGATTTTCGACTTCAGTGCTCACACCATCATTACAAAGGTAAATCTGTCTGTCCAGCCTGCAGCTGAAGTGCACCAGTTCTGATGTACTCGCACAACATAACCTTATATTGTATGTTTGAACTCGGTCGATTGCTGCAATTGATAAACAGAAAAGCAATTCATTACATCGTCTCCCAAATTATTCACTGGATTTTAAAGCAAGGAGAAGCCCCTTAGACAGTGTCTTTGGTAAAGATTCTCAGTCAGACAACTCTGTTTGAACCAGTCACTGCTTCATGGGTTTTTTAATGGCAATGCTGGAGATCTGTCGAACAAATGAGAACATCACATTTAACGCCCTGCGTCATATCTTCATTGCAGCTTTGTTTTTTTTTGTTTTTTTAAACCAAAATGACTTTTAGAGTATAACTATATTTACAATAGCAAATATTCAAAAACATTAAGCACATAAAAAATCTGTATTCCATTTTAAGAAAAGAAAAAAAAAACAACAAATACAGCCTTGCACAAAAAAATTCAGCTCACAGAAAAAGTTTGGTTTGGAAAGCAGCCATGATGTTGCTGTGTTTCAGTAGCACAGACACAATGCTTTTTGAATCCACTCATTGAAACGAGGATGGGTCATTGTCAGAGGAGCCGCTCTCAACGCGTAACGGTTCACTCCTGAAGGTGATCTGCTATGTGCTGAATTTCTTGCTTCTTCCAAACATGCTTAGTCATTTGTGTGCCCATCACACCCTCCTCTACCAGTGACCACTTGTCTAATGAAGAGGTGCCTGCTATAATTCACTCTGCCGCACCGGGGGCTCCAGCTTGTGGGAGAGGGCTGTTAGGACCTTGTCGAATTTCTCGTAACGTTCAGCTTGCTTGCCCTCGGCCCCCCGGCTGCCCCACAGTAAGCGCATTTGAAACTCAGTCTGGAAAATCTCCAACACTTCTTCTCTCTCCTGGAAATCTGGGTATATGAAAAAGAAAGGAAAGGAAAGGAAATGAATGAAAAGATCCACTAGGCTGGGCCATTTATTTCGAAGGAAGAAAATAAAATGAAATCTCTCCATTGTTGGGGTTGGTGAAGTTCTGGGGTGTTCGGATCTTGTGGTATGAGTGCTAATGGTTAAATTGTTTTTTTTTTTTTAGCCATGCAGGGGTCTTGACTTATATTTTATTTCAGCCCACATTTGTATATGCTCATAACTGCTTATCGTATATAGTCGCGTATAAGTTGGGTCTTGAAACCTGAAAAATTGATCATAAAATCAGACCCCGACTTATATGCCCATTCAAAAATGTGACACTTAAGACACTTAATGTGACAGCGCAATTACCAATTTCATTCACTACTTCAATGACATTGTAGATAAGGGATGCTCTTACAATAAAGGTGTATGAGGGTGTGAGATACAAAAAACACAAATCAGTGCAAACGTTGCTTTGGAATAGTTCAGGTATTACTGTGTGGTCACGTTGGAACAATAGAGACAGAGAGGTTAGGAGCACACGCTGATACAGTGCATTGCCGCACCCACATACAAAAAAAGGCTGTGTGCCCCGTAGTTACTCTCTCAGGTGGGCGTTAGCATATCATAATCTCTTGGACCAATTGCGTGAGTTTCCCGTATTTGACTTATACGACTGACATTATAAAATAACAGAAATGATACAATAAAATCAAGTCTCGACTTATCCGGGGGACAAATTATCCGCAAGTTTATACGGTATTTGTATTTATCGCCTTAGCTTATACATTGACTTATGGCACACACGGCAGCAGCAACGTTAAGACTCTTAAGTCTCGCACTGTGGTTTGTACTAACAAAAGGTACCCATGAGCACTTCTTTCAAAATTAGTTTTTAAGAACATTTTGTTCTTTCAGAGGAATGAGGCTTGATAAGAGACAAATGATGATGTATGTGTGAACTTATAAAAGCAGCCTGGCTCAATGCATTGAGCACACACACATCTCAGGAGCTGCAGCAGGGCCCTCACAGGGCGTAGGGCATTTGTGTGTGTGTAAGAATAAGCCCTTACTTCAGACTGATCAACGCTCCAAGTGTTTGATTTATTTTTCACATAAGTAATAAGATTAAATGCCTCTACACCATCCAAAAGTCAGATTCTGGAATTGGACCATAAACAAGGCACATCGTTCATGTAGGCCAGAGAATTAAATGTGGAGTACAACTGCTGAGGAGCCAATTGCCTGTGTCACCAATAATAGTCAAAGCAAGACCACAAGACCACTGTGGAAGACTCTTCCCTCTTTTTGTCTTAAATGCTGCTCATGTGTGCTGTTGTGTTGCTGAGAGGAGAGGCTGTGATCTCGAAGAAAGGGGGTGGGTTCTGTCACTGTGGCGGTTCTAGGTGGGTCACCATGGTCGGAAATAACTGTTCACTGACATTACGTTTGTCATTCTCCATTCCTGAACATTAAAGAACTCAAATGAACAGCACAATGGAGTCTGGCATTTAACAGTTCAAAGGGTTTCACGCATTATTGCTATCTGATATGGAGAATGGGAGAGCTATAAAACTTTTCAAATCTTTCATTTTTTACCATAATAATAATTCTTTACATTTATATAGCACTTATCTCACCACTCAAAGTACTTCAGTGAGTGGGGAACCACTAATGTGCAGCATCCACCTGGATGATGCCACGGCAGCCATTTTTGCGCCAGTACACTGACCACACATTAGCTGTAAGATGGTGAAGGGGTGACAGATAGTTAGCCAATTAGAGACAGGGGATGATTAGCGGGGGAGAATGATCAGGACGTCGTGGGCAATTTACTACTAAATATACTAATGCACACTTACTTAAATAAAAGGGATTCCAGGTTAAACACTCCAATATATTCCAGGAATACCTGCATTCAAGTTGACCGTATGGGAAGGAGTGACGGACATACCTTGCAGCTTGGTTTCTGCGTTAGTTTGATAAATTCCCCCATGGTGAGCAATGGTTCGAGCTGCTTCTAAGTGATTCATCACCACGTCCACACCTGCATCAGCATTTTCCCATGGCTCCAAACCCTCTGCTATGGCTACCCCCTTTTCCAACAAGGAGAGGAGGGGAATGACATGAGGGAAGGAGGTGTTTGACAAAGGGCAGCTTTCTGGAAATAAAATATGAAGACCATTAATGGCACATATAAACAGATGAATGTCACTTGAAGAAATACTGCAGCATGAACAGGAGAAAACTGAAAACCAATAAGTATATAATAGATAGATAGATATGAAAGGCACTATATGACAGACAGACAGACAGACAGACAGACAGACAGACAGACAGACAGACAGACAGACAGACAGACAGAAAGGAAAGGCACTATATGATAGATAGATGGATAGATAGATACAGTATGAAAGGCACTATATGATAGATAGATAGATAGATAGATAGATAGATAGATAGATAGATAGATAGATAGATAGATAGATAGATAGATAGATAGCTATGAAAGGCACTATATGATAGATAGATAGATGGATAGATAGATATGAAAGGCACTACTGTATATGATAGACAGACAGACAGACAGACAGATAGATAGAAAAGGCACTATAAGATAGATAGATAGATAGATAGATAGATAGATAGATAGATAGATAGATAGATAGATAGATAGATAGATAGATAGATAGATAGATAGATAGATAGATAGATAGATAGATAGATAGATACTTTGGTCTGAATACACACCAGAATGACTACAAAGCAAGAAAAGTCAGACGAAATTTCATCTACCTAACCTAACCTAATTAATAATACATTTTATGAATGACTGAAGCTGGGAAAAATATGGATATTGCACACTCAAAACAAACACAAACACATATTTTTTAAAATGTCAAATTGTAGAGACCACTGGTTCATGGTTGAATCAAAAGGGAGAAAATGAAACTAACTATTGGGAATGGGAATGGAAGGGAGTATTGACTGCCAGCACGGTGTCAGTTAGAAATGTTAAGCTGCAACCAGCAAACAACATCAGGAACACATTTTGTTAGATTTTAAGAGTGGAGCCAAAATAAGGCAGACTCAGATTTGCTACTCTTTAATGACCTCATTGCTGCTTGTGGTGATCGGTGATCCGGTTGCCCACTCAGGTATAGAGTGAACTTCTATCTTCTAGTAGCCAAACATGTAAGTGTTTATTTATGGCAATTATAAAAAGAATGCTTTAAAGTAGCTGAAAAACAAAAACTTTATACTAATAGAGATATTGAACATACATATCTGAGGTCTCTAACTATGGTACCAATTGTATACTAATTCATTCATTCATTTTCTGAATCCACTTATTCCAGTGTAGAGAATTGGGAGGCCAGGGCCTGTCCTGGGAGCACTGTACAGAAGACAGTATTCAACTATGGATATGATGTCTGGTTTGGGAGAAGTGTGAGGATATGCATCCCAGTTCATTTTTGCTTTTGCTAATCAGTTATCCTACACATCTTTTCAGATTTAGGAAGAAACCCACATAGACATTGGCCTGGACTTGAACCATACTTCAGAACATTAAAACAATTGTGACGAGAACAGACTATTCAGTCCAAGAGCCTCGTCCATCTTATTTACCTACCTGAATTGTTCAAAATGACATCCAGTGAAGATCTGAAAGTCCCTAAAGTCCTGATCTCAACCACGCTACTTAGTAATTTATTCCACGTGTCTTTGATTCCTTGTGTGTAGAAAGACTTCCTAGCATTAGTGTGAAACCTGTGCCCTTGACAAGTTCCCAGCTGCACCTCCATGCTCTTGTTGAAAAAATGAAGAAACAGCTGTGATTCACTGTACTAACCCCCTTTATCATTTTAAACTCTCCAGTCATGTCCTCTCTTAATCTCAGTTTGCTTAAACGGAAAAGGTTCAGCTTCTTGAATCTTTCCTCAAGGATCCTACCTCTCAGTCTCATAATCAGCCTAGTGGGTCATCTCTCGACTTTCTCTAGTGCTGCTATGTCTTTTTTTGTAATATGGAGACCAAAACTGAACACAGTACTACAGGTAAGGTGTCACTGGTGCATTATGTAACGTAAGCAGAACCTCCCTTGAATTTGTGCTATACTGTATAACCCAATATCCTGTTAGTCTTCTTGGTCGCTTCTGTCCACTGTCTGGATGTTGATAGTGAAGAGACCACTGTGGCTCTTGTGTACTTTCAAGTTATATTACCTTATCTGCCCTTCCACCAAGTTTGGCATCATCGGCAGACTTAACCAAGTTATTGATTATATTCTGGTCCAACCTGTTATGTGTATTTGTGATGTCTCACAGCGCTAGGTTTGAATGCTGGCCTGTTGACTCTCTGTCTAGAGTCTCCCCGTGTTACTATCATTTTTCTCTGCCTACTATGGCTTCCTCCCACAATCCAAAAACAAACAGAGTAAGTACACAGTATGACTCTCTGTGGGTGAATCCTAGGGTGCCCTCACTTGTTTGATTCCTATCTTATGCCAACTGCTGCCCAGATAAACTCTGCCTCCATGCTTCCCCTTAATGGATGATGTGGATCTAGAAAGTGGATGAAGACTTTTGAATGCAGAAGAGTTTTATGAGGTGACTGCCATACTGGTGTACCTTTGCTATCATTCATATTCTTCATAAAAGGCTTGAGCTTCTTTTCATACAGAATGGCTCCTTCAGTATGCCTTTGCCTCAATGTCATCCATGTCTGGTCCAAACGTGAGATCTGAGAGATTGAGAACAGATTTTGTCAAATCTCATAATTAAATGTAATTAAACATAATTAATTGTAATTAAACATAATAAACGGCCTTTGTTAGGCCCCATTTCCAAACACACTTTAGGGTTCATTTAAAATCTAGAACACAGAATCTCATTATTCAAAGTCATTTTTACTAAAGCTTGAGTGCATTAGTCACATAGTCTAATTTATAATCTCTTTGTTTGAATTCTCTTCCACCAATTTTAAAGTCAACCGCAGTTTTGCACATTTTTTATAAAGAGAAAAAGTCATGCAAAGCACGGGCAGCTACTCCGTCTGACTTGCTGTGTGGCTATCAGTGCACACTACCAACCTCTACTTTGTTTATGGTAAACTCGACAAATGGCCAAGCTTATTTTATAGCAGTTGTGCCTTCTTAAGTTTACACTTGCATTTATTCACTTAGCAGATGCTTTTATTCAAAGTGACTTACAAAGGAGGTAAGCAATACATGAGTAAATAACCATTGGCATCTTTTGAAAAAATGTTTTACTGGATGAGGTTATAAGATTCACCACCACAAGTAAAGCGCTCTGACCGAACTGAGCAACCCAACTTGCTACTCTTCCCTTAGCTACTAAGAACCTCACATCAAAATCATTTTTATATTTTAGCCACAGGAGCTGCACCCTGTGTCTCTGAACTCCTCTAATGTACCCCTCTTATTAACATTATCTTTTATTTTCATACTATACCTGTGGCATCTCCAGGGCCTTCATCACAGCAGCAAATCCAAACATGTTGCCAAGGTTGCTTTTGAGTTCAGCTGCCAGCTGTATGGTCTTATGGAGAAGAGCAGCTCTCTCCTCCGTGCTGCCGGTGCAGCCCAACAGGTCCACGGCCATCATTATGGACATTGTATGAAACCTAAAACAATATACAAATGGTCTGCATGAAGTCATGGCTTAGATATTCTAAGCCAGATTTTCTCAGTCCTAGGATTTGGTTCTTGAGGGCTGCAGTTGTCTCAGGTCTTTTGTCACACCATTTTCTTAATTTGAGGACTGCTCATGCTGTTGACACCTGTAGTGGTGACGCTGTGCCGAATACATATGAGCTGACAGAAAGAAAGAGGAAGACAGATCAGCTGATGTCACCAGGAAGCGCTCCTCTCACAACGTTCAGAAGCAGTGTCTGTGTGGCTGAGTATAGGAGCTCTCCATTTAGCTCATGGACTCAAAGAGATTGCTGATCAGCCAGAAGTTGTGGGTTCATGGCTGATCACCAACAATGGATGCAAATCTTTGAACTCAGATGCTTTGTGGTGTGAATCCACAGTAATTCACTTTGCGACGAGGATGAGATTTGGACTGTGCACAGGTAGAGCTTTCCCAAGTAGTGAGTTAACGTTGACTCACATCACCAAGCATCTCAGTTCGAAGATTTGCACTTTGGTGAACTGTCGGCACAGCATTTAGCTCAGAAGCAATCTCTCTGCAGCATGAGCTCGATGGAGAGCTCCTTCAGTCGGCTGTGCAGGGACTTGTGAGTGGAGTGCTTCCTGGTGACGTCAGCTGATCCCTGTCCATGTTAGCCCCCGCCTGATCTACACCACAATGCAACACATCATGACGCCGGATTCATAAATGTATTAAAATAAACAGCACAAGATATGAATAAATATGAGGAGAATGTGAAGTAGAAAGCAAAATAAAGCCGGTTGAAACCTTGATGCCACCCTGCTACATGCTAAGGGATATGGACAATGTGTGCTTTGCACTGTGAACGCGTTTCTGGGCTAGAATCTCCAGGACTCTGAACAAATCCAAATCATATTATGTGATATCATCTACTTTTGAATTCTTCTCTGTACTTGTACTATTTCTGTTGTACTATTATACTGTATTGAGGATTACTTGTGTTCTGTTCTGCGTATTGCATTGTATTGACCCCCATCTTTTTGACACCCACTGCATACCCAGCCTCTTTGAACTGCCTTTCCCAAGGTTTCTTCCATTTTTTTTCCCTACAAGTGTTTTTTTGTGTGGAAGTTTTTCCCTCTCGTCTTCTTAGAGAGTCAAGGCTGGGGGGCTGTCAAAAGGCAGCTCATTGCAGCACTCCATGTGTGATTTTGGGCCGTACAAAAATAAATTGTATTGTATTGTATCTCCAAATGGTAGCTCCTAGTGGAAGAATTTGGGGATAACATTGTAACCTGATTCCTCTTGAGATGTGTGATGACCCTGAATTCGTATATTATTCTGCAATAATACAAAATAAAAAAATAAAGCAGTTCAGACAGAACTTTCATATTGCATCCATGCTGTATTTGAATTTTATAATTAGCAGCAAATACAATCAGAATCTGGTATGCCACTGTGACTCGGGCTTTGTTGATGCAGATTTATACGGAGTGGTTCATGAAATAGAGGCCCCTGCTCAGTAAGGTGGAGGAGGTCACAGTGCTTCATTTTGTTAATTCTGTTATCGATGTGCGTGCTGCGGAGAAGACATGCTGAATTCATTGGAACAACATGTTTTGATTGTGGAGCTGTTCGTTCATACAGTTGATACGTGAGAGATTTGTGGAACAATATTCCATTGCAAGTGCTCCAATGCCACAACACTTCTATCTGAAATCCCTGTAAGTCAACGTGATGGTGATGGTCACAACAGCTTGTAAGTATTTGCCTGTACTGAGAATACGAGACACTTTATGAGCTACAGAACAACACCTTTTGATGTATAAACATCTGGAAAGAAAATATTAGCTTCTCCACTAGAGGTTATGACTTTGTGTTTTCCATACACATAAGCTGCACCTGCAGTCTAAATGAGGGAGGAGAATATCATTTTTTTCAACAAGGTATTTTTTCCCCCATTTCTTTGCACAGAAAATTATAGCCCTTCTAAAATCACATCTTTATTTAGAAGTACAGGGTAGTATTACATTCTTGGCCACTTGGGGGCACCAGAGCTCTGCGGCCATAGTTCATAATTAGTACAGTGCATCCAGAAAGTATTCACAGCACATCACTTTTTCCACATTTTGTTATGTTACAGCCTTATTCCAAAAATGGATTAAATTAATTCTACACACAACTCCCCATAATGACAAAGTGAAAAAAGTTTACTTGAGGTTTTTGCAAATTTATTAAAAATAAAAAAATTGAGAAAGCACATGTACTTAAGTATTCACAGCCTTTGCCATGAAGCTCAAAATTGAGCTCAGGTGCATCCTGTTTCCCCTGATCATCCTTGAGATGTTTCTGCAGCTTAATTGGAGTCCACCTGTGGTAAATTCAGTTGACTGGACATGATTTGGAAAGGCACACACCTGTCTATATAAGGTCCCACAGTTGACAGTTCATGTCAGAGCACAAACCAAGCATGAAGTCAAAGGAATTGTCTGTAGACCTCCGAGACAGGATTGTCTCGAGGCACAAATCTGGGGAAGGTTACAGAAAAATTTGTGCTGCTTTGAAGGTCCCAATGAGCACAGTAGCCTCCATCATCTGTAAGTGGAAGAAGTTCGAAACCACCAGGACTCTTCCTAGAGCTGGTCGGCCATCTAAACTGAGCGATCGGGGGTGAAGGGCCTTAGTCAGGGAGGTGACCAAGAACACGATGGTCACACTGTCAGAGCTCCAGAGGTCCTCTGTGGAGAGAGGAGAACCTTCCAAAAGGACAACCATCTCTGCAGCAATCCACCAATCAGGCCTTTATGGTAGAATGGCCAGACAGAAGCCACTCCTTAGTAAAAGGCACATGGCAGCCTGCCTGGAGTTTGCCAAAAGGCACCTGAAGGACTCTCAGACCATGAGAAAGAAAAGATTGAACTCTTTGGTGTGAATGCCAGGCGTCACTTTTGGAGGAAACCAGGCACTACTCATCACCAGGCCATTATCATCCCTACAGTGAAGCATGGTGGTGGCAGCTGTGGGGATGTTTTTCAGGGGCAGGGACTGGGAGACTAGTCAGGATAAAGGGAAAGATGACTGCAGCAATGTACAGAGACCTCCTGGATGAAAACCTGCTCTCAGACTGGGGCGACGGTTAATCTTTCAGTAGGACAACGACTTTAAGCACACAGCCAAGATATCAAAGGAGTGGCTTCAGGACAACTCTGTGAATTTCCTTGAGTGGCCCACCCAGAGCCCAGACTTGAATCCGATTGAACATCTGGAGAGATCTTAAAATGGCTGTGCACCGACGCTTCCCATCCAACCTGATGGAGCTTGAGAGGTGCTGCAAAGAGGAATGGGCAAAACTGGACAAGGATAGGTGTGCCAAGCTTGTGGCATCATATTCAACAAGACTTGAGGCTGTAATTGCTGCCAAAGGTGCATCGACAAAGTATTGAGCAAAGGCTGTGAATACTTATGTACATGGGATTTCTCAGTTTTTTTATTTTAATAAATTTGCAAAATCCTCAAGTAAACTTTTTTCACATTGTCATTATGGGGTGTTGTATGTAGAATTCTGAGGAAAAAAATGAATTTAATCCATTTTGGAATAAGGCTGTAACATAACAAAATGTGGAAAAAGTGATGCGCTGTGAATACTTTCCGGATGCACTGCATATAGTACAGTATTCAGCATAGCTAGTAATGGTGTCCCTCTGTGTTTATCAATGCATGCATTCATTATTTGGTGGTTGGTGCCATCGCTAAACTGCAGACGTTAGTGTGGTCCTTACAAAGCTCTCGCAGGCCACAGTGTGTAAGTAACTAAAATTCTACATCAAGCTGAAATTAGCAATGTTTATCTGATTCAAGATGAATTACAAACATGTGTCTCTCTATTTCAGATCAGTCTCACTGAGATAACAGTTAACTGTAACACCACTAAAATTAGCTATTGTGTGTTATGCAAACATTTTGGGGGTAACACGTTAGCTTATGTACAAACTATAATGCACCTGTTGGACACATACTGTTATGTAAGAAGACATTAACAAAGGCTTCTTTTGGTCTTAATAACACTTACAAAGCATCAATAAAGTGGTTATTTACCTCTGTGAAATGTTGCATACTAAATTAGTTCTAGTTTGTAATGCTCTGAGGTGGCTTAAGTGGAACATAGTATGTCCATGGCCTGTCATGCTAAAACAGCAAGGGGCCGGGACAAGATGGCAGCATGTAACTGAGAGAAATATCATACAGAGTGACTTGTGGTTGGCAGAGGCACACCGTGTGAAGTTCATGATCCAGGCAGTTTATGATGTTCTCCTGAGCCCTGCACTGCTAGGGCCTGTTGCAGAAACCAGACTGCCCTCAATGCTGAAAGAAGGGAATGCTGGAGGACATTCTCAGCTGCTGGCCAAAAGCTTTAGCGGAAGGTCACTGTAGGTGTCAGCATGAGCAGGTGCTCTGGACTATAGCAGAAACCATCTGCATTGCAATTAATAGCAGCCGGAAAGAGATTCCTGGGAAGAACATCATCTGTTTTGTCATTGAGGAAGTGAGACCAACAATGCCAGGAACACACAGAGTAGCGGGGCTGCCCACACTGTCCAGGGTAGGCAAAAGGGTAAATCTGGGGCAGCACATAAAGTTCCCTTAATTGAATAGTTAAAAGACCTGACATAGTGCCCTGGTCAGATTCAGCAAGGCACATTGTCACGGTCAAGCTCACAGTACCATGGGAAGAACAAATAGAAGAAGCCTCAGTGAGGAAAAGGGCAAAGTATGAAGGCCTCATCAGTAACTATAATTTGTGGCAAGCTGCTGGGGGTGGCACCCAGCCAGGATGCCCGGAAGGACCGGAGGAGGGAGTACGCCTCCTCCAGACCACGAGGGGGCGACCGCCCTGATGGCTTTGGGGACCACGGGAACAGAGCTTAGAAGCTCAACCCTATAGGTGCCCGTGGTCACCGCCCAGGGGGCGCCCAAATGACTGAGGAGCCCTGGCCCTCAGCATTTCCGCCACACCCGGAAGTACTGGGGGGAAGAAGACCAGGGACACCCGAAGTGCTTCCGGGTTTGCAGCCGTTACTTCCGCCACACTTGGGAGTGCTGGCGGAAGCTAATCGGGAGGCACCTGGAGCATGTCCGGGTGTGTATAAAAGGGGCCGCCTCCCTCCATTCGATGGCTTGAGTCGGGAGGAAGAGGAGTGGAGGCGGACCTGAGAAAGAGAGGCATTGTGAGGCCTGGACTTTGGGGGAGTTTTGGGGTTGTGTGTGGCACTTTATTCTGTAAATATTGTAAATAAACGTGTGTTGGGTGAACTAACGATGTCTGCCTGTCTGTGTCCGGGCCATTTACCACACATTCTAAAGGTATGAAAGGAAAGTGTTGGTCTGTGGAGGTGGGATGTCAGGGTGTTGCAGGAAAGTCTCTTGTCGAAGGGAAAAGCTATTGGTACCATCTTGCAGACAGCTGAGAAAGCCTCATGATGGCTTTGGATGAAGAGAGCAGATTTCTAGAGTACTGCGAGGGTGCTGGTAGGGAACTGATCTCTCCCAGAAAGGTGTATGATGTTTGAAAGACCCAAAACAAATCACTGATGATGCGCCCTAGTGAAGCATCAAGCGATTTTTTCTAGAATAAATAACACAAAATACAAAATCACGTACTTCTCTGTAAGGCTTGCGAACACTTAACTGATGTCTAATAAAAACAAATGAAGCCATCAAGTACTACACAATCTGCTATATTGCACAGAGATGAATAATCACTTTAGTGATGCCTTGTATTTAGATAATTACGTAACAGAATGTGACTGAGAGATCTACCTAAGCTAAAGTATTAGCGGTTTTTCTACAGTTTTACCGCTGATGATGGTACACAACATGCACAGGGAAGGACCCTCACCTTTCCAGTAAGTCCATTCTCAGCTGATGCCCATGAGGAAGCGTAATCAGCTCCAGCCCAGAGCTCACTCCCATCGTCTTCTGCAAATCTTGGGAAACACCCAGAATCCTGGCCACCTGGTGTGACAGTAGGTAAAAAATGTTAGTGATTATCAGACAATATTATGCCTTTTTCTTTTGTAAATTACACAATTTAGAGTTTAAAAAGTTGCTAGAGCCAATGTTGTACTAATATTAATATTACAATTGTCACTAAACATTTAAATATGTCCCCCATGGTCTTGCTGGGCTGCACTCCTCTTACTGTTTGACTGCAGCAATGTGGCAATACAAACATTAAAATTAAAACTTAAAAATGCCCAATTTAGAGTTATTCACATAAATGGCTAGTATGCCTAAACAAAGGTCATCCCTTGTCTGTGGAGAATAGTTTGCAGTACGGTACCTTTAAGTCCTGAAATAAAAGGCGATTCGTAAAGCAGGCACATCCAGTTTACATCACACATATTGTTCAGGCTAGGGACATAGTGACTGTCATTGTCACCATCAGCTACCTCTTCTGACCGACACATGCTGCACTAACAACATCTCCAGCTCAACATGGCAGTGTCAGAGTGCCTCCCCTTATGGTATTAGCTGACAAGGCTGCACCACTTGAGTCAAAATCACACCCAACATAGGAATACTCTTAGATACATTCATGACTTCAGCCTTAAAATACTGAAGGCGGAACAAAATCTACCAAAATGATTTTGTTAAAAGGCTTCTAGTATCTTACACTGCTCATAACTGTCTCAAGGTTTATTTGAATTAACTGTACAGGATGTAACCACAAGGGGGCGCCCCCGAGCACCTAACCACAGACATAATATTACCCAACACAATTCTGGATTCAAATAAAAGGTTTATATTAACCACCAAAACTTTTGTAATTAAATGCTAGCCAAATACACAAGTATACGCAGATTCTCATCCTCCTTCTGTCCTCTTGATGAGTGTCGTCTGCAGCCTCTCAACTCTGACTCACTTAGCCGGACCACTTTAGAGCCAGACTACTTCCGGTGTTGCAGTGGTGATCTTATTGAGCATTTCTGGGTCATACGAAAACCAGGGTAGTCTCCCCCGTGAGAACGCTTCCTTGCAGCATCCAAGAACCCTGACAGGGCTGCTCTTCTAAACAAAAATCCTCATGCAACCCTGCAGGAGTCCTAAATGACACTGCCACCTATCGTATTGGGACATGAACTGCCACTGGCATCCATGTTTACCCAGTTCATCCATTAGTATGTTACTCTGACTGGGATAAGGATCGCCAACCATCCTGGCCACGTTGCAAATCCTCCCATGCTGATCTTCCATCGTGCCTGCTCAGCCAGGCAATGGTTCAATCTCTGTCCCAGTTGCGATGCCAGTCCATTCACCTTGGCATCTACAAGGCAAAAAGAACATCACCCACCACAAGCTAACCTCAGGTCTTCAATGTGTATTCAGTGCACATGTACACCATGTCCATGAAAGGAAGCAGGGTGGTCAGTTTGATGCTGGGGGTGGACATGACGGTGCAGGGCTAAGGAATTATATTCTATGCCACAAAACTGCTGGCTCGATTGGCACTGAGTTACTCCAAGCATGTCGCTTAATGTTCTTGTGCACAAAGTATAAAAATAGTATGTGAACCTTTGCACTATGAATCTGTACCTGTTTAGGGTTTAAGTATGGTGTTTGCAATGGAAAAGGCACAATATAAAAGTCGGTGGTGATGATATAAAAGATGGAGTCCTATGCTTATCTTCCACAAGTTCAATTTCAAGAAAAGAAAAGAAAAACAACTGTCATTTCACAAATCTGGGAACCAAACAGGGAGTAATGGTGGCCTTGAAACCCCGTGCAAGATAACTGAGGGTATGTAAGCAAGGGGCGACTTACACCTATATGGACAAAAAGCTGAGCCTGAATTTGTGTTATGCTTCCTTGCCTTTCCAGTGCCCCTGACCAGGCTGGGGGGCCTGATCCCTCTTTATGTGATACACACCCTTTGGTCACCCTTTTCCAAAAAGGCGATCACTAAACCAAATTGTCAGTCCACATGTACAGTCTCCGTGTACATTCATGAAACACTGAAGAGCCACTTAAAACATCCACTCCAAACCAGAGTTGTTTAAAAGTACCCGAGAACCACACTTGAGTAAAATTAGAAAAAAGTGTCTCAAGGAAAAGGGAAAGTTACAAGTATCTGATATAAAGTGCTTAAGTGTCAAAAGTATAAATACATGTAGGATCTCTCTGTCTTTTATACTGTACACAGTCCCAACAAAATAATTCAGACTACCTTTGTGTCTGTGAGTCGTATTGCAGTCACTAAAGTATCAGCCAAGGAACTGCACCCTGAAGCAGTGACATTCAGCGTGAGCGTACACCGTAATGACTGTGGGGGGGCACTAATAAGAGAGCTGGGCAGGCTACCTCCGCTTTAAGAAGAAGCGGATCCATTACCAAAACCCCCTCAATAAAGTGAATTTTCAAAATCTAAACCTAATTACATTGAATTTAAATTAGAAAACATTCCCTTGTCCAAAATGCTCAAATGGCACCAAACTACATTAAAATCGGTAGAATGTGTTTATTAAAAAACTTAAGTCATCAAAACAAGCCGTAGTAAGGCATTGCCCTTCATCAGACAATGTGGAATAAAGTTCTTTATCTCTAGTTTCACATTCAATGGAATGCCCTTTTGGTTTTTCTTGGGCTTTTCCAATTACTTCATGGTCTGTTTTGAAACTGTGATGTCCAGACTAATGGGAGAAGACATGTGACTAACACACGTGACAATGTTCTGCCAAGAGAAGTAAAACAGCAGACCGCAGAGCAAAAATCTGAAAACAGGTCAGAAGATGAACAAGCATTATGAAAACCAGAAAAGCAGGCCTAATAAACGTCTACGCCCAAAATGTGACGTCAAGAAACTGCCGTAAAATCAAAGCCAGAGAATTACACTTAAGATGGCACAAGTAGTAGCAGTAACAGTGAATGTACCGAGGAGCCAGTGTAAGTGCTGTTGCCTCAATACGTCACTAAAGGTGACATCTGTTACCTGGCAACATGGATAGGCATCCTTGTACAAAATGGCAATGCCCACAGCAAAAACTAAATGGCATCATGGTACAATACAGATAAGTGGAGCTTAATTTATATACACTCATGAACTCATAACAAAAGTAGAGCGAACCACAGCATGTGAACGCACAGGCACTCCTTATGCAGCCAGCCACACGCCCTCCCATGAGCACTTTGTGTGAACGCAACAGCATCAGCTCCAAGAACAACAGCGACTGAGACCAACGTCACCACCATCCTGCCCTGGGGGTTACACTAAGGTGTACTTGGAAAGACTGTGTAGATGGCCGAGTGTTAGCGCCACGCACGTGAAAACCATTTTAATTATTTCATATTTTAGATAACTGACCAAGGTAAGCATTATGTGCGTCTGTGTAGCCCATTTGTTTTCTAGTTTAATATTGCAGTATTGACTTTGTCTAGCAAATATATATTGGAGGGAAAGTAGCTATTTGCATTTGAGAATGTAGTGAAGCAAAAGTGAAAGTAGACAGAAAATATTATAGTCAAGGCAAGCAGAAATATTCCCTGAAGACACTCAAGCAGAGTAATGTTAGTCTACAACAGACCTTCAAACCAAGTTAATGCAGTCCTAGAGTATCCAGCACCCTCTGAATTCCTGCTCAGATCTATTCCTTACCACAGCAAAGCTTCTAAACAGCTCAACGACTCGGACCACAAAAATGAACTCCACCTAACCAAGGTCTTGACACCTTCTCCTCTGAGGTGAGGGCATCCATTATGTAGCCCAATGTGTTCCCTTCAACAGCTGATGATATTACCAGCCTTAAATCAGAGATTTGTGGACTCTGGGGAAATCTGCTAACACCGCATAGAAGCCTGTGCAGCCCAGATTTGAATTTTCTGCTCACAGACACTCAGCTTCTGATATTTAAAAATATTCTGTATGTGATAAGCACCAGATGCAGGACTTTGCTTGCACTACTTCACATGATGACATTCGATACGTACCATGCAGTCAGCCTTCGTGATGTGTTTGGCTGTAGTTTTGGCATCCACCTCAGCCAACAGCTCCTTAACTCTTTTCAGGATTGTCATTTCCAGAGGTTTATTCTCAGCAGGCATCAGCATGGAGACGTAGCTACTGGGTTTGAAGGCAGAAGTTGTCTCAATAACTGGCATGATGAAGCTTTCCTCTCCATACTCCTCAGGCGTGCTGGCAGGGTGCAGACCCTTTTCCGAAATTTTCCCCAGCTCTTCCACACGCAGCCTTTCCACATAACTCTTAGCAGGCAGCGGCCCCGGAGTGGAAGGTGGAAGGCGCAGCTCACAGTAGTGGCCCCCAGTAGCTTCTGTCTCACTGGTATCGTAGTTTTTCTTGACGACCGGAGACTGGCAGTATTTATGGGCTGGTGTGCTGTGGGTGCTGTGCTGTGCTTCAGAACATGGGGTGTTGTTGTTAGTAGATGGACAAAGCTGAGGTTCACTGGAGCGCCGCATCACTGGTGAGCTGGGTACCATCGCAGCTACTCGTCCAACTGCCGGGCTTTTGTGCCTCATAACTGCAAGGGGAAAAGGGAATGCAAGAAGACAAGTCCAATTAAACGACTCCCAGCCTCATCCCACGGTGAAAGACAGATTATACAAGCTACTGTTTTAGTTTGACAGGAACTACAATGGCTTTTTAAGATGAGTAATTCTCTGCCAGACTAAAGAAGCGACACAAGTTCTACTAAAGCTACGGCACACATTATATGATTTCATTAAGAAAAATGAAGAGTCCGTACAGAAAATGGGCACATTTAATTAATTTCCAGAGAAAATGAAAAGCTATGACAATAAAAACAAATTAGATAATGTACGCATGGCATAAAATTCAGGTGTGTTCAGGGACTTTTTTATTAAATATTTTTGTAACAATGAATCATATTCAAAGATAAACAAGATACTTGAATGTAATTGCATGTACTGGAGTACATAAAATGAATGCTTTTAATAGCTTTTTACAAAATCATGCAGTTCAAAGCCAAGACCAAATAGGCTTGTGGTGACTGAATTAGCTTTTACACATATCCAATTCCAGCTCAAGGGACTTAAAATCGCATTAATTGAGGTTCTATGTTTAGATTCTGTTTTAGACCATGGTGGAGGGGCTACCCAAGTGTCTTATATATAAAGGTCTACGCACGGAAGTGTGTGTGTCTGTCTGTCTGTCTGGACCGGAAGTGAGAGGTGGAGTCAGGGTAAGGGCTCTGCCTCTGAGGAAACAGAAGCTCGCTTAGCCGCTAATAACACAAGCGAGGTGAGCACATTGGCAAAACGAAACCTCCAAAGAAAGAGACACTCGCTTAGCCACTAATAACACAAGTGAGGCAAGCACATCAGCAAAACGAAACCTCAGAAGAAAGAGACACTCGCTTAGCCACTAATAACACAAGCGAGGCGAGCACATCAGCAAAACGAAACCTCAGAAGAAAGAGACACTCGCTTAGCCGCTAATAACACAAGTGAGGCAAGCACATCAGCAAAACGAAACCTCAGAAGAAAGAGACACTCGCTTAGCCGCTAATAACACAAGCGAGGTGAGCACGTTGGCAAAACGAAACCTCCAAAGAAAGAGACACTCGCTTAGCCGCTAATAACACAAGTGAGGCAAGCACATCAGCAAAACGAAACCTCAGAAGAAAGAGACACTCGCTTAGCCGCTAATAACACAAGTGAGGCAAGCACATCAGCAAAACGAAACCTCAGAAGAAAGAGACACTCGCTTAGCCGCTAATAACACAAGCGAGGTGAGCACGTTGGCAAAACGAAACCTCCAAAGAAAGAGACACTCGCTTAGCCGCTAATAACACAAGTGAGGCAAGCACATCAGCAAAACGAAACCTTAGAAGAAAGAGACACTCGCTTAGCCACTAATAACACAAGTGAGGCGAGCACATCAGCAAAACGAAACCTCAGAAGAAAGTCAAAGTCACTTAGCCGCCAATAACACAAGCAAGACGAGCACATCGGCAAAACGAAACCTCCGAAGAAAGAGACACTTGCTTAGCCGCTAACATCGGCAAAACAGTATCCCTTTTACTTTTCCTCCCACTGCTAATACACAAGCAATGCGAGCACGTTGGCAAAACTAATCCTCCTAGGAGAGAGATGTCCAGAGTAGTTCCTTTCAATTACCTGACATCTCTACATTCCAATTTTTTTTTATGACGATTTCAATAGTTTCTATGACCCCAGACTTTTTACAGCATGGGATTACACATCTAGTAGTTTATATTTTATAAACATAATATTTTTGAAAGAAGTACCAGAGCACACACAACCTGCTGACGTGACAATGAGTTCTCGGCTGCTGCTGTTTTTCTAACTTGTATTGATTGGGGTTTGGTTTGCTTTCAGGAGCAGCTATCATAAGCGTGAAAGAAGAAAATACAAAAGTTAAAAATGACCCCTCTCAAGGCAAATTTGAAAGAGTAAATGAATCAGTAACTGAAGCTGCACAAAACATCACCCTGTTTTAAGAAAGAGGATTTTGAAAATTTTGCAGTGCAACGAAAACTGAAGTTTCCCAATGTGGCGACTGGCTCGGACACAGACAGGCAGACACACTCATGTCGCCCAATACACGTTTATTTACAATACTATTTATAATTATTGTGCCACAAACCCCAATCTTCCCCAAAGTCCAGGCCAACCACTCTGCCTCTTCGGACCGCCTCCTTCTCTCTTTCTATCACCTTGTCCTGCTTCCACCCGACTCCAGCCTTGAATGAAGGGAGGCGGCCCCTTTTATCCGTACCCGGATGTGTTCCAGGTGTGCACCGGCAATCCCGCGGACATGCCCCAGTGTGGCGGAAATGCCGGCTGTCCTCCCGGAAACACTCCAGGTGTTCCCTCTCTTCTTCCCCCCAGCACTTCCTGTTGTGGTGGAAGTACTGGGGTCCAGGGTCCTTCAGGCAGGGGGACGCCCCCTGGCAGTGACCACGGGCCCCTACAGGGTTGGGCTTCCAAGCCCTGTACCCGTGGCCCCCAATAACATCAGGGCGGATGCCCCCTCGCAGCCTGGAGGAGGAATGAGCCCTCCTCCTGTCTTCTTGGGCGTCCTGGACGGGCATGAGCCCCGTCCGAGTGCCACACCAATTAGATAAGAAAGAATCAGTCTGCCAAGATTTAACAAAATTGTCTTGAGTTTTTCATGCAGACATTCGAATAGACAGACAGACAGACCTGTAGGCAGACATGACAACAGCAATAGGTGCTTTCAAGTTTAATGCCAGGTATGGAAGAAAACAATGTAGTGCTTTTGCCTTAATGGGAATGATAGTATGTTTCAGGGCCGTGGAATAGCTTGCTAAAAAACTTTAGGGTTAAAATGGAATGTCTCTGTAAATTGTATTGTGCAAGATAAGAAAGAGTGGAATGCTAAATATGTTAAACTGCGTGTACACAGTCTGGACTTTAACCCTTTAGAATAAAGGAGGTAAAGTGGACAGCGTGTGATCAGCTTGGGCTTGTAAGAAATAAGCAAGTTAATGAAGTATTGCGCAGTGAGATTAATCCATTCTCCTTAAAGGACCAATCGGTAAAAATGTTGGCTTTAAAGCATGTGTTGTGTATGCCTATTGTGATAACAAAGTGGTGTCATGTATGCGTGTCAGGGGACTCCTCCGTGGGCTTAGTAAAGGTATGTAATAACCGCCGAGACAAGAGGGGGTGCTACCGCTAACTTTGTCTTACTTGTCTTCTTCTGTCACAGCACTGGCACCTAAGCCCATCTGGTGCGACTGCCATAAAGGACGTGCGTTCCAAGAAGAGTGATCTTTTGAGGCCAGAGCAGGCTGCAGAACAGAGCACTATCCCGTTTCTAAGGCAAAGCAAGAATTTATGAGAAACCCCCAGACCGAGGAGTAGCACAAAGCCGCACATTTTCTTTTCATTTGTTCGTTTGATTTGTTTAGTCCTATGACAAATAAAAGGGACAACCTGGTTGGAGTCCCAACAATCGTTCAGTTTTTAGACGGTCATTGCACCACCCGACCACAATGGTCCTAAATAAGATTTGTGGTTCTGTTCAAGGACCATCCTGCTCGCTGAACAACTGGCCGTAGAGGAGCTCCCTTCTTATGATAAAAAAATAAATAAATGCATGTGGACGGGTTTCCTCCTGCCTGGGTTTTATTTTTCTGTCTGACTTTCTTCCACACAGTGTACTTAAAAACCAATATTGTGAGTTGAAGAATAACACACATGTAGTGTATCCAAGAACTTTCCTGAAAAAAAAAAAAAAGTGTTCAAGTTTCTTTTTCTAGTTAACCTTCTTTAGGTAACAAACAGCAGTATAATAATGACGACATAAAAAACATCAACAATCATTTAACATTTTTAAGCTGTTTGTTTTGCTGTAAAGTACGTGGGCTTGCAAGATGCTGTTTTGGTTTCCTTTCAATCCAACTGAATTACAATAGTACATTATGGAAGGGATTGTGTTGGGGCCAGAACTTTGATTTCAGGTCTTCAATGGTTTTACACAACTTGGGCATTTCAGAACACAACTATGTGTGTTATATTGTGGACACAATAATTCAAAAACAAATGAAACTTGTCATAGTTCTTAGCACTCTAAAACGCTTCTCACTCCTGCAGAGTTTGCTTTACTGACATGATTATTTTTGTTCTTTTTTTGTACACATTGGCCTGTAATATTTTCATGTTAAAAATCACAGTTTTATGTAGAGAAAGTCGTGTGCCTGATACATCAGACTGCTATTTTTACATGCCTTTGGTTGTGACAGCTTGAAGGAGTCGTGGTATTTAAGCAGACTAAAAATGGAAATTCATCCACAGAAACAACTGACTTGAAGTTATCCCCAAGATGTTTAACTGGGAACAAGGCAAGCGCTTCCTCGGTGTGATCCAGAATTTAACAATTTAACACTCTGGATAGATGTGTGCATGAAACACATTAGTAAGGAGGTTCTTTCTGAAAGTCCTTTGTATGTAAGAAGAAATGCTGGTGTTTTAGATGTCTACCTGAAAGCCACTATGAGACCAAACGTGCACCAGCAGTTCACAAGAGCTGCTTTTAATTCATAAAGAATGACTGATAGTAGAACTTAGCCCATCACTTGTAATACTGACGACTAGCTGGGTAACTCCTTTATGGTGTGCAGGTCCCCTTTGGACTGAAAGGCAGTCTGGGAAGACACTGCAGGAATGTGTGAAAGAGCATGTGTGCCTGTTGTGCTTTTGTTATAATATTCACTATTATGTCTTTAATTTACAATTGCTCAGTGGTACTGCGGAGATGAACTTACCAATAGACAAACTAAAGGTTGTGCTGTTAGTAAATGGGGTCAGTCGGCGTAATTTAGAGAGGGAACATACGGTGAAAAATAAGGTCTTTGGTTTTTTTTTTGGTTTTATTTTGTACAGAAACAACTGCATTGCACATTGGGGTTCTGTATGAATAGTCTGATTGGCTGATGACAACACTCTTGTGTGTCTCCTTACAAATTACAGAATTGGGATAACAGAACTGGTCAAATTCTGTACTTTTAATTATGTGATTGTGAACTAACGTATCCTAAAGAATTTGCAGTGGGTTTTGGTGAAGCTAATGATCACTCTCACCTTTATACATTAACAGTCAGGTTATAGAAGCTGTGGAGAACTTCAGGCTCCTGGGCACCACAATTTCCAGAACTAGATCTGGCAGAGAGAAGTCCACATGTCTGCAAAGGTGCAGAGAGCTCACCTCAGACTGTTAAAGTAGTACGGAGAGTCACAGGCAGCAATGACCATTTTTTACAAGTCCATTGCTGAATGTTTTGGCCTTCTCCATCACCGTTTGGTGATATGATCTCTACCCTCTGGGCTCAGCAAGCAACAAGAGAGTGGGGTGTGCACTGCTTCTAAACTCAATGGTCACCAGTTCTCCATTTTGGATTCACTGCGCTTTTTCAGACTGAAATGTTTAGCGATAAAGATTTTTCCCAACCTGTTCCACAACCACAACCAGTTCACTCTCTCTCGGTCAGGTAAATGGCTTAGGCTGATCGAGGCCAGAACTAGCAGGTTTCATAATAGTACTTAACTACAAGCTAGAAGATGTGTGAGCTTAACGTCTTGACCTTAAATTTTCATGAATATGTCTATGTGCATTTTTGTTTGATTAGCTGTTCAATGGTTATTGGGAAATGATGATTTATTTTGTCCTTATGTAGTACATTTGTATTTTTTTTTTGTATGGCTGTGTTACACTGTATGTCATATCTGTGGGTTGAGTGCCTATTTTCTGGCTGCTGATTTAAAGGGTACACTGGGGAAGGATACTGAGGTAACTCCACAAACTTACTGTTGAAGTCGTCCTCTACAGACAGGGGGACCACAGCCTAGTAGAGTTTGTAGGAACCCATCTCTATCCTGCCAGTAACCTCACTTTACAAATTGTACATAGAAGAATATAATATCAGGGGTTACACAAGAAACTTGAAGAATGGCGTGGTGTGGCACATCAAAAACAGAGACTGTACAGTGTGAATCGCTGACACGGGCATTGATAAATTCCCATTGTTAATCTCCAGCATGGAGAGTGAAACACAGACATTGAGCCACTAGGAAGGCCGGAAGAGGGCGACATACATTAGAAAGAGGAGATGGCGGTGTAACTGATTCTCTGACTGTACAAGCTTCTCACTCGCCAGGAATCCCTGCCACTGGGCATCCAGGGTGCAAAGTCGGGGAGTAACCGTGCAAAGACCAAGAAAGGCAACAGTCTTGGTCAACCAAAGGAAGTATCAGTTGGGGCAAGTGACTGATCGGCTTTTGGCAGAAGGTTGACTGACTTGAGCTCTGCTGCTTGAGCTCTGCTCTCTGAAGTGTGAGTGGCATCAGTAAATGGGTGGGGTGACAAGTGACGCTGGTGCAGTCATTTCAGAGCCCCTCACCACCTCAACTTCAGTATTAAGACACCTGACTGATTCTTGTTCACTAAAATCATCAAATTTTATAAGTTGTGGGGATAGTGTTTCGCTCACAAATATTGCTTTACATGTATACTTGTCGGGCGGCACGGTGGTGCAGTGGTAGCGCTGCTGCCTCGCAGTTAGGAGACCTGGGGACCTGGGTTCGCTTCCCGGGTCCTCCCTGCGTGGAGTTTGCATGTTCTCCCCGTGTCTGCGTGGGTTTCCTCCGGGTGCTCCGGTTTCCTCCCACAGTCCAAAGACATGCAGGTTAGGTGGATTGGCGATTCTAAATTGGCCCGTGGGTGTGTTTGTGTGTCCTGCAGTGGGTTGGCACCCTGCCCAGGATTGGTTCCCTGCCTTGTGCCCTGTGTTGGCTGGGATTGGCTCCAGCAGACCCCCGTGACCCTGTGTTCGGATTCAGCGGGTTGGAAAATGGATGGATGGATGTATACTTGTCAGTGTAGACAAAACACTTCCAAGGGTCACCTATCAATACATAAAGTCTAGTGTAGTGTTTCCCAAAATTTATGGTGTCACAACACAGTTTTTAAAATGCCAGTGTGTTTGTGACCCACCAGGAATTTAGCGAGATCGTCTGAGCAGGGGGAAGTGGGGTGGTACCCTCTGTGAAACAAGCGCGATTGTCAAAGTGGTTTCCTGAGCAATCACCAGAGCACCAGATAAATCAACCACAATTGTCAATGCTTTTCTATCTTGGTGAATCAAGCAGCATTGTCAAAGCAGAGTTTGGAGATGTCGCATCCAGGATTACCCATAATCCTCCTGTAATGCTGCTGCTGTGAATCAAGCACAATTGTCAGAGCGGAGGGGTGGGATTTCATCAGGGGTTGGCTGTGGCCCACCTGCAATGCAGTCATGGCCGACAGGTTAGGAAACACTGGTCTAGTGTATGTCTAGGCCATTATTTTAGTGTCTGTTAATGTATGGAGTAGTGCAAGGACAAACTTGTAGAGCCGTTACACCTTGTTTGTTCTGAAAGGACTCACCTGTGCTGTACGCTGGAGATGGTGGCCCTTCACTGACTGGAGACATACTGCAGTGGAAGTCCTGGATTTGGTCCATGCTAAGTGCACAGTTCCGGATCGCTTCTTTGTGGTGAGGGTTAGAAGGGCTGTGTGAGGAGAAGACGAGAAAGCCAGAAGGATTAGCCAGAATGTAGATACAACCACTCTATCTTTAGTTTCTAAGCTGTTTTTTTTGTGGTCAGAAGTGAATAATCTGTGTATTTAACACAAGTCATTACCTGAGACAAATACATTTAACACATATTGCATCACTGCAGTCTGGGTTCAACGGCTGTGAAAAACATGCACAAGAGTATCTGCTGCAGATGAACCCAACAGGGCTCCCATTTTTTGAATGTATGGTGCAGACATGCAAGGGCTTTGTGTTGTGGCTGTGAATGGTGAAGGGCCAGAAGTCATAGTGCAATACTCTAAAAGGGGAAGCTTAGCTCCAAGCTTAGTTCACCTTGTCCTCCGGTCAGACTCCATACTCATCTGAAGTGTGTTGACCGCTGGCCTTGGAGAGGAGGGCACTGCAGCAGCTAGGCTATTCCCCCTAGTGAAACAGAAGTTCAGCATATTTCCTTACTGTAGACATTCAGAAAGACAAGACCTTCAGAGGATGCAGTGTGAAGAAATACAGATTTCCACCATTATTTATACATTATGGTGTACCTGATAAACCAGACCCTGAATGTGCCAAGTTAACAAGTCCTGCACACCTTGCCTTTTGAAAAACAGAGGGGTGACTTACACACATAAATTACTTTCTCAGACCAGCTTGATCCAATTTAAGATCTTGTAGGGCCAAAGACTGTCACAGCAGCACTGGGTGCAAGGTGGCACATTCACCCGCACCCACATTCACAGTTACAAATCAGAATCACCAACCAACCTAACAGACAAGCACTTAGGGATAAGGGAGGAGAAATGAAATATCTGGAGGATCATTCATAGGCACACATGAGCTGATGGCGATCTCTACAGCCTTGATACGGCTACATTAGGTCTTCTCAGCTGGAGGCAAATTTAGGCCTTGGTTTCTCTCAGTGTAAGTCGGTGCATGATGATTCTATACTCTTTGTGATGGCATGTTTGCTTCATCATGACTCCCAGCAACAATTAAATAGAAAGCTCAAAGAAACTGTAAGAACTGTGATGTTTACCAATCACGCCAGCATGTGTCCAGCAAACAGGTTAAGAAAAATAAAGAAAATAAAAGCCACACTGGTTTTGAATTAACTGATAATCAGATGCTGTCAAAAAAGAATTGTATGTCATTCTTTTTAAATTCTCATACCAGCTTGATCCAACTTAATAAAATAAACTTAAGCCCAATGATAATAATATAATGATAATAAAGTTTATGTATACAGCACCTTTCATACATTTAAAGTGCAACACAAATGTAAAAAGTCAAAATAGTATTAAAAAGATGCAAACAATAAAAGCTAATAATAATAAGAATAAATACACTAATTGCATATATCAGAAAGAAAACAAAGCAAATGCAGAATTAGAAAAGTAAGTTTTAGGTTCTGTGGTGGGCTGGCGCCCTGCCCAGGGTTTGTTTCCTGCCTTACACCCAGTGTTGGCTGGGATTGGCTCCAGCAGACCCTCGTGACCCTGTAGTTAGGATATAGCGGGTTGGATAATGGATGGATGAAAGTTTTAGGTTTGTGTTTAAAACTCTTAACAGAAGATGCCTGTTGTATGTCAAGTGGTAATGTAATGAAATCACTCAAGCATAAACATTAAAGGCTTTTCATCACTAACTCTGGGAATGATCAGAAGACCAGGACTTGATGATTGTAAATCTTTTTATTGGGCATATTTGGTTAGATTGTGAGGTGGATGATGGTGCTAAACCACCAGTGCCCTTAAGATTAGTAAAAAAAAAAAATCAACTCTGAATGAAATGGGCAACTAGTGCAAAGATGACAAAACAGGTGTAACATGTTTCCTCTTCCTGGGAAGTGTCAGTAGTCTTGCTGAAGCATTCTGGACTAGCTGTGGCCTTGCTATCACATATGTAGGTACCCCAGTACACAAGGCGTTACAGGCGTCAGGCTGTGAAAAACCAGCACATTAGTAAGCTTCTTAGCATCTTCACTGCAAGGTAGGGTCTAACTCGTGGAATAGTGTTAAATGAAAAAAAGGCAATGCTCGTTATATTATCAATGTGAGGTCTGAATGTTAATTCAGCATCTAGACAAACCAGCCCAATGCCACTTTACTGTAGTTGTATCAGGTAGCCTAAACTTAATATCTTTGGAAATGTAAAAGGGAAATTAGAGTTTATGGAAGAATTACAAACACAACATGGATGGAGGATCTGTGAGGTGGCAGCACTAACCACTGTGCCACTCTGCCACCTTGACTTTTCTATCATTGTTATTTATTTTTACCTTATCAGTATAATTCACAGATTATAAACTCACAAGTACATTTAGATCACACTTCCCATTCCAACAAGAGAGAGCAGAATGAAAGAAAGTATAGTAGAAAATAGTAAAACACAGCATAACACTACTGAAGTATAACGCAGCATAACATTACATCTGCAAACTGCTTAATTCACTTCAAGGTCACTTTATGAAATAGCTCTGCACACCACCTAGTCACTCAAATACCCACAATCCCACTCACACAGGGGCCAATTTGGAACCATCTATTAACCTAAACAGCATGTCTTTGTGAGCATTAGGAAAAAGTGGAATGCCTGGAGAAAAATCACTCATTAAACACTGAGTTCTGTTTTATTTATTATCATTTATACCATATATCATTGTACCGTAACCGGTGGAGTGGTGGGTAAGAGGCTAGGGATCTGCACTGGCAATCGGAAGGTTGTCGGTTCGACTCTGCTCTGTTGGGCCCTTAACCTGCAATTGCTGAGCACTTTGAGTAGTGAGAAAAGTGCTATATACTGTAAATGCAAAGAATTATTATTATTTAGCATTTTTTCATCAGTAGCTTTCAGAATTTCTTTCTTAGATGTTCATGTCATTGTTGGCTTAGGGGTTAGTGTTAGATTATGTTTGCCTATAAAATACAGAATGCAAACCACCATCATATTGCCCCTCTCAGTAACTCTACCTGGAGACACAAGTGTCTCAGCCCAAGCCATTTTACTCTCCATTTTCTGGACTTACTCATTCCAATTCAGAGTGGGGGGCTGACAGGGCCTATTCCTGGTGGATTGGTCATAAGGCAGGAGCCTACAATGAAAGGGATGCCAGTCAGGCACTCAGCACGTTTAAACACCCACTGAAACTGACCCGCATGTCTTTGTGAGGGAGCCAGACTAACTAGAGATCTTGCCAGTGCATACAAGGAGAACATATGAACATCAAGTAGGCAGTGACCTGGTGGGGACGTGAACTCACTCTTCTATACCAATGAGGTTTCAGTGGTAACTACCGTACCCAGTGCTGCCTACTGTGGTCATTCATATACTTGGGGGACTGTTCTTTCATTACACTGGACAACAAGTGTTTTCAAACATTTTGCTTACTGAAAATGTTTTGGTGACTTTGATAGACAGCTCCAAGCTTCATGGATTGCATCATGTACGAATCTGGAGAAACATGAAATATACTTTTCTTGAATTTAGTGTGTTTAGACTCTTAATGATGTTAACAAAATGCATTATTTCAACTGAGCTAAAAATGTTTTGCTGCTGATTTACGTTTGTACTCAACATGTGATGCTTCTCTGTGTCCAACAATAGTCAACCAGCATTGATGGATTCCACTTATCCTGACAATGCTTTTCCATCACTGCAATGTCCTGGTGAAACCTTTCATATTGGTCGTCATTGACTGTACCAAGATTAGCAAGGAAGAAGTCCAGGTGTGAATGCAGACAATGAATCTCCATTAACAGGTTGCACTTTATGGTTTTGTACGCCCGAAGGGTGTTGTCAGCCTGCTGGATGTAGTTTGGTGCTCTGTAGTTGCCAAGAGAATTCTCAGCAACATCCTTGAATGCCTTCCATGTGATTTCCTCTAGCCCAACTAGAAGATCTTTGAACTGCTTGTCATTGATGATGTGTCTGATTTGTAAACCAAAAAATGCCTTCTTAAATCTTGGTGTCATTAACTTATGGAAACATCTGTCTCAAAAAATGAAATCCCCCACCTTTCTTGTTCAATGCTTTCACAAAATTGTTCATCAGTCCACATTTGATATGGAGAGGAGGCAAAAATGTCTTTGTTGGGTAGTCAAGAGATTTATGTGCCACACTTTTCTTCCCTGCAACCAAATGTGTATGGAGCCACCAGTTCTTCATAATGAAATGAAACTACAGTACTTGGTATGACCGAACTGTATCTCTAGTAACAGTGCCATCTATTTTAGGTCACCAGAGATGCCCCACTTGTAGTTGTATTTGCATAATAGCTATGTTACCTGTAGAATGCATTTTAAAATATTTGATATCTCTTGACTTATGTGTACCATCAGCATTCATCCTATGCCTTTCTTCATTATCCTTAACCTGTCTTGGCCTGCTTCTCAGACTCTGTCAGTTTGAGGCACGATGCTCATCTCCTGTCTGCTTTTTGACTGCCACCAGTGGTAAACAGGCCCCCATTAACCACTGTAAAAACATCATTTGTATTCTTGCAAATACTTCCTTTGGTGCAATTTGTTTGAATTTATATTCCCCAAGAGGAAATCGTCTTTCACATGACCATTTTGGGGTCATCACGCAGGGTCAGCCATTGTACAGCATTCCTCGAGCAATGTTCTGGTTAAGGGGCTTGCTCAAGGGCCCAACGGAGTAGGATCCCTACTGGTAGTAATTTGAAGGATTTGAACTGGCAACCAGAGCCACCACTCCACCCTGAGGCAACTCTCACAGTTCCTCCTACACCTTTCCTCCCTATCCTGGTGTGTCTCAAACTCTCCTGCATGGTGCTTCCTGTCTTGAATGCATTTTACTGAGTAATCAAAGCAAAACTGACCAATCAGATAGCTTGGAGGGACCGAGCATACACACACACACAAACAAACAAAAAGTATTGTTTTATTTTATGATAGATACAGTAGATGGATATGAAAGGCACTATCTAATAGATAGATAGATAGATAGATAGATAGATAGATAGATAGATAGATAGATAGATAGATACTTATGAGGAGAACCACAAAATTGGTTGACTGCAATAAACCGTACGTGATATGAACATTTAATTGTGATTTTTGTGATAAGCAGGCTAAAATCAATATGATACACCCCCAAATGCTAAGGAAGCAAAGCCATCATTGTCCAGTGTAATCAGTTTAGGACTTCAAGCGTCTAAAGCTTGTCCAAGTAGCATGAAATGCAAAGCAGAAATCCACTGGATGAGGGCAAACTCAAGTTCAAACCCACGCTTGGTCATACAAGGACAATTTAATGAGGCCAAAATATTGACAGACACTGTGGGAAAAAAAAATCACCCAAAAAAAGACAAAAATACAGAGAGAACATACAAACTCCACATAGCTGGGGATTCAAAACCAGGGCTGTGCTAAACACAATGTCACCAAGATGTCCCCAGTGTCTCTAAATGATATTAAAAAAACAGAGCTCCACTTTTCCATGCCACTCAATCCTAGGCGGTCACGACCTCTCCAGAGCAGAATGCATTTTTTTTTAAGTGCAAATTCTAATTTTCCTTTTCCCGGCTGAATTTGCGTTTCACATCTCTGCTAGCATGTCGCCATATAAGGACATTTTTCTGGCACCTAAAACTGTTTGTGTAACCTCTAACTGGTTCTGTGAAAACATCAGCTGGGGAGGTGAAAGTTGTGCATTTTTAGAAACGGAAACATTTGTTTTCTGTTCAAAAACAAAGCAAAAGTAGAAGTTTGCATGGCGGACATTAAGTGCTCCTCTGCACGAATTCATTCAGGGCTGAACACTGTGCCAACTCAATATTGTTGCTCAAAAGCTTACACATGCCTACATTCTCAAACCTCCTGGGGTGTTTCAGGGGGCCGTAGTTCTGGACACACAGTGGCACACACCGTTCCAGTTCATCACAGGGCCCACTCACCCACCAATTCAACTAAACTGTACACATCTGGGGATGTCAGATTAAAACTGAAGTGCCTGAAGGGAAAACAGTGACAAAGTGTAGGGGCTGAACTCAGTGCCACCGTGCTGGCACTAAGTAATAAATACTGATAATGAATTGTAAGGGCGGCACGGTGGCGCAGTGGTAGCGCTGCTGCCTCGCAGTTAGGGGACCCAGGTTCGTGGAGTTTGCATGTTCTCCCTGTGTCTGCGTGGGTTTCCTCCTGGAGCTCCGGTTTCCTCCCACAGTCCAAAGACATGCAGGTTAGGTGGATTGGTGATTCTAAATTGGCCCTAGTGTGTGCTTGTTGTGTGTGTCCAGCGGTGGGTTGGCACCCTGCCCGAGATTGGTTCCTGCCTTGTGCCCTATGTTGGCTGGGATTGGCTCCAGCAGACCCCCGTGACCCTGTGTTCGGATTCAGTGGGTTGGAAAATGGATGGATGGATGAATTGTAAGGTAAGTACATTGTTGAACCAAACCAAAATGATGAAAGTGTATTTCATAACAATTAGATGACTTTTATTTAATGATGCATTTCCTCTACTCACTGTTTGTTCATGTGATTATTTATTTCATAATTGCTATTTTATTTATTTTATTTTGCCACAAATTGCATTCCACACTAGTGTTGCCGCAGCTTTTTCACATCTTGGTGTGCCAGGAATGGCAGAACACCCTCATTCTTTGCATACTGGAGTACTTGGAGGAAAACCGTCATACAAACACAGGGAGAACGTGCAAACTGTTCATGGACAACGACAGGGTACAGAATTCAATCACAGAATGCCAGAGCTATGAGACAGTGCCACTACACACTGCACCACTGTGTATCTTCTCGGTGGTGGGATACATAAAAAAATGTTCTAATCCCGGTAAGCTCAAGTCATTCGTGTGTCCTCTCAAAATGTTATTCACTGGAAACTTTTCCACATCCAAGTGATGTGCTGACTCTTACCTGTGTGGGATAATCTTTTCTGTCGTCAAGCCATCGGTCATGGTGACACTCCTCCTCTTGATGTATGCCCCCCTTTGACTACCAGGTGACTGGCTAAGTCCGTGCTTGCTGTTTGCCATGCTAAAGCTCGCCTCCAGGTAGCGTAGCGGCAGAGTGCGGTTGACTGGACAGTAGATGTGAGCTCCGCTCTGCTGTGAGACTGGGTTCCGGTTGCCCACATAGTAATGCACCAGTGCCGGGACACTGTCGAAGCCCTCACATTCTAGAAGGTACTGCACACGTGAGTACGAGTCATTGGTTTTCACCAGCACTTTGTTGATTTTGAAGTGCAGGACCTCATTGTTCCAATGGCTTGTCAAGACGTAATCACCGGTGCTTGTCAAGGAGTCGCGTATCAAAAAGTCCCCATTCCGTAGCACCAGAGTTTCAGAAACCTGTGGATTTAAGGAAAAATGTAATTAAAGAGCTGTTTACAAAAGGGAGTAAAGAAAATTGCAATGAGTACAATATATAAAGCATCTGGACCAAAAAAACTAAAAATGAATCCCCTTTTACCCCACCCACATCATACCATGAAGGGATACACCACACATTTGCTGTTATTGCTAAAGACTTCTACAAAATTAAGAAATGTAGAACAAAAATGCAATAAATGGATACATTGGAATGTATCTGTCCACACACTCAACCTAATTATCTGGCACGCGGTTACAAGAAACTGCTTATGATGGAGGCATTAGAGTCAAGGCAACAGCCATAAAACGGACGCCACTCCATTACAAGGCAATCACATGTATGATCGCTTACATATAATGAACTTCTCAGTATCTGTCAACATGTTGGTTTGGACCTGTGCAGAGGAGAGATGCTGGGTATATTGGGAGAAGGATGTTAAGGGTAGAGCTGCCAGAGAAGAGGAAAAGAGGAAGGCCTAAGAGAAGGTTTATTGATGTGGTGAGAGATGACATGCAGGTGATGGGTGTAACAGAACAAGATGCAGAGGACAGGAAGATATGGAAGCAGATGATCCGCTGTGGCAACCCCTAACGGGAGCAGCTGAAAGAAGAAGATGAAGTGTCTGTCAACATGGCTGCATGCGTGAAATGTGGTTGGAACTCACAAGGCTACCATGAAAACTACACACAGAAGACACCCACCCAAAAGTTCATCTGGGCCTTGAAAGCATTTGTAGAACTTTAGAAGATTTTGATGAGAACTGGCCAATCAGCATAGCAAGGCTTGCTAATCCTGTCCAGCTAATTTCTCCAAAATGACATCAAAATCAAAAGTGTTTTGGAGGGTAATTTATTCCAAGAAAAACTTTAACATTTGTGTGCAATTTACCCTTAACAAGTTTTGAACTGTCCCCATTTTAAAGTTACATATGGGATTCACTGTGCTAATTCCCGTCATAATGTTAAAAGCTTTGATCTTGTCGCCTCTTAATCGCCGTTTGCTTAAACTTAAAAGCTTCAGCCCCTTCAGTGTTTCCTCATAGCTCATACCCCTCTCACTACAGCCATACTAGGAAGTTTTCAGTTAAAATTGCAGACATTAGTCGATGTTTTCGCCATTTGTCCACACTACACTGGCATTTTCAACTCCTGAAAATGGAGACTTTTAAAATGCTCTCCAGGGCCGTATACTTTTGAAAATGATGACTTGGTATTGCAATGTCGACGAGCAAAAACACAATTCTGATTTGCCTGTGCTTCTTACATAACCCTTCCCTGATTGGATCCTGCTCTCATTCTCTGACAGAAGAATTCTCATTCTCATCTCAGAAGAAAAACCAACACAGCGGGCACAGAGGAGATGCTTTCCATGGCACTTGTTGTGTTGCTTACCTGTATGCATCTCAATTTAATTTTGTTCTGTCTGAATGCTGCCCACATGTGTAAAGGGCAAATCAGGTTGCCACAAGTTAAAAAGCAGACAGAGTAAGTTATGAAAGGAAGATCAGAGCAAGACAAACGGAGGAGAAGAACTGTCGTTCATGTGAGGTACAGTTTGTGGGGTGTGGACAGGGGGCTTCAGCTGATTATCGGTTCAGGGAGCAGCACAGATGGCTCAAGGCGAGTTCAGTAAAGTGACAATATTCAAATCTTCTGAATAACTTTAGTGTGCAGAGTAGAATGGCGGAGAATCACTGGACTGAAGAAGCATCTTGAAATGGGGCAAATCCAGGGCATTGTGGCAACAGAGAAAAGGAGGTGGCAGAATGCAATGCTGAGCTGAGGTTTTCACGGAGTGGATTTGTCTAGAGTTGTGGCTGTGAGAAAGGGAAACTTCACTGAAAGACTTTTATTCAGATGTTTGGATTTTCAAAGTAACTCCTGGAGATACAATGGGAATGTGACTGTCACGATTTTATAGATAGATTTGTTTATTGACTGCTTTATTTTCTTTATGTACTGTGGCGATTAATTCTTTGTTTTGAATAAAAAAATAACAAAATGAAGAGTTCCCACTCTCAACATGGATTCAGTTTCGGTCTTCGATATAATGCTCAGTCACTCCAGAGCGCATTTGATATTCGTTCAAAAGAGCATTTTCAAGAAGTGGTTTATTTAACAATCTTCTTCATCTTTCAGCTGCACCCATTAAGGGCTCACCACAGTGGATCATCTGTCTCCAACTATCCCTGTCCTTTACTTCATTTTTTGCCACACCGACTGCCTTCATGTCCTCCCTCACCACATCTATAAACCTTCTCTTCTTTTTCCTCTTGACTGGTGGTTTCATCTTCAACATTCTTTTCCCGATGTACCCCTCATCTCTCCTCTGCACGTACCCAAACCATCTCAATGTAGCGTCTCTCACTTGGTCGCCAAACTGTCGTACCTGTGTTGTTCCTCTAATACACTCTTTCCTAATCCTGCCTACCCTCATTACTTTGAGCGAAAATCGTACCATCTTCAACTCTGCCACTTCCAGCTCTGCCTCCTGTCTTTTCGCCAGTGTCACCGCCTCCAAACCATACAACATAGATGGTCTCACTACTGCTTTACAGACCTTCTCTTTCACTCTTGGTGGTACTATTTTATCACAAATCACTCTTGTCATTCTTCTCCACCCAGCCCACCCTGCCTACACTCTCCATTGCTGTGGACTGCTGAACCCAAGTGTTTAAATTTGTCTACCTTCACCACCTCTGCTCCTTGCAGTCGCACCCTTCCACCGCCTTCCCTCTCATTCACGCACATGCCCTCCGTCTTACTCCTACTGACTCTCATTCTCCTTCTCTCCACTGTTTACCTCCACCTCTTCAGGTTCGCCTCAACCTGGTATCTACTCTCAGTACAGATCACAATGTCATTCACAAACGTCGTAGTCCACAGAGACTCCTGTCTGACCTCTTCTGTGAGTCTGTCCATCACTATACTTTAGTAAAAATCCATGTGTTTGGGACTTTGTGAGCATACAGCTGGCTAACTTGACAGATGGATTATGCAACGTAAATAACGTGACATTTTTTTCATGGACATTTCAGTATTGTTTGCTGTGGTCCAGGGTTGGTCTCCATAGATGTCCATCCTATCAGAAACTTTGTTATTTCTGTTCTGCATTAAAAACATGAGATTAAAATTTTTCTTGGCTCTAAACTACATGAAGTAAGTGACATTTTAAAAAACTAACATTTTTGAATGGAGTACTCCTTTAAGATTTTCAAACCAAATACAGAGTCCAGGTCTAGGAGAGGACTTCCCACGATCCCCTGTGCTGTTCTCACCACCCGTGCCAAGTCCTTCCTGTCCTGTGCTGCGCAGTTGCCGTACCACACTGTCATACTGTGATGGAGAATGCTTTCTATAGCGGATCTGTAGAAGTTTGTGAGCAGCCGAGAGGAGAATTCAGTACGTCTCATCTTCCTGAGGAAGAAGAGTCTTTGTTGGGCCTTCTTTGCCAGATGAGATGTGTTCAAAGACCAGGTCAGATCCGATGTGATGTGAATACCCAAGAACTTGATATTGTCCACACACATTACAGTCTCCTCATCTATGAATATAGGAGCATGTTCTGTTCTTCTGGACCTCCTATAGTCCACAATGACCTCTTTGGTCTTGCTGGTGTTCAAGATGAGGTTGTTGGCTGAGCACCATAGTGCTAGGTGTTTTATCACCTCTCTATAGTGAGTCTCATCATTGTCTGATATGAGACCCACCACGGTCGTATCATCCACAAACTTCACAACCATATTTGTAGCATGGATGGCAGAGCAGTCGTGCGTAAATAACGTGAAGAGTGCTGGGCTGAGCACACAACCCTGTGGCGTGCCTGTGTTCAAAACAATAATAATAATAAACAATAACAATAATCCAGAGACATTAGAGGAACTGAAGGACAATATTCGGAGTGAAATTGGAAAAATTGAAGAGGGTAAGCTGCGTCACGTCTATGACAATATGGTGCGGCGTGCAGAAAAGTGTATTGACGCACAAGGAAATCATTTCCAGAACCTCGTCTAACCAATAAGTACAGATTTTTGTATTGCATATCTTTCATTTTGTGTACGGGCTAAGAAACGTTCATCGACGTTGGAGTCAGAGATGATTCGGTTTTTCGTACGCTACCCTGTACTATGGATAATTTTACTCTCATTGAATTTCATTTGAAATATGTTTCTAAAAAAACAAAGTGCCAGGGTACTTCTCTGCTGTAAACATTAGAAGATGGCAGAGCATAAGTGGCTTTGAACAATGCTTTTAATGAAAAAGATCTTTTAATTTTGTGCAACATTGATCGAAAGCTTTCAGGATCACTTCTGGTTACAAACAAAATTATACTCAAGGAAAACAGAAGTTGACTTGAACTGCATTTGGCCAAAATCAATGTGGTTCTACCTTTTCGGGACGGTAAAGGAGCTGCAGATGTGATCGCCTGTTCTTTTCAAGAATTACACACATGCATACAGTCATCACACTGGAAATGGTTAAAGGAGCCTAAAATGTGAAAGTCCACTGAAAACTTTGTTGTTGAAATCCATCCATCCATCCATTTTCCAACCCGCTGAATCCGAACACAGGGTCACGGGTGTTGTTGAAATATCACAATGTAATCTTTTATTTTATACTATGTAAAAAATATAGCTGAGAAAGTAAAAAAATGAAGCAAATGAATATTGACGGCCTTCAGATAATTCTTACAGTGAAGGGCCTGATTCATCCAACCATTTTCTGTCCAGGTCAGCTGGAGCTTATCCAAGCAGTCAACGGGCACAAGGCAGGAACAACACCTGGACAGAGCACCAGTCCGTCACAGAGTGAACACACTCATACATACACACACACACACACGGACTAGTTTAGTGATGCCATTTCACCCAATCTGCATGTCTTTGGACTGTGGGAGGAAACTGTAACTCCTGGAGGAAACCCACATGGACACGGGGAGAACAGGCAGACTCTATGCTCCTGGGACATGAATCCTGGTCTCCTTGTTGTGTGGCAGTAGGCCTACCACCGTGCCACCCCATATAAAACTGAATCACCTTTAGGTTGCCTTGTGATACCACTCACTATATCAGCAGTAGCTGCCTTAAAATGAACATCTTGTGACAGAGCTTTTAGCGAAAACCACCATATACAATAAAATCAATAAACACTATTCATAAATGTGCATTTATGATAAAGAAATCCTATTGCATTATTTAAAGATCTTCATACTAGGGCCCTCAAATGGTGCAGCTACTCCTAAACTTAAGCAGGGCTCAGATTTCACAGGCTGGATATTGTTTGTCCCGAGGACTTGTCTACTGGCAACTTCAGGTAAAACAAGCTGGAAATAAATCTGTGGATCCTCAAAGTAATCCTCCAAAACTCATTCTGTGGTTATGATACTTCACCCACACGGGTTGCCTTAATCTCCATGAACAACAAAAACATGAGTAATTACATCATTTGACCACTAGAGGGCGTTTAAACTACAGGATTTTTTTCCCTCTGCAAAAAGTCTGCTGTACAGAAAGTGGCAGCAAACTGCTGGCGGTGGACTTTTATTTGAGGAAATGTCTTAAGCAGAAACTTAACTGAGCTTTTAATAATCAGATGACATGTTTATTTTTATAGTCAGTACATTCAAAAATACCTAATTGTTCATCATCTCACTGTCGGAGGAACTGAAAGATTGATTTGTTTACTGTTTGCTTCTAAAAAATAACACAATCTTCTCCATCCCACTTAATCCAATTCAGACTTTCAGAGAGACAGAGCCTGTCCTGGCAGGTTTGTGAGCAGGGCAGGATCTCGCTTTGGATAGGGGGCTAATCCATCCCTGGGTCCAATCTTTCTTCTCTCTGACATCATAAGTTGCTTTCCCACATCCGGAACTGCTGTTCAGAAACCAGGGACCTTTTAGAAACTCAAGAAATTTTGTAGTATTCCCACTGCAGGAACTCGGGCCATTTGTAGCTCCTGGTAGGAAATTGTTGTTACTCGGTCATGGAAGTGCGCATGGGAGACAGCTAAAAGGACCAAAAGAAGGTAATTCCACGCCAAGCCAGGGGGTGGCAGGGTGCAGTAAATCTCTTTCTTTTATTCCTGCAGACCAAACACAGGAAATTCTGCCTGGACCCGATGATGCCACTTCCTGCTCCGGCCCCGATGACGTCACTTCCGCTAACCTGCCTTAAGTACCAGTCAACTTCCTCTTGTGGACTCAGTTTTGTTTTGGACTCAACCTGTACACAACTGTACTACCAATTTTCATTTCTTTGCAGCCTTATTCAGGTATATGGGTGGCTGCCCCAAACCTTTTTCCTATGTCACAACTCTTTTTATCTCCTACTGCAGAGTATATACTTTTCATTTAACCAGGAACTATCATGAGTGGGAGTCGGCTAAAAAATTGTGCTGATTGGTTGACCACAAGCAGTGGTGCCATCTTACAAATGTGCCAGTAGCTTGGACTTTAGAGAATTATCAGTTAAGATGGAGCGCAGAACCTCAAACGGCATCACTCTTCACAGCTGCCTCTGTGGTACACAGTGCCATGCACAGCATCGAAGCATTAATCTCCTCTGTGAACACCAGATCACGCCACAGTTCGCACCACATCACTCTTCACAGCCGCTTCTGTGGTGCGCCTTGCCATGCACAACATCGAAATTATACGGGGGAACGGGTTTGGAGGTTTCCTGTGAAGTCACCATTGCTTTAAAGCAATAAGCTGTGGATTTGGGGGGTCCTCCATGAATTCTCAATCGTGCCACAGTTTCCACTGTATCACACTCTTCATAGCCACCTTCTTAGTTTGTCACGCCATGCACAGCATCGAAGCAAAACTCTCCCCCATGGACTTCTGAACACTCCTCACTTTACACCACATGCATGAAGATTACAGTTCCTGTTTTGCTATGGGAACACAACACATGAAAGTGGCCCAAGACATACATCGTACTGGAACTCATTGGTACCTGGAAACAAAGTTCTTGCTGTGGGAAAGTGTAAATTGTCAACTTTGCCAATGACACAGCTGTGGTAAACCTGATCTCTAACAACAATGAGCAGGATGAATAGGAGAGACTGTCACACTGGTGTCAAAACAACAGCCTACTTCTGAATGTCATCAAGACAAAGGAGTTGATTGTGGGCTTTGGGAGAAAACATCAGAGGCACTACCACTCCCTCAGAATTAACAACGCTCAGGTGGAGAGGGTGGACAGTTTCAGACACATCTGTGCCCACATCACAGAGGATACGATCTGTTTGAAAACACCTGGGCAAAGAAGGCACAACAAAGTCTTTACCATCTCAGACGCCTCAGAGATTACAGGCTGCACTCCCAATGACTAAAGAACTTTTACAAATCCACCACTGAAAGCATCCTGACAGGAAGTGTTACTACCTGGCTTGGGCACAGCAAGCAGCAGGACAGTGGTGAGGTCAGCTGAATGTATCACTGGGTGTGCATCTCTAGCTTCAGGGACATCTACACCAAGCGATGTTAGACCAGGGAAGAGAAAATAATCAGAGATACCGGCCATCCCAACAGCGGCCTCTTCTCTGTACTGCGGTCAGTAAACACTAACACCGCCAGACGACCAGTTGAGAGAGACTGAGGAGGAGCTCCTGTCCACAGTGCATTCGCATCCTAAATGAGGACAGTTAACACTCCTATAACAAGTTATTTGTTTACTCACTATGTATTTTTATAATCTTTTATATAAACGTCTATGCGTGGAAGTGTGTGCGTCTGTCCGGCCCGGAAATGAGAGGTGGAGTCAGGGTAAGGGCTCCACCTCCGAGGATACGCAAGCGAGGCCAGCATGTCAGCAAAACAAAACCTCAGAAGAAAGTCACTTGATTAGCGGCTAATACAGAAGTGAGGCCAGCATGTCAGCAAAACGAAACCTCAGAAGAAAGTCACTCGATTAGCGGCTAATACAGAAGTGAGGCCAGCATGTCAGCAAAACGAAACCTCCGAAGAAAGTCACTTGATTAGATAGATAGATAGATAGATAGATAGATAGATAGATAGATAGATAGATAGATAGATAGATAGATAGATAGATAGATAGATAGATAGATAGATAGATAGATAGATAGATAGATAGATAGATAGATAGATAGATAGATTAGCCCCTAATACAGAAGTGAGGCTAGCATGTCAGCAAAACGAAACCTCAGAAGAAAGTCACTCGATTAGCGGCTAATACAGAAGTGAGGCCAGCATGTCAGCAAAGCCAGCATGTCAGCAAAACGAAACCTCAGAAGAAAGTCACTCGATTAGCCATTAATACAGAAGTGAGGCCAGCATGTCAGCAAAGGCAGCATGTCAGCAAAACGAAACCTCAGAAGAAAGTCACTCGATTAGCCGTTAATACAGAAGTGAGGCCAGCATGTCAGCAAAGGCAGCATGTCAGCAAAACGAAACCTCAGAAGAAAGTCACTCGCTTAGCGGCTAATACAGAAGTGAGGCTAGCATATCGGCAAAATGAAACCTCCGAAGAAAGTCACCTGATTAGTCGCTAATATAGAAGTGAGGCCAGCATGTCAGTAAAATGAAACCTCAGAAGAAAGTCACTCGATTAGCCGTTAATACAGAAGTGAGGCAGCATGTCGGCAAAATGAAACCTCAGTAGAAAGTAACTTGATTAGCGGCAAATACAGAAGTAAGGCCAGCATGTCAGCAAAACGAAACCTCAGAAGAAAGTCACTCGATTAGCGGCTACTAATACAGAAGTGAGGCCAGCATGCCAGCAAAACGAAACCTCCGAAGAAAGTCACTTGATTAGCGGCTACTAATACAGAAGTGAGGCCAGCATGTCAGCAAAGCAAAACCTCCAAAGAAAGTCACTTGATTAGCCGCTAATACAGAAGTGAGGCCAGCATGCCAGCAAAACGAAACCTCTGAAGAAAGTCACTTGATTAGCCGCTAATACAGAAGTGAGGCCAGCATGTCAGCAAAACGAAACCTCAGAAGAAAGTCACTTGATTAGCGGCTAATACAGAAGTGAGGTGAGCACATCAGCAAAATGGTATCCCTTTTACTTTTCCTCCTGCCGCTTATATACAAGCGATGTGAGCACGTCGGCAAAACTAATCCTCCTAGGAGAGAGATGCCCAGAGTTGTTCCTTTCAATTACCTGACATCTCTACATTTCAATTATTTTTCTGATGATTTCAATAGTTTCTAGGACCCCGGGCATTTTACAGCATGGGCTTACACAGCTAGTATTATATAATAATAATGCTGTAATTGTATAGATTGATATTTATTGATATTTTAGATTTCAGTATTTCGTATTTATTGTCATTTTCTTGGACAGTCTTGGAGTTCAGCAACTAAGCATTTCATTACATAGTGTACTGTGTATAACTGTATGTGAATGTGTATGTGTAGTGCATACTGTGTAGATAGATAGATAGATAGATAGATAGATAGATAGATAGATAGATAGATAGATAGATAGATAGATAGATAGATAGATAGATAGATAGATACTTTATTAATCCCAAGGGGAAAAATAAAATTTAATTTGATTTGATTTGGAATTGCCAGTTAATGCAAATGATATGTGTTTGGGCAAGAAACTGGAGCACTTGGAGAGAAACCCACACAGACATGGGGAAAACGTGTAAATTTAACACAGACCCTAAAGCTGGGTGCAGGATTCAAACCAGGCCACTGAGCCACTGAGGGAAGAGCTCTAAACACTACACCACCATGCAACTCCTTCTAAAAAGAAGACTTAAGCGTCTGGGTTACGTTAGGCATTCAACAGTAGGGGACAGCAACTCAAATCCCCACCACTGTACACCCAGACAGAGGCTCCTCTCATTAGCACTGCAGCGCCTCAAACACTCACTGACGTAAGGAGATTTGAAAGAGTGCCTGTGATCAGCCAAACAAAGCACACCTACCAGCAACACGCTTGTTTGTTTCTGGTGCAATTACTTAATTTTGTTTGCGCATAGCTTAGCGTGAATCATTCAAGGAGCTTAAGTTCAGCTGCTTAGCTTTGTATTGGGAAATGATCTTAAATGTGTCTTGTGGTGCTGTGAACGAAACAGAAAATTGCATGCTGTTGTAAATGGTATTATGAGGGATGATGTGTGCATAACATACCAAACATGTTCTAGCCGGGCACGAATGACAGATTTTTTTTTCCAGATTCCTTTCTCAGCTCTGGAGCTTTTAAACCCAGCAGGAGTTTTACTTATGGTAATAAACGGCTTTGTATTTCTGCTCAATATTAAATATAACATGCCTGCAAAAGGCAGGCTGATGCTGCTGGGATAGACTACAGCCTGCGAGACCCTGAGCTGCATTAAGTGGGCTCAATAATGGATTAATGTACGGACAAACTATAATAAATAACTAAGTAATGCTGCTTAGTCTAATCCTATTTCACACACCTTAAAACGTACATCTGAGACACACGTGATGTGGCAGCGTACGGAATGTGCACGCATTATTTTAACTCCCGTGTAAATGGAGGTTTGGTTATGCAGTCAAAAACTCTCTGCTGAATTAAGTTTAGATTCCGATTCTACGACGTTCAAAATGTTGACAAAAGTTGATTTTCACATGGTGTCTGCAGGAAATCGAATTAGATTTTTACAACTTTAAATTACAATTTTGCATCAGAAAATGGTATTTTTTTGTGTTGTTTAGAACTCCTGGATGAATAAATCCCAGCAAAAATAGAAAATTTTACAACAAGCAGTTTCTGAGATATTCACTCTGAGCACTTTGTACAATGATAATCTCCAAAGAAATGGACCTGTCTTCTTCAAAGTACTCGCATCCCTTGTTTTTGGTCCAGTTCTTATCCTCATATCATACAACATGACCAATGTCCAACAGTAACTGACACAGAAATTGTTTCATTTAACCAGGATTTTTGCCGTCTGCTCCATTTAGTCATTGGACCAAGTCTATTGATTTGCAGAACTTTTGAGTAGTCTTTTGAGATATCTGTATAAACATTGCAGGTGCCAGGGAAGAAGGACAGGCATCTTGGCTGGGATAACGAAGGTTTCACACCTGGCCAGGATGCCATAATGGAAGGACCAGGAAAATGGCCTCACCAGGAGCAGGTCATCCCTCCACACAGCAGGTGGTAGTGTTCCTTGGGGTTAAACCCAATTAGGACACCCGCAGGGTTGTATGGGAAATGGAGTCTGGAAATGAAACACTGTCTTTGGGGACCGCCAGAGGGTTGATGCTAGGGGAGGACTGTCCTGGTTTCTGCGTGACCCAGAAGTGCTCTGGATGACTGGGGCAACTTGGAGAGGAGACCAGAATCAGTTCCTGGGTTGACTCTAAAAGAAAGCCCGCTGTCTTAGTATGGACAGTCAGAGTCGGGAGCTAGTGGGCTACACTCTTGGAGAAGAAAGGAGGATTGTGCTAAGTGTGTTTTCCCCTTATTATTCTTGTAAAGAAGGTATTGGTGCTCAATAAAACCCAATACAATACAATACAATTTATTGTTGTATAGCCCAAAATCACACAAGAAGTGCCACAGTGGGCTTTAACAGGCCCTGCCTTTTGACAGCCCCCCCAGCCTTGACTCTCTAAGAAGACATTTAAAAACTCCCAAAAAAACCCTTGTAGGGAAAAAATGGAAGAAACCTTAGGAAAGGCAGTTCAAAGAGAGACTCTTCTCCAGGTAGGTTGGGCGTGCAGTGGGTGTCAAAAAGAAGGAGGTCAATACAATACAATGCACAGAACAGAACACAAGTCATCCTCAATACAGTATAATAGTGCAATAGAAATATTACAAGTACAGAGCAGAATTCAACAGTAGATGATATCACATAATAGGATTTGGATTTTATAAGTGTGCATAAGTGTGCCTGGGGAGTTACTGTGTTGGTGGTTTGTGGCTCAGTGGCACCCCTTGTGGGTACAACATGTACACAAAAACAGGCACACAAAAGCACACACAAAGAAAGGTATACGTGAAGATAGCTGGCAGCTTGTTTGTCCTACCAGAGCACATGCTGGATGATGAAGAGAAATAAACGAACACACAAACACACACACACACACACACACACACACACACACACACACACACACACACACACGCACACACACACACACACACAAACACTCCAAAACAGATCTGTAAAGGCTGACGTGCGCAGAGGTGTAAGGTCACCCCTTAGCCAAACTGTCTGCCTGGGAAGTTCTCAGTGTGTTTAGCTTCAGATGAAATATTATTGAAGTTGTTCACTTGATTCAATTTACCGTTCAGCTTACTCTACATTTATCTGTGTACATAATAAATATTTTATATAAGTTAATGCTCTTGATTCTATTATTGTACAGTACAATTAGTTGTATTTTATTGTAAAATCTTCCACTGGCTGATTTCCTGTGGTATCCATCCATCCATCCATTATCCAACCCACTATATCCTAACTACAGGGTCACAGGGGTCTGCTGGAGCCAATCCCAGCCAACACAGGGCACAAGGCAGGAAACAAACCCTGGGCAGGGCACCAGCCCACCGCAGGGCACACACACACACACACCAAGCACACACTAGGGACAATTTAGGACTGCAATTACATCTAACCTGCATGTCTTTGTATTGTGGGAGGAAACCAGAGCACCCGGAGGAAACCCACTCAGACACAGGGAGACCATGCAAACGCCACACAGGGAGGACCCGGGAAGCGAACCCAGGTCTCCTAACTGTGAGGCAGCAGTGCTACCACTGCACCACCGTGCCGCCCTTCCTGTGGACTCATTCTGTACAAAGGTTAATGAAACATTTATGTGGCCATGTTGTTTTGCCTGGGTAGAGTAATATATATTGCTCTACTTTCTCCTATTGTATTATTAATATGTAGCCTTAGAATGCCTAATCTCACAGAGTTACCACTGTTTATAAGGTATTATTGTATATAACTTATCCCCACCTTCCCTTCAATATCTATAACGTTAGGCAATTAGATGTAGTAAAAAGACAAGCAGACGTTAAGTTACAGTTTAAACAATGTATTAATATTATTGATAATATTCATAAATAATAACAAAATGCAAAGTACATTTGAATATTGGCAACCATACAACCTGTTTAAATGGTGATATGTAGTTCAGGCGGCACAGACTTGTAGTTACTTAAATGTCTCTAGTTAAGGCATCATTGGTGCTCAGCTTTCAGCCACATGTCTGTTCAAAATGGCTGCTGAGCTGTGCTGTTCATTGTGTTCTCTTCATCATCACAGGTTAGCAAGAGAGATGCTTCTTCATCATATGTTGGTTGGTAAGAGAGAGATTGTGAGGTTAAGCACATACATATATAGATGTTCTGTCCAACCCCTACAGCCAATAGGACATCATGGTACTTAAAGGCCTCTGAACCAAGCCAATTCCAAACAGCCAGACTTCAGACCAATGGGGGAAATAGAACATCTTAACACCTGCCTCCAAACCATATGTTAAAGTACACCTTAGCCCATTTGCGGGGGTAGAAATGACTTTAGCAAGGAAACACTTGCCAAACTGGTTTAAAACACACATCCCCCAAATCCTGTCGTAAAATTCAAACAGACCCATTCCCAAGGGGGAGGGGGGCTTAAACACTAAATGACATTGCTTTGTCTACATTACAAATAAAGATATACAGCACAAAATATTCATCAAGTTATATGTAAAATCTCACATCACAACACATGTAAATGTATATATTGTGATATTTGCCCGGACACCACCAGTCGAAGACCACATCTTTATACAAGATACTTGTTTATTTTCACAGTTCTCCTTCACAACACAAACACAGTCCCGCACAACTCACAGTGCCTCTAGCCCCAGTCACCCTTCTCCTGGGCCTTCTCTCTCCTCATCCCTGGGCCACCTGTCCTTCGTCCTGCTCCTACTCACGACTCCAGCTTGGTGATTGGAGGGAGGCGACCCCTCTTATCCTCACCCGGATGAGCTCCAGGTGCTGTACCTGACGTCACGTCCTGGTATGGCGGAAGCATCAGGAGAGCACCCGGAAGCACTCCGGGTGACCCTGGAAGGATCAACGTCCATTGGCGTGGCGGAAGTAAATAAGCCCCGGTCTCCATGAGACTCGGGGCCGCCACCCTGGCGGTGGATACGGCCTCCACGGACTTGAGCCTCCCTGCTCCCCTTCCGTGGCCCTGTTCTGCTTCAGGGTGGTTGCCCCCACGTGGCCCGGAGGACAAATATGCCACCTCTTGGTCCCCCCAGGTGTCCCGGCCGGGTCTGACCCCCAGCCATGTACGACAATATATAAAAGCCAAATACCACTGACTCACTCATCACAAAATCTCCAGAATCATGAGGACTTGAGACTTGAAATTTGGAATGTAGGTTACCCTTAGCCCACAGGTGCTCCTTAAGAAACAGTTTTAAAATGTTTGTGGTCCAATCGCGTTCTGTCTATATGTCTGTCTGCTTTATGTCTGTCCGCTTTTCACAATTTAGATCTGGTTGTTTTCTATAATTTGCGTGAACTTTCCAGTTGATTTTGCGACTTCTCTCATCGTGCTAATTACCATAGTTCACTTGCGGTACTGATGTATTTATGCAAATCCAAGAGATTGGCTGTGGGTTGAGAGCAGGGGGACGGGGCCTTCCTCATTCTCTCGCCATCCTCTGTTCAAGTTGGTCTACGTCTTGCCACATGTTGGAGTGCACCTTGCCTCTGCTTAGCTAGCGATACCTGTTTGTTCAACAGACATTATCATTTACAGATTGTTAAGGAGTAACGTTTGACGTTTTTGAGAGAGAGAGATCAGAGCTCCATGTGCTTTAGAGGGTAGCTTCTGATTGCCAGAGATAACACGGCCATGTGCTTTTCTCCCCATGCGGGGAACGCTTTCCCGTCAGAGCTGAACACGATCAGATATAATGCCATCGTCTATTGATTTTTAAAGTTTGTCCTGTTTCATTATTATTTGGGCGCAGCCATGGGGAACAGCAAGTTATAATATAGCATGAATATGTACCAATATGATAGTGCTGATGATATTTACATCAGAGTGAGGTACAGTACCACATTGAGCTTTAATACTATAAAAATACTAAAATATTTTGAGATTTTATCAGACTGTAAAATAAAATTATAGAAGCAAGAACTACTGTGTTCTGCTTCTACCTCAAAACATCCAACTGAGAACGCTGAGAACAGCAGATTTGGTTTGGCAAACACTTGAGTATCATGTCCTGTATCACACTATTACATGATAATATCATTGAGCAAAATATGGAGGAGTCTGAAGAGCTTTATTTAAGAATAAACTGAATTGAACTGAATTGACTTTAGCAATTGAAAAGTTGAAAGCAAATTATACATTTGGGATAATGTGACATTGAAGCGGGTGCAAAAACAGAACGGATGGATGCCTACACTGGAGTGATACAGTAGCTGTCCTACCACAGCAGACTTAAGAGAACAACACTCTTAACAATAACTGGTTCCTTAATGGCACTTTACTGGGTTGTGTGGCTCCTTACAGAACCAGTGCTTCACAAACAACCATGTCATTCCGGGAAGGGGTCTTTGCCTGTCAAATGAGTTCTTTGGACTTAATATGTATAAAATCAGAAATCTTTAGTGTGGGCTACCTAGCAGGATACTGAAAGATCAAGAAAACCTGAACTGATCTGTTACTGTATGGAGGAAAAGTAAAATCAGGAAGCCAGTGGTATTTCACAAATCTGTTATTATATGTTCATGGCTGGTTATGGAACCTGTTATGGGTCAAAATAAATAAAGGCTCTTTCTGGGACCTTCATGTGGAAGGTTCTTTAGGCAACCAGAAATGGTTCCCATATGTCATTACTCTGAAGAACTGCTTTTGGCACCATTATATTTAAGAAAGAAGGTGCAGTTTGCTGAGGGCTGTTTGTACACATCTGCCACATTCGCTTCAGGGCTTTTTCTCGACTGATGTTAAATTTAGACAAGTTGGGCCATCAAAGATTCTCTAAACTTGGAATAAAGGAAAGAACCTTATAAATAAGGTTATAAAGGAAATAAAAAGGTACAATGCTCAAAGAGGATCTAACAAATATGGCAACATTTCTTCTCTGGGTAAATCGAGAAAAGTAAAATTAAACCTACACTTCTTTTCAATTAGGTGGTATTCACCTCCAGCAGCTATCAACTTAGCATCACAAAGAAAAGTCTATCGTTACTTCAAACGTTCTCCAACTCACTTAATTCAAATTGGGGTTGGCACCTCTTTTCCTTACGCCCACACTCATATGTGTCAGATTTAGAATTGCCAAGTAACCTCAAACACACACACACACATCTCTTATGGATGTGCTAGAAACGCCAGATGCTTGACATCCACATAAACAGCATCTGGACATGGAATTCAGACCCAGGGCACTGGATCTGGGAGACAGTAAAGATGACCCCTGCACCACCATGCCACGCAATGTTTTTTTTATATCCTTGCTAAATAGATAGTTACCCCCAACTAAGATAGATTTCGTGAGGCCTGTTTTGGATGGCACAGGCTTTCTGTAATGAACTTTATAAATTAGACAGCTGCTTATCCTGGGACATCATAAATTTCTGTGCAGAACCCCAAAGCTTCTAAAATATTTTTTTAAAATGGTAGCATTACATTCATACATTTGCTGATCCCACTTAATCCGGGAGACAGGAGTCTACCTCAATGTAGTGATAATTAATTCAGGTCTCTTCGATTTTATTACCTTTTCTACATATGCCACAGGGATAGTATATATGGCACATAGAGAAAGTACTCTGGAATGTTCAGTTACTTTAAGCTTCATGTCATAGAAGACACGGGTTGACTGGCACTTTGGCTGGGGTAGATTGGTCCTTACCCGGCTGGGAAGCTGTAATAAAGGAAGGATGTAGACGGATGGGCATCTCAACAGGGTTGGTTAGTGGTACCTTTCCTGATCGGGAGGCCATCATGAGGGAAGGACAGGGGATGACAGGGGTGACAGTATCCCTCTGGTACGGCTCCTGTTTGGACACCTGCCAGGCTGCATGGGAGTTATAAGTTTGCTGGGCAGCTCTGTTGGGGTTTCTGGATGCCACTAGGGGGAGCTGATGGGAGGAGGCTCTCCTGTTAAGGACAGGCTTCACCGGACCCAGAAGTGCTTCCAGGTGGCAATCTTATTGCACCAGATGTATTCCAGGGTTCAGGTTGAAAAGCACCTGGGAGTCGGGAGGAGGTGGACAAGACTTGCTCAGAGGAGAGTGGAGGTGGAAAATAAAAAAGGAATTGTGACTGATTTACCAGGTGATAAAAGGTGTTTTGTTTAAATAGAAATATCTTTCCTTGAACCCGTGACTGTGTGCTTTGGTTGTGTCTGAGTGTGCCCCCTACAGGTCACATTCACTTTTTCAATGGATTTACATGTTTTAGGCTTCTCAGAATACTTTCAAAGTGAAGTCTGTGTGACAGGATGGGAGCCTGCAGGCAGAATAACTCAAGACTGAATCATTCATTCTGATTTGCATTATCGGATGTTAGAGTCCTATTGATTTCAAACAAAACCCCTCCAGTTGATTTTGCTACAGAGAGATAATGATTTTGTGGATTCTGTACACAGTTTTGCCCCAACTGAAGCCAAACCAGGGATAAGAGAAAACACATTTTTTATAAAGATCTCATTCTTCCCTTGTTTTCCACATAATAAAATATACAGATAAAAATCACAGATTTATGTAGGGAAAGTCATGTGCTGGACATATGCTTCTTATATAAAACTATTCATTGAAGACAAGCTCGGACCACTTCCATAGGATTTACAAACACAAGTCAGGAAATACTGTGGATTCATAAACTATTCAGAGCCCTTCATTTTCTGCACACTTTATTGTGTTGTACATCGAATTTTAAATGGATAAATTTACAAATATTGCCAGTCAATCTACACCAGTGGTCTCAAACTCTGGTCCTGGAGGGCCGCAGTGGCTGCAGGTTTTCATTCTAATCCTTTTCTTAATTAGTGACCTGTTTTTGCTGCTAATTAACTTCTTTTGACTTAATTTGAATTGACTTGTTCTTGAAGACTCAGACCCCTCAATTGTTTCTTTTTCCTTAATTAGAAGTCAAACAATAATGAGATACAAAATGAGTCAAAACAGGACCAGCAAACTGTGTCCATCATACACTATCTGAAAATAAAGAAAGGTGAAGGTCTCAGGAATGCTGATCTGCTCAGGTCCCCAAAACATTTCCACAGTGCTCTTAGAAAAAAGAAAATCAATAATTTCAGAAATGTCTGCCATTGCACAATGAGAGCAGCAACGAGCCATGGAATTAAAGAACAGGTTTAATGAACAACAAGAATCGGCACCTCATTAAGCAGCTGGTTGGAGTGTCAGACCCTGACTTAGTTGGTCTTCTGTTGGCTCACTCACTTCATGTTTCTTTTCTGTTTGGGTGCCATTTAAGGAAAGAAATGAAGCGATTCAGAGGAATAAGTCAATTAAAATGATTGGAAAAGGAGTTAATTAGTAGCAAAAACTGGTCACAAATTAAGAAAAGGGTTAGAATGAAAACCTGCAGCCACTGTCGCCCTCCGGGAACACAGTTCGAGACCCCTGATCTACACTCAATAATCCACAATGACAAAGTGAAAACATGTTTTCAGAAAGGTTTGCAAATTTAACAAAAATCAGGAACTGAAATTCCGTTCACATTAAGTACTGAGACCCTTTGTGGTGGTGCTCAAATTGAGTTCAGGTGCATCCTGTTTACTTTCATTCTCCTTGAGATGTTTCTTCAACTTGATTGGAGTCCACATGTGGCAAACTGAACTGACTCGACGTCATTTAGAAAGGCACACACCAGTGTATTGAAGGTCCAACCATTAACACTGCATATCAGAACAAAAAACAAACCATGAAGTCCAAGGAACTCTCTGTAGTGCTCAAAAATCAAGATGTGGTGCGGCAAAGATTAGGGCAAAGGTATAAAGTCATCTGTAAAGCTTTGAGTGCTCCCAGGAGCACAGTGGCCTCAATAATTGTGAAATGGAAGAAGTCTGGGACCACCAACACTCTACATAGAGTTGGCCATCCAGATAAACTGAGAAACTGAGTAACTGGGCTACAAGGGCCTTGGTGTGGGGAGTAAGAAAGAAGTCCTCTGATGAGACAGAACTATAAGGAGAACAACCATCTCAACAACACTCCATCATGCAAACGGAAAACACTCGAGTAAAAGGCATGACAGCCCGCTTAGAGTTTACCACGACTCTGCAAGCATGAGGACAAAAAAATCATCTGATCTGATGAGACAAAAATATAACTCTTTAGATGGAACTTCAAGCACTATGTCTGATGAAGACCATGCACTGCTCATCACCATCCTCATACTATCCCTATGGTGAAGCATAATGGTGGGAGCTTCTTAGGCCGGATATACTTAATGCGATGCAATACGTGTGCTTGAGGACGCTGCTGCCTACCAAGCAGTGTACTGTCTATACTTGCACGTGTACTTTAAGGAGGCATTGTAAGACATCATCAAGGTGAGAAAACAGTGTCCAGTTCTGCTGTGTTGTGAGTTGAGGGACAAAGAAGTTCAAAATAAAAATTCTTTGCATTCTGATGCTGTTGCAAGGGTGCAAAAAAAAAAAAAGAAGAAAAGACGGCAATAGCAATACAGATGATATGTGAGACCTTTAAATGTATTGCGTCATTACAATGGGGAATATGCAATGTTTGTATTGCCTATGAGAAAAATGGATGAAGAAAAACACATTTGTATGTCAGCATTTAAGTTTGATGATTTTCTTCACTGCATTGAACCATTTATCAAACATTGAAGCATGTACATTAATCTTGTTAGGGCTGTAGTGTGGTTTGCCATCACACGTTGACAGTAAACAACAATGCTGATGTCAAGTACCAAAACTTGAACACACACCTCATCCATATTTTTGCTGGTACTGCAACTTGCACACGCATTGTTAATTTCTGACGACGTGCTCAGAGGACACGTCAAAACCACACTGGGAACGTGTGGCAGACATTATGAGTGCAATAAGCGTTCTGAGTATGAAGTATAAACCGGCCCTTAATGGCAAGAACTAGGAGAAGGAGAAGACCAAATACAGAGAGGTCCTTGAAAAAAACTGCTTCAGAGTGCATGTGACTTCAGACAGAGATGACATTTCACCTTTCGGCAAGATAATGGCCCTAACAACACATGCAGGACAGTGCTGGGGTGTCTTTGAGACAAGTCTCTGACCGTCTTTGAGTGCCGCAGGCAAAGCCAGACTTTTTTTTTTGTTTTTGTTCTTTATTTAGCCTTATACAATTTCTTGTATTAGGAATTTGGTAGTTTTCGCATATCCCTTGGGGTCAGAGCACAGGGTCAGCCATTGTACAGCGCCCCTGGAGCAATTACAGGTTAAGGGTCTTGCTCAAGGGCCCAGCAGAGTAGGATCTCTTTTGGCAGTGACGGGGATTCAAACTGGCAACCTTCTGGATACCAGCGTAGATCCTTAGCCTCAGAGCCACCACTCCACCCCAAAGAGATAGCAGAGGATGGTTGACTTGAGCCACCTCAAACATCTGTGGAGAGACCTGAAGATGGCAGTTTACAGATGCTAACTGAGCCGAAGAAGAAAGGGATAAACATGCAGGTGTGCAAAGCTTGTGGTTGGCTTACCCAAGAGGACTCCAAGCTGTAATTACTACTAAAAGGTCTACAATGTAATAAATACAAGAAGGAAAGATGTCAATTTTAAATTCTTAATAAATTACAAACCTTTCTGAAAACATGCTTTCACTTTGTCATTATGGGTTATTAAGTGTAGACCTGACGGATAAAAATGGCAAATGTATCCACTTAAAAATTAAATCTACAATAAAGTGTGCAGAAAGTGAAGAGGTGTGAATACTTTCTGAATCCACGGTGTATATGCAGAGGCACACATAACATAATACAATATTGTCAGACTTGCTTTAATTTATAGGCTGGCACCTATCCTAGCAGCACAATGTAGAAAACAGCCTTGGATGGGGGGGCTACTCACCCACACACCCACACCTGGGGCAGTTTAGAGGCACCAATGAGCCAAACCTGCATATCTTTTGGGATATGGGAGAAAAACTGAAGAACCCAAAAGAAAACTCATACAGACACAGGGAGAATATGTACAATTTACACTGAAAATAACTTCCCTCGGATATTGCAATTAAGCCCAATATGTTGGATCCCTGAGGCAATAAAACTGTGGAACCATGCTGCCCTCATATCTATTTAAATAAACAGTAATATAGAGAACAATAAACTTCTTAAAATCATGATATAGACATTCAAATAATGGAAGATTTAAGCAGTTGGCAATGACATGAGTTTCCAGTTAACAACATTCCCAGAGAAAATAGTTTGGCTGACTGAGGCCAAGTGGCCACCTTCTCCCTCCTGTGCATCCAAAAATGCCCACTGGGGGTCTCTAACTGCATTACAATGGTGACTGAAAACAAATTAGATATATACTGAAACACCCAAATCACATCTCTTACTTGAGCAATCACCTTAATTTTTAACTTATTTAGCAGTTTTCTCCAAACAAAATAAAAAACCCTCACATAAACACCAAGACCTTATCCCCATACCTCTCGTGGGATGCGACCATGATACCAGCCATGGCTGCGCAAATCACTGCTGCTAAGCTTCAGCTCCTCTTCTAGCTCCCGTTTAAGCTTTTCAGGTGGAGGATCTAAAAGGTATTTCTCCTTTGAAAACTGTGAAGACAGAAAGGGAAAGAAAACTTATTTTTTTTTGTTAGTAAAATATGGTCAGCACTTAGAAAAGAAACATGACTGATACTGCTTTTCAAATGTTGCACTGTCCTGCAGAATCCTTTCATCAGGTTCATCACCGATGGCACCAAGTTTAGCAAAGAAAGAAGTCCAAGTGAGAATGCAGAAAATGAATGTTTGGTGGATGAGTTTAAATACTTGGGATCAACAGTACAGAGTAATGGGGATTGTGGAAGAGAAGTGAAAAAGAGAGTGCAGGCAGGGTGGAATGGGTGGAGAAGAGTGTCGGATATCAACAAGAGTGAAAGGGAAGGTCTACAGGATGGTAGTGAGACCAGCTATGTTATATGGGTTGGAGACGGTGGCACTGACCAGAAAGCAGGAGATAGTATCTTTAACTCTGACACCTACAGCTCTAAGATTTGCATTGGCTGTGACGAGGATCGACAGGATTAGAAATGAGGACATTAGAGGGTCAGTCCAAGTTGGACGGTTGTGAGACAAAGTCAGAGAGGCGAGATTAAAGCTGGTTTGGACATGTACAGAGCAGAGATGATAGGTATATTGGGAGAAGGATGCTAAAGATAGAGCTGCCAGGCAAGAGGAGAAGAGCAAGGCCTAAGAGAAGGTTTATGGATGTGGTGAGAGAGGACATGAAGGTGATGGGTGTAACAGAACAAGATGCAGAGGACAGAAAGATATGGAAGAAGATGATCTGCTGTGGCGACCCCTAACAGGAGCAGCCGAAAGAAGAAAATACGGGGTGGCTACCCCAAACCTTTTCTGTCTCTTGTCTCTCTTTTACAAGATGTGTAAAACAAAGCATATGAATAAAATACAACACAGTTCAGGCCAATGCATTTTTGTATGGCACTTTTCAGTGAGCTGCGATGGGCTGGCACCCTGCCCAGGATTTGTTCCTGCCTTGTGCCCTGTGTTGGCTGGGATTGGCTCCGGCAGACCCCCGTGACCCTGTGTTAGGATACATCAGGTTGGAAGATGACTGACTGACTGACTTTTCAGTGAGTACAAGCCCAGAGCACTTATATACTTAAAACTATAATGCAGTAAACTATAGACAGTAAATTATTACACCAAGCGTTTCATACATAAACACCAATATTACACTAAAAACACAATAAAATCAAGCAAGTCCCACAATCAGCCTTAACTAACAATGACAGCATAAAGTTCATTAAAATGACAAAAGTAATATAACTAGTTGATAATGGAGGAGAGGCAAACAAAATCTTGGGTTAAGTGGAAAAATTAATGCAGCCTGTCCTGGGCAATGCTGGGAGGTGTTGGCATATAGATAGATAGATAGATAGATAGATAGATAGATAGATAGATAGATAGATAGATAGATAGATAGATAGATAGATAGATAGATAGATAGATAGATACTATTTGTCTCCAGGGGGAAATTTGGCTTTTAACAGATGCTCTTTAAATAAATAAATACATACTGTAAGTATATAGACAAGTAAATAAATAAATACATACACTGATCTGAACACACACTGGAATGACAATAAAGCAAGAAATTCAAAAGAAAGAAAACTTCTAACTTGGCTACCACCGGCTCAGTGAGGCATTATGCAGGTGATACAGCAGGTGGATCCGTGGTTGGTTCTAACAGACAAAGTCCTGGTTCTGATGGTCACTTGACTGCCCTGCTCCTCCTTTCATTCAACAATGTCATAAATACATACACAATCAGAATCAATTTCAAACAGAACAAGTGAACTGAACTGACATCCTTGAGACTTTACTCTGCAGCCCTGACAGGTGACAGTAGTCCATCACTGGGACGGCACTTTGTGGTGGTGCTCGTCTGTGCTGACGGGTGACAGCTGTCTGTCACTAGGACTGCACATAAAAGCAAGGCATTGCTAAAGTGACTTTTGATGGCTTCCCCCATCACCATATTGACATCATCCACTTAGAAGACACATGACAGCAGGTCCCTACTGGTGTGCTAATGGGATGACACAAGTCATTTCCCACAGGGATGGGACATTACAATATTCTGTCAGTTGGCTGTTGCATGACAGCTGCCTCTCACTGGGCTGCCCCTGGAAAGGCCGCTCTCACAGCACATTAAAGTCATGCCACACCAGGACTGTTAAAAGCTATTGAGGTCGTCTTGATGCCTGGCTAAGTAATGCTCTTCTTTTGGACGTTCAGTGTGTGCAGATGGTATGTTGGTTAAGTGACTGAAATGAAAAAGTAACACCTCACCATCATACCAGACTCACAGGCCTTTTGGGTCACTCCTGCACTCAAGGTAAGGGACATCCCGACTAGGCAAGGCACATTTAGGAGTGGATACAACAGAATGGCTATTCTGCTACAAAGGCAGAGGTTGATGAAAAAGGATCAGAAGAAGAAACGGAGTCAAAAATCATACAAAGTTTGTGACCCAAAAGGCAAAACTGAGTGAATTTAAAGAAAAAAATTCAAAAACCTCAAAGCAAAAAGAGAATCCAGGAAAAATTGTAATACAATGCAAAAAAGAATTTGAAGACAAAACCAAATTATAACACCACCATTTTGTTTTATTATGGTGCCACCATTTGCTACGGCTCATTGCTATGTCACTCTGGCTCAAGTTTGTTTTTGTCATTTTATTATTGTAGCCAATTCCGATTTTGGTTTTGTTTCATCACTGTATTTACATATGTAGTATGATTATTACTAATGGCATGTAATAACAAGAAAATAAAGGAGATGATGAAGGGTCAGGGACCTGCTGTTACCAATTTAATATGGCAAAGCATGGAATGGGAAAATAAAAGATGTGGCAGAGCATAATTAACCAGTTTAAAGGTCACCACTCACATTCATTTAAATTAGCCAACTCATATGGTATTACAACGGGAAAAAGATAGTAAAAAGACAAGGGTGTAATGCACTATGTGTATAAAGTGCTCACAAAAAAAGAGTGCAACTCTGTGTTACAGCTGTTCTCTTCTGAGTATCTAACGCTCACAGAACAAAAGATTAGGACCACCTGTACACCTCTTTATCCATGTAATTATCTAATCAGCCAATCGTGTGGCAGCAGCGCAGTGTATACAGTCCTACAGATACAGGTTAGGAGTTTCAGTTAATGTTCTAATCAAACATCAGAATTGAAAAAATGTGACCTCAGTGATTTCAACTGTGCCTTGACTGTTGGTGCCAGACAGGCTGGTTTGAGTGTTTCTGTAACTGCTGACCTCCTGAGATTTTCACACACAACAGTCTCTAGAGTTTACTCAGAATGGTGAGAAAAGCAAAAAACATCCAGTGAGCGGCAGTTCTGCGGACAGAAACACCTTGTTGGAGAGAGAGGACAGAGGAGAATGGCCAGACTGAGTCAAGATGACAGAAAGACTACAGATGGCCACTATGTTGAACTGAGGTGAGCAGAAAAGCATCTCAGAATGCACAACACATTGAATCCTGAGGCAGATGGGTTACAGCAGCATAAGACCACGTTGGGTTCCAAACTTGTTAGCCAAGAACAGAAACCTGAGGCTGCAGTGGGCACAGACCCACCGAAACTGGTCAGTTTGAAGACTTGAAAAACACAGCCTGGTCTGATGAATCTCAATTTTTACTTAGTCCCACAGATGGCATGGTCAGAATTTGGCACCAATCACATGAATCCATGCACCCAACCTGACTTGTGTTAACAATCCAGGCTGGTGGTGGTTGTGTGATGGTGCGAGGAATGTTTTCTTGGCACACTTTGGGCCTGTCAATACCAATCAATCATCACTTGAATGCTACAGCCTGCTTTGTTTAGTTACTGACCAGGTGTATCCCTACATGGCCACAGTTTACCCCACTTCTAATGGCTCCTTCCAGAATGATAATGCATGTGTCACAAAGCAAAAGTCATCTCAATCTGGTTTCACGAACGTGACGATAAGTTCACTGTTCTTCTGTGGCCTTCACAGTCACCAGAACACCTTTGGGATGTGGTGGAACAGGAGAGTCACAGCATGACGGTGCAGTTGACAAACCTGCAGAAACTGAGTGACGACGTCATGTCAACATGGACCAGAATCACAACATCTTATGGAATCAATGCCACCAAGAACTGGGGGTGTTTTGAGAGCAACAGGAATCCCAAGCCAGTATTAGGACTTTCTCAGTGAGTGTATTGTTCCTTACAGTGAATCCACTTTGATGATTAGAAAAATGTGAAGTCACTTTTAGGTGAACTCAAACCCTTACTGCTGGCCAGGATATTAAAAGGCCTTCAGACGGCCTGATGCTAGGAGGTTGGCCTGATAATCTGATTAACACAAAGATATTCGTCTGACATTTAGGGCCCATTTTATACCCGGCTGATTGTCAACAAAACTGGGCTAAACACACTCCAGACAGAAGCCACTAGTTCAGGGGTGGCAAACTCCAGTCCTGGAGGGCCGCAGGTTTTCATTCTAACCCTTTTCCTAATCAGTGACCAGTTTTCACTGCTAATTAACTTCTTTTTCCCTTCATTTTAATAGCCCTGTTTTTAAGGATTCAGTGCTCTGAATTAATTATTTTCTTCATTAAATGACAGCCAAACAGAAATCAAAAATGAAACAAGTCAACAGTTGACCAGCTAAATTAGGGCTTCAAACTCCAACTAATTTCACTCCAACCAGTTTCTTAATGAGAAGCCAATTCTTGCTGTTAATTAAACTCGTTATTTAATCCTGTGGCTTGTTGTTGCTCTCATTCTGACACAGCAGACATTTCCTTAACTGTTGATTTTCTGTTTTTTCTAAGAACATTGTCAAAATGTTTAGGGGACCTGAGAGATCAACCTTACTGAGACCTTCACCTTTCTTTATTTTCAGATATTGTGTGATGGGCACGGGTGAGCTGGTCATGTGGCACCTTGTTTTGTGTCTCATTATTGTTTGGCAGCTAATTGAAGAAAAAGAAACAACTAAGGGGCCTGAATCGAGTTAATTAAAATTAAGGCAAAAGAAGTTAATTAGCAGCAAAAACTAATGAAGAAGATAATTAGAATGAAAACCTGCAGCCGCTGCGGCCCTCCAGGACTGGAGTTTGCCACCCCTGCACTAGTGTGTCAAGTAATGAAAAGACACTAACTCAAAATGTTAATCTATCTGACTGTCTAATAATTCAATTCTGTACTAACAAAGTATAAATTCAGATGATGAAGTGATCAGTAATGTAGTCCAGTCGATTGAGCTCCTTTACAATCTCACAAAAATAAATACAATTCTGGGATCTTTCATGTCAGATATAAACTGCAGCATATTTTCATATAAAAGGCCCCTGAAATTACAGCCTGGGGCATATCGTTAGAACTGATGGGCAGTAAAGGTCGAGGAAGCAAATGCAATGTGTCCTAAACAAACGGAATTACTTCCGCCCGCCACTTCAATAGCAGTTGTTTTATGAAATCTCTCCCTGTAGATTTACTCTCACCGCAGCTAAACAATTGATCAGGCAGGCATCTAGTGAGCACGATGTGCTTGGAAAGGGTGCATAGTCGTTTAAAAGGCAGAAGATAAAAGGCTTCTGGAAGCAGACATTGATTTCTAAGAAATCATTGCTGACACTCTTGGGATGAGATTTCAGCTTTGAGCTTCATGTTGTATCCAGCAGAGGTTGCTCTCTCTCTAGCATCGGGTCCAATTCAAGCTGAGATGGGATTTTACAGACCGGTGAAGAATAGTTGGAAAGGGTAGAAAGGCACGAGTCAATACTTTAATGTCAGAAGATTGAGCAACAAACAAAAAAAAAAATAGAAAACTAGCACTGGTCGTGGCCTTAATTTCTTTCTGTTTCTTGATTGCCCAAGTTAGTTTTATTTGTACGATGTCACTTAAATAACTGACCTACATGACATCACAAATCTTGCAGCAAGTCCAATGCAGCATCACAGAACATCCGGCTTTGGCTCAATTAGCTCAGAAAAATATTATCACTGATATCTTGACACTTCGGAATTCAAGCTCAACTTTATGGTCGAGTGTGCAGAGTGCAGTGAACTTCATATGTCTGGCCAACGTGCGATTTGTCACCACTCTCTGGCGCCATCAGCATGTCAAACGTGAACCTTAGTTGGAAATTGGAAACATTAAATATTTCAGACATTAATATTTTTTAACCCGTTATTGCCAGTCTCGAGAGTGAAAGGAAGTGAACAAAAAAGACTAATACACTTAGCTTTGATTGTGCTAATAGATTCCTCAAATATTGTGTGAAGGTGCAAGTTAAAAATATGTATGCTGTATTACAGCAGCTATGGCTCACATTTTGGTGACAGAGTGTTCACCTCTTTGAACCAAATCACACCAGCGAAGGGCGCTCAGCAGGCTCCTATCAATTATGGAGAATCCACTGCATCCACTAAATAATGTCATCTCCAGACAGAAGAGCAGCTTCAGTGACAGACTGCTGTCACTGTCCTGCTCCACAGACAGATTGAGGAGATCGTTCCTCCCCCAAACTATGCGACTCTTTAATTCCACCAGGGGGGGTAAACGTTAATATTTAACATTATACATAGTTATTGTCTGTTTTTTTTTCACCTGTATTATTATCATTCTTTAATTTAATATTATTTATTGTATCAGTATGCTGCTGCTGAAGAATGTGAATTTCCCATTGGGATTAATAAAGTATCTATCTATCTATCTATCTATCTATCTATCTATCTATCTATCTATCTATCTATCTATCTATCTATCTATCTATCTATCTATCTATCTATCTATCTATCTATCTATCTATCAGAGTAGAAAAGCAAAGCACAGGTTTTGAAAATCACTATAGCAGAGGTCTCCTCTAGCATGTGTATAGATTGGGAAAAGAAGATCAATTAAAGAAAAACAAAAAACACACGATAGCCCCCAGGTCGCTTGACAATTCTGGGTTGGCATTATAGAAGCGATGTTCCACATGAACGAAGGCCTTGCCTGTGTCTTGACCATTATTTTGGAGTTGACAGAAATGGATATGAAACCTGAGCAGCAAAGACTTAAGGAAAAACAGAAGAAGCAACAAGAAACATTTGAGAATGACAAATGGGCAAAGTGAACTCCAAGTTGCTTAGTCAAAACATGAATACATTTCCTTAAATTTTTAATAACATTTATTTATATAGCACATTTTCATACAAATGATGTAGCTCAAAGTGCTTTACAAGATGAAGAAAGAAAAATATAAAAATAAGATTAGACAATATTAAGTAACAAATAATAAAGTAAAGTCTGATGGACAGGAGGACAGAAAAAACAAAAAAAACTGTACAGGGTTGGAGAAAAAAAAAAAAAAATCTGCAGGGGTTCCAAGGCCACGAGACCACCCAGACTCCACTGGGCATTCTACCTAACATAAATGATCTGAATCAGTCCGCAAGGTTTACAGGCTTCACGTGAAAGAATTAGATGATGTAGACATCTGGCTTTCAATCCATCAATGTAGGGACCTTAAAAACCTTAGAAAAGTATTTTTCATCACTGGTAAGAGTTTCATCCATTTTACATTTCATCAAATCTCAATCATTGTACAGTTGTCCAGTAATTTCAGTTGCCCAGCAACTCCAAAGGAAAGACATGACCAAAGACAAGCTTCCTGTGAGGAATGTTGGTCCAAAGCACTCACCACGAGAAATGCAAGAGAAACAGCAAGGAAATGGCTGTAATGGAGGATGAGGCATGACACAAATGAATTGGCTTAGCATTTTCACAGGTTGGTCAGCCCAGTCCTCGCTAGTAAGATGAATTATTAAAAATAAAAACTACGATGGCATGCCATGAGGGGGGCATAGTGGTGTAATGGTATAAGCATTGCTGATTCACAGATCTAAGGTTTTGGGGTTGAATGCCATACTTGGTTTTTGTCAGGGTGAAGTTTGCATATTCATATCATGTCTGTTTGGGTTTTCTTCTCATACTCAAAGAGGCGAAGGAAACGTTAATTAGTGACTCTAAAATGGCCCTGTTGAGGTAGGTGTATGAGGGGGCCCTTGTAATGGGCCAGTGCCAGGTCTGAGCTTTTTCATGACTTCTCTAGCGCCTTCAACACAATCCAACCTCTGCTCCTTAGGGACAAGCTGACAGAGATGGGAGTAGATTCATACCTGGTGGCATGGATCGTGGACTATCTTAAAGACAGACCTCAGTATGTGCGTCTTGGGAACTGCACGTCTGATATTGTGGTCAGCAACAGGAGCGCCACCAGGGACTGTACTTTCTCCGGTCCTGTTCAGCCTATATACATCGGACTTCCAATACAACTCGGAGTCCTGCCATGTGCAAAAGTTCGCTGATGACACTGCTATCGTGGGCTGCATCAGGAGTGGGCAGGAGGAGGAGTATAGGGACCTAATCAATGACTTTGTTAAATGGTTTGACTCAAACCACCTACACCTGAACACCAGCAAAACCAAGGAGCTGGTGGTGAATTTTAGGAGGCCCAGACCCATCATGGACCCTGTGATCATCAGAGGTGACTGTGTGCAGATGGTGCACACCTATAAATACCTGGGAGTGCAGCTGGATGATAAATTAGACTGGACTGCCAATACTGATGCTCTGTGTAAGAAAGGACAGAGCCGACTATACTTCCTTAAAAGACTGACATCCTTCAACATCTGCAATAAGATGCTGCAGATATGCTATCAGACAGTTGTGGCGAGCGTGGTGGTGTGCTGGGGAGGCAGGATTAAGAAGAAAGACGCCTCACGCCTGGACAAACTGGTGAGGAAGGCAGGCTCTATTGTTGGCATGGAGCTGGACAGTTTGACATCTGTGGCAGAGCGACAGGCGCTAAGCAGGCTCCTATCAATTATGGAGAATCCACTGCATCCACTAAACAGTGTCATCTCCAGACAGAAGAGCAGCTTCAGTGACAGACTGCTGTCACTGTCCTGCTCCATTGACAGATTGAGGAGATCATTCCTTCCCCAAACTATGCGACTCTTCAATTCTACCCAGGGGGGTAAACGTTAACATTATATAAAGTTATTGTCTGTTTTTACCTGCATTATTATAAATCTTTAATTTAATATTGTCTTTTGTATTAGTAAGGTGCTGCTGGAGTATGTGACTTTCCCCTTGGGATTAATAAAGTATCTATGTATCTAGTGCCTGATGGGATGGACTCTGCCCCTCCATGTCCCTGAATTGGATTAAGTAAGTTTGAGAATTTTGTCTGAATTTTCAAATGGCCCAGGGAAAAACCAACACATCTGCTCACCTTAGAGAGAATCTGCATTGGGCATTGTAACAGCTCATCATGTTATTCTGCAAGCACTGGCTGGCCCCACCATTTAGGCAGACTACACGGTCCCCTACTGCGGCTATACTAAGGGGGGGGGGGGGGGGGGCTTTAGCTTTTTAAAGAATACAGACTCTGACTTACAAATACGCACACTCCATAAAACGGTCTAATTCCCATTAAGCTGACTATATTATTTTATGTTATGATGTTTGGGTGATCTTTAACATCCCAGGATTAATCATAGTCAGCTTCTTAGAGGGTCTCTTTACACGGAGTGTTTTTGTTTCTTTTTCTTCATGTGCAGGACCACAGTTTTAGGTTTTAGTGTCGACTTGTCATAAACATGTGAGGGGGGAGCATGTGGTGACAAAAATTATAGGCTACAACATAAATAATAATAATAATAATCCTCAAACAATCAAAACAGCAATGGGACTGCAGCTCTTGATTGCATTAATACAGGCTGAATTAATTCAAAGTATAAGCATCTCCTAAAGGGGCTTATAATAACACTTGTGTTAAAACTTGGCAAATATCGTTCTCTTTTGTTCATCACCATCTATGACATTCAGTCTTGGCACACTAAAAAAGTTCGCCATAGTCCATCTATTACAGGAAAAACTATTTGATGGCGTGCATTGATGGGATAATTGTATTGCTTTATTTTCACAAATTAGTGAGGATACCATAAAAAAGAAGCATGGGAAAATGTTTAAAGATAATCGTTCTTCAGTTTCCTTGAATTTTCTGATTATATTAAGCGTGAAAAATCAGTAACCTAAATGAAATCATTATGTGTATGGTAAGAATATAATTAGGTTGTCACCATCATTGTAAGGTACCTGTTAGGCTGGCAGTTTAAATATAAAGCTACAGAGTATTGTTTAAGTGATATTTTGATTATGTGATGAAAAGTTTTAATGTTTTTCCTTTTAGAAACAATAAATAGATAAATAAATAAAGCCTGATAATACAGCTCAATTCCTACTTCTACAGTACATGTTTCCTGAACTTCCCACCACTCAAACATGTCTTTATCTATGACGTTGCTATAAGAGATCAAACGTCCCCCGGTCATTCCCAAATTGTAAATTTGCTGCTTTATATCCAGACCCTCCATATTTTACTCTCCCCAGTCCAGGCTCATCTCTCATGTTTCCACGTTTCTATATGCCGGTCTGACAGAGAAGATTCCACCCAAGAAGACTGGCCTGGATTAGGTTGCAGTGGCACCAGCAGGAACAACACAGAAATGGAGTGGATTAGGGTCATAATGTCTGTGTGGCACAAGTTTGCTTCAGACTAAACACTTGTGTTTCAAACTAGCTGCTCTATTAAATATAGGACATTCTTACATTTGCCCAAATTATCCAAGGAAACTGATAAAAACACAATAGTCTATCGCGCATATGGTGTAACTCAGCCTGAGTTGGTCGAGTAAAAAAGGCCATCTGATGTGAGTCAACATCAATTAGGCTTGATAAGCCATTTTCAAAATAACCAAAATAAGCCAAAAACAGGACCGACATGTCTGATTAATGTGATAGTCTGAAAGGAATTAATGAGAGCAAAAATAAAAAATGATGGTAGATGACAGCTTCCTGTGATACTGGTTTTTACCAGATTGTCACCACACTGGTTTTCAAAAATATAAAAATTAAAAACAGAGTTACTCTTTTTACATGCACAGTGCACAAAATAACCTTAGAAAAATCTTTGAAATCTTACAAGTGCTTTTCTCATTCATTTTATTTCATTATAATAGAGGAGAGAAAAGTGAAAGAAGTGGCCAGTGATGCAAGTTGATGCTGCCATCAATACATCCAAAAACTGCATCTCCCCAGACAAATTAAAAGCCAAACAAAAGCGATCCAAGTCAGCAAACCTGTGACTTTTTGTCAATACACTTGGATTTAAGATGGGAAATAAGGAGCATGCCTGCAGTTGCCAAGGAAACCAGCTGAGGCGTGCATGTGGAGACCGGGGAGAGTCCTTGAAAGCGCACGGAGGAAGGCTGCTCGCTTTTGTCTCAATCGCTTCACTTTACCGACTTTCAGCTTTCTTGCGCCTCCAGCTCCAGAATGTGACCCTGAATGGATAACCTGCATTTACTACACAAGAGAAAATGAGCGTGCAATTTCCCGTGGATGTTTGCAGGTCTGCTGTTGTACTGCTTGATCCACTTCCACCCATATGGCTAATTAATGCTGCACTCATGTAATGTTGGAGTTTTCGGGGCTCTGACTTGTGAAGTTTCACCCTCCTTCTTCAGGGCGTTCATGTGACACGAGACCTTCCTCACGAAGTCCTGCCTCTTCGTGGATCTACACTGTGTAAACTGACTATCCACATAAAGAGCTTGTTTTGCACACTACACAAGCCTGATATTGCCTGCCGAGCGGTTAAGGCCATTCAGTCATTTGAGTTTTTGAGTTTTGATCTTGCTAGTAATTTTTTTGCTATTCTTTCAACTAAATAAGGTCTTACCATGCAGGTAGCCCAGCTCAACATTCTCGTCTCGTCTTGCAGTGTTACAAGAGAAACGCAAAGTCGCTGCTGATTTGTGACTTGGTCTGCACAAAAAAGCAATTAAAGATAAACTTTTTTCTTTTTTCGTGAAAATTAAGAACAAACTCAACATTAAATGTGCATCACAATTGTTACATTTCTAGCTAACAAGTTTTTATTTTATTCAATCGACTAAAGTCGGAGGGTATGTTTGACTTGACGACTGCAGTTGCTAATTTTGTCGTTGGACCGTGTCAGTTTACACAAATGAAATTTAGCGACTGTGTTAGATTTTCCAGCAAACCCTAACCCTAACCCTAATTTTTTCTGATAGCTAATAGCAAGCACCCTGACACAGCAGGTGCTGTACGAAGGGTTAATACAGTAGGTACGGCGAGTTCAGCAATAACCTTGACTCTCTATTTTTTACCATTCTGCCATGGTATGCCAAGACATCAGACAAACTAGCTTCTCTTCTGTTTGCGAGGTGTAAAACACCCGTGTTCCTTATTCCTTGTTTGTACTTCCAGGCGAGCATTCATTGGTTGTCAGCTCTCATGTACACAGAACCCACCTCTGTGACTAAAGACAAAATCAAACCTGTTAGCCGCTGAGTATGACAATTGATGGAAAAGTCGTCTAATGTGACAAGGCATTTAGGTGAATGCTCAGAGTTATGCCACAACTCAGAGAATTTGTGTAGCTTTGTCTTCTCTGAATTTTGACACTTTTAGCTCCAACTTTGTATTGTAGTCACATGGAATTTCCTACTCAGAAAGTCGTACTTACCATCTGTCTGATAGCATGTGAATGCGGCATTAGAGGCGTGAGAGAAAAAACCACAGAGACATGGAGAGGACATGATGACTCCACATAGCCAATGACGGGATACAGAGTTCAAATCACTGCTCCACTAACGATTAATGACACGTACAATGGTTACCATGCCATACAGTTAAAAATACCTATTTTAATCTCAGTTCAGCATTATTTTGGAAACATCAGGTGAAAAGTACAAGATAATCCAGGTTATTTTCAAAGGCCTTTTCTTATCAAAATGTCTCTTTTGTTCTTATGACACTGACATAAATATCATACAGAACTTGATTTTGATGGCACTCTTGAAGTGAATCCTTTATTTCCACTCATAACAGACACTTCTCGTGTATGTTGTCTAAGGTGAAACTATACACTAGTGTGCACATTTAATCTTCTTCCCTACTCTCCACCAGATAAGATGATTGTATGCCTTAGCTTAATACCAGCTATGGCATCTACCCTATAGCGCAAACTTCTTCATCACTGCACCAGTCACAAGCACCCCCAGTCGTATTAGGAATTAAGAAACAAATACAGAAGGTGGGTTTTAATGCAGCAATATTGGATTTGTCAAGGTAATCCATTGCTAGCTGTCCTAATGTGAGGGATCAGAACGCAATGCAAACTGCTGCTTAAGCCAAAATCTTCCTTGCTTGATTTAACCAGATTTTGAATTGAAAATACTCTACGTGGACACGCATACCTGAATGAGTGATGAATCCGCATGTCTACTTGATATTCTTCTCATAAGAAGCCTCACTACACTGCAACACTGACTCCTTCCAGAGTGCTGATGCATATCAACAGCATACACTGAGCCAATTCAGGTTCGCCAATCAGAAGGAACTCATTAGGAGCTAACCCACAGAGACATGGGGACAACAAATAAGCTCCACAGCCAAAGGACCTCACCTGGATCTGGTGTTCTTCACCGTCATGCTTTCATTGAGTTCTTCAGGACAAATTAATTTCCTTTTTTGCATTTTTATACATTTAAAAATGTAAATTATGAAAAGAAATAATTCAGTGGATCCAGGTGGTTATTCTAAAATGAGTTCAACAGGAACACCGGGGCACAGTTGGAAACTTGTTATGGGTAAATTTCACACAAACTCTCTAAGTTCTTATATCAGGAAATCAAGTCGATCTTCCCTAAATCTTAATCAAAATAATGTGTGCCAAAACTCTGAATATCAAGAAAATTAAATAGAAAAACAGAGAAATTCGGATAAAAACAAGACTGCTTGAGCCAACCTTTAAACCTTTGACCAAATGAGATTAGGGTCATGACCTCAGTGAACACGCCCCCAGCAACCCAAGAACATATCACAGCAATGGGATCCACAAAATGTCGGTGCCCCAGAGAAAAGACAAATTGGCTTCGGAAAAACAATGTGATTTATTTCTAAAAATATGTAAGTGTAAGTGAAACAAAAACTAACATCAGAACTGGATTCATTATAAAAAAAAAATAATATATAAATAATCCTTTAAAATTTGCCTCTAAAAAGGAGTAAAAAGTCATAAACATAACATAATCACAACAGCTACCACTGTATGTCAGTTCTTGACTGCCTGTGGTCATGTTTTATTTAATATTGGTCTTTCATATTTAATTTACTATGATCTTTTCAGTAATTTCTGGATTTTTCTCTCTCTAATTGGGTTTTTGAATATAAGGATTCTATTTATTATACTGGTTCTAGGACGTTGTTTTGTAGCAAACTAAAGGTGCGTGGATTGTAACGTCACTAAAGTGAAGGATGAAAGGTCATCTTTTAGGTCACGTCTCTATCTAAGATTGCAGATAAGAAGCTTTGTTTCTTGCTGTGTATCTTTACAAGTTTCTGTTGTACTTTGGTAATGAATTTGTGCTTTTTGATTTTTGATACTTCTTGTGGTTTTGGTGCTTGTATTGTTGATCTTCTGGTTATGACCTTTGGTTGCCTCCTGACTATATCTCCCTTCCTGATCCTTTCCTCTTCTCGCGCTATAATTTTGTGTCTTAGCACAATGGTTGTTTTCAGGTTGCTAAGTCAATTGCCAGTCATATTATGCAATTTCCTCCCATCTATATAAGATGGCGGTACACAACGTCTGTCATTCAAACATCAGATGCATTTCTTTAACAAACAATCAGAATTTCTGTTAGTTAGGGGCAAGTAAAACCAGTGAGTTTGGGGACTTTTCAATGCCATTGTCGACTACAACTTTGGTTTTATGTTTAGGGTTACAGTTGGGCAAAGTAACTTTCACATCATAGAGAGCAATAGGTGAACTCTCATCCACAGATTCCACGCAGTAAGCAGCCCATTTCTGTCTGTGCAATATCACAGTGGCTATTTCTCCTAGACCCCGACTCCTGTGTGTGCCACCGGGTGATTACTGTTCTGATGACTTCTTTTGGTGTACAGATTCTTGCTTACACTTGGATTATGATTCTGTCTTCTCCTATTCATTCTTTCCATCTCCTGGTAATTTTCTATCAGGTCTAAATTCCTCTGAGCACCTCTCTCTCACCAGGTGATTTGTTAACACATCTCACATATCACGGCTGCCTTGATTTCATCGGTCACATGGCATGTCTATTGTGTGCCTAGCAACCACATAGTACCATAGCAACTAGACACACAAAACTGTGGCACCTATCAAAAACAAATACACCAAATAGTTATGCAAAGACATAATAATCTCAATAACAATAACCTTTAAAGCACTCAATGAATCAAATTGTAATGATTTCCTAACAGTGCCCTTCAGTGGACTATGGCCCTGTCCAGGACTGGCTCCCGCCATCTGCCCAGTGTTTTCCAAGATAGCCAACAGCCCCACAATGACATTGTACTGGAATAAGCGGCCTTACAACACTAATGTGAACAATTCTCACCGTGTGTGCCTTAGTATCAAAATGAGAGGAGAAGCTTTGCAAGCTGATTAATTCAATACTGAATCACAAGAATCTGCAGCCTGCCCTGGCAGCATCTGCCACAAGGCAGCCCTGGACAAAACAACAATACTGCTTCATACTGAAGCCACATGCTCAGCTGACACCAGTACATGCCAACATTGTACCCTCAGTTAGGGGACATTTGAATTTGTCACTTCCAATGTAACGTGGTCTAAATCTGCCATGTTACCGTGCTGCCACTGTTCAGCCCAGTTGTTACTTTATTGTGTAATACTAAAATAATATAACATACCCTTTTAAAACCAGACAAATCCATGGACTGTTTTTTTTGTGATTAAGGACACTATAAAAAACTACTACTGTACATAAAACAACAGATTGATTTGTCAAAAGCCATTTGTTTCTGAAAACAACAGAAAGAACAACGTCTACAGCCCAAATTTAATGCATTGTACTTCGTAAAATGTTCTTCAGTAACTCATTGCAAATGTCAATTTAAAAAGTGAATTCTTAAAACAACCAGCTTTTCACAAAGGCTAAAACCAACTCTTCAATGCTTTATTTGACTTAACAGATGAAAAGGCGTTTGGCTCATCTCTTAAGCCACCAGCTGCAAAGCCAAATGTTGCTTCCACTCTCCATCACACATTTGTGCCTTACACCCAGATCACAAGCTGACGCTGCCCATGGCTTCTTTGATGTGCATGTGTGAGTTGACAGCCGGCCAAAACCATACTGGAGTTTCTATACTTCTATACTCATAAGCTCTTTGAGAAGCCCCAAACACAATACCATCTGGACATTCACAGTTTCATAATGGTATCTTCTAGTCTTTGATTTTTTTCATTGCTGATTAACTAAAACTTTAAAAACAATCCAACAGCTGAACAAAAAGCACAAGACCTCCTTGGTACACCACCAGCTGAACTGCTTGACCACATCTGATCCTCTTTTTCCACTGACTAATCATTAAGAACACTGATATCCGCAGAGACCTTCAGGAATCAACAGGCCAAGAAGATGAGTCACATCTACTGCACTCTTTGTTGGCACAAGACAGAACGTCTTTCTGCTCTGGCCAAATGCCCCTGTACCCTTTCTGGAGAGAAATACCCCCTCAACAGCAGAGATACCATAGCATCAGATGTTAAGATTAATGACTGGTCTTTTTCACAAAGATGAATATCCATGAGAAGACATTTTCAAATATGAGACTCATCTCTATATATATAAAATCCAATGTTTGTCTGTCTGTCTGCTTCTCACGAGAAAACTACTTAACGGATTTAGATCTGGTGTTTTTCTATAATTTGCTTGAACATTCCAGTTGATTTTGCGACTACTCTCATCACGCTAAGTATCATAGTTTGGTTGCAGCACTGATTTATTTGTGCAAATCTGAGAGCCACTCAGCGGCCTGAGAGGAAGGGAAGGCAGGACCACAGGAGTAGGGAGCCTCCATTCAAGTCGCTCTGCCTCTCGCCACCTGTTGGAGTGTACCTTGCCTCCGCTTGGCTAGTGATACCTGTTTTTTCAGCAGACATCATCTAGAGACTGTTGAAGAGTAACGTTTGACATTTTTGAGAGAGAGATCAGAGCTACATGTGTTTTAGTTGGTACCTGCTCATTGGCTGAGATATCACGGCCACATGCTCTGGACGCTCTCCCATCAGAGCTGAACAAGATCAGATACTGTGGCAGTGTTTGACGTTGGAGCGTACCTACCTTCCGCTTGGCCAGAGATACCTTGCCAACTTTTTACATTTTTGGCAAAGAGATCACAGCTACATTCCTGCCCTTGTTAACAAAACCAAAAATACTGTATATCAATTGGCCCTCGGATACAAAAGCTATGAATATAAATTCTTCTCAATACAAATTATTACATTTTTTTTTAAAATTTTGTATTGATTTTTAAAGTTTGCCCTGTTTCACTACTATGCAGGTGCAGCTGCAGGGGACAGCTAGTCAACATTATAAAGAGCCCTAAAATTACACTTTATTACTACTATAGGTAGAAACACACAAACAGTTGGTTACTGTTAAAATAAAGAAGATGAACAACAATGTAAAGGACAAGGATTGAATGGCATGCCAGCCAGGATGGTTAAAGCTCTCTTTCCCAGCCAGTGTAGTATGAACACATGTATAGTATACACATACCAGCCAGAATGGTTACTGTTCCCTTTCCCGGTTGGGAGGCTGGTTTATTAAAAAGACAAAAGGGGCCATGAGTTCCCTCAGTATTCAGGGTAGACGCATCTCTCTCTCTCTCTCATAGCCTTGTAGTTCTGCAGGTCAGCCATGTTGGAATCCTCTGGCGCTGCTAGAGGATGCTGCTGGGAGGAAATCCCCCTCAGTTAATGGTTCCATTTGACCCAGAACTCCTTCATGTAAGAAGCTGATGTGCCCAAAGTACTCTTGGGTCCACCTCACCCAGGGAGTGTGAATAAGGCTGGAAGGAGGACAAAGTTCACCTTGGGAGGAGTGCAGGAGGAAGAAAAGAAAAGGAAGGGAGCTGTGTTGTTTATTGAGGAAGAAAGAAGCCTATAGAAGGTCAGTTAGTCATTTTCCAACCTGCGATATCCTAACACAGGGTCACGGGGGTCTGCTGGAGCCAATCCCAGCCAACACAGGGTGCAAGGCAGGAAACAAACCCCAGGCAGGGCACCAACAACAACAACAACATTTATTTATATAGCACATTTTCATACAAAAAGTAGCTCAAAGTGCACCAGCCCACCACAGGGCACACACACACCAGGGACAATTTAGTTAGCCAATGCACCTAACGCAGACACGGGGAGAACATGCAAACTCCACGCAGGGAGGACCTGGGAAGTGAACTTGGGTCTACTTACTGCGAGGCAGCAGCGCTACCACTGCGCCACCATGCTGCCCATCCTAGTATAGAAGGTGTTTATGTTAAATAAAAAGTGTGTTTGAACCTGGGACTGTTGTCAGTACAGTTGTGTCTAGGGTTTGGGGTTCTCAGATGCCCCCCTAGTGGTCATAACAATTGTCTTGATATGCAATGTGGCCATCACCAAATAAATGAAACTACCATAAGGTCTATTTTCCTTTAAATAACAATCACCTAAAAATATTGGAAAGCTGGCAAAAAAGAAAACATCATTGAGCCAAAGGTATAATATAGCTAGTTTAGCCCGACTGCCCCCAAAACATACTAAAAATGCTAAATTATTTCAAAGAGACTTCAGATGTTGTGGTATGCAGGTGCTTCGGAAATGTCTGGACAGCTCTTATGAGGTAGTCAACCATCCAGTGTTCACTAATGACCTCCTCTCTCTTCCCTACAAATCCTAGGATGGGCTATGACGTCAGTTTCAGTTCAACCCCAGCACCTTTTGTCCCGGAAGGCACTTGTGCAAAAAATGCAGAAGAAGTCAGAGCCCATTTGGACCACGCTCACTTAGCAAATGCAACTCCACGATGGAAAAAACACAAGACACATCTTTTACTTTCATTTTGAGTTCGACAAATTAAACAGCATACCTGGCTGCTCCACAAACTTTTATCATTTCTCTGTTTCTTTAATTAGCAGAAATACAATGTGTATAATCATCCCAATTTTAAGAGGTAGCAAATTCTAGTGAAAAATAAGAATGGGCCTAGCTCTCAAACACTCACAAGAGAGTGTCCTCTGTGCTGCTGGTCACATCACCTACCTGGGTGCCCTGATCACTCATCCATAGAAATCTTGCACAGGCTTCATAAAGTGATTCCGGAGAGAAGAACCCGGGGTATTTATTGAAACCCTGTATTTTTCTGGTGAACTTGTTTCAGCTAGCAAAGGGTTAATCCTATTTGAGGGGACCGGGCAGTGAATTGCTGCTGGTAAACACAGAAGACCCTAAGCAAGGACTCCAAAGTCGCTCCTCCCACCAGTCCCTGCAGCTATGAATATTAATGAGGCTACAAGTGAATGTACTTTAGCACTCCTCTGCACTTGAAACTGGAGACCCACCTAAGCCTCTGCAGACCTCACCACCCCTCTTTTTGAAGAAAAGCCACTGTAGCAACTTTTTACTTATTAGAATGTATAATATGAAGATCTGTACTCGTAAACGCTTATACAATATATGTCTTTATAAAGGCTCACTGTTTCTGGGACTGCTCTTTTAGCACGGTTGACATTAAATAGAAAGAGAGAAAGAGTAAGGGAGAGCATCAGAAACAATCCCAAACCAGGGCCTTTTCAGCTCTTCTTCATGTTGATTGAGATAGATGGGCCCTAAGCTTTGTTCTTGATGGGAGATGCACTCTAACTACTATGCCTTTCAGAGGCTCTGCTGGAGTTATGCCAGTGCCCATTGTACTCCCACTAGCACTGATCTCTGTGACTGGCTGAAGTGAAGAAGAACAAAACAAGCTACATGTTCATTGCATTATATTTGATTCATTTTAATAACATGAATGTAAGTCACTGTGTAACCCTTCTACTATCTTTAGCACTACTTGAACATGGTCTCAAAATAGGCTGCTGTTGGTGCTGCCAGTTCTGAGCTGCCATTTAAAGAAAAACTAACTGAAGTGTCCTCAGGGGGAGCTTACTCCACCCGCCAGACCCTTGTGCACAATCCTTGGTGCTCACGCTGTTTAGTGGCGGGGATTAGGATGTCAACCCTCCAGACTGACTGATCTTATCATTTCCACTAGCTAAACCCTTCATGTTGGCAGAGATTTTCAAATGGTCTCCATATGCTTCAATGTGCCCCAGGATTATTTTAAGCATGCAGGCTGGGACGTGACGCACCCTAAAACAAACAAAACAATTATTGCAGCCTGTCCTGGAGGTGGGCTTATCTGGGCGATGCTGAGATGTGTTGGCATATTGGGTTCATTAAAGAATGGCACATATGTGTGTGTTTGTTCTACATGAATAGATAGATAGATAGATAGATAGATAGATAGATAGATAGATAGATAGATAGATAGATAGATAGATGTGAAAGGCACTATATAATAGATAGATAGATAGATAGATAGATAGATAGATAGATAGATAGATAGATAGATAGATAGATAGATAGATAGATAGATAGATAGATAGATAGATAGATGTGAAAGGCACTATATAATAGATAGATAGATAGATAGATAGATAGATAGATAGATAGATAGATAGATAGATAGATAGATAGATAGATAGATAGATAGATAGGTTATTTGTCCTGGGGGGATATTTTGCATTTTATTGAAGATTGAGAAATATATTACCAAGCCCCCAATGCTAATTGACTTATTGTGTTGTGTTCCTGAAACCTCCACACAGATGTCAAGTGAGCTCAGCCTGGAGACCCTAACACTACTACCTTCTGTGCCAATGTACCACCTGCTGTTTCCATCCACCTATTTTCAAACCCTCTTTGTGTGATTCAGGGTCTAAAAAGGCTGCAGCCTACCCCTCCTACTTGGGGTGTATGGCCGGCATGAATCTTGGACAGGATGCAAGTCCACTACAGAGCATGCTGATTAAGGCACCAGCGATTAAAACTGTCACATTAGTTTTACATCTCACATTTTAGAATCAGAATGTGGAGAATCAGATAGAAAACTAATCTCATTCAATACTGACTTATTAACATTTTCAAATCCTTGGCTATGCCACTTTGTTTGGAATCACCATTAATGCAGGGCATGTTGATTTACTTTACTGAATCGATTCTTTCAAACTACTCATTTAAGCGAATCAATTCTTTTGATTCATTTATTACGATTAGAGGAGAGTGCATAGAAAAGGGGGGGGGGGGGGGGGGGGGGGGAGGGATAGGGTCCGGATCTGATCACATCACAAATATATTATTTAATAATTGACCCATTATTTGGTATACAAGTGTATGTAAATATAATTAATTATATGTTTAACATGATGATAATGCACATGACATTGCCCTGTTTCAGTACACAAAGCATGACAAGACATTTAAGATGCATACTGTATATACTTGCAGATAAGTTCTCCCACGGATAAGTTGGGACTTGATTTTACAGTATAATTTCTGGTATATTATAACGTTGCTCGTATAAGATGAATGCAGAAAACTCACGCTATTGGTACAAGGGATTATGATATGTTAACACCCACCTGAGAGAGTAACCATGGAGCACAGGGCCTTTATTTGTATGTGGGTGTGGCAATGCGCTGTATCAGAGCATGATCCTAACTTCTCTCTCTCTCTGTTGTTCCTACGTGACCACACAGTAATACCCAAACTATTCCGAAGCAACGTTTGCACTGATTTGTGTTTTTTGTATCTCACACCCTCATACACCTTTATCATAAGAGCATTCCTTATCTACGATGGAGCGTTCAATCAGAAGAAGATATTCAGCTGGTTTTGAATTAAATGTCGTTGAAGTAGCAAAAGAAATTGGTAACTGCGCTGCTGCAACAAAATTTGATGATTCTGAGAAACTGATGTGAGATTGGAGGAGGCAAGAAAAAAAAATGAAGTGCCGCATTTTTGAACAGGCATCCAAGTCGGGGTCGTGAGCATATACAGTAATTAAAATAAGACATTACATTACAGGATTACAAGTGAATGAGAATTGTGTGACTCGTACGAGGGGAATGATTCAGTTTAAACAAGTAGCTGATGAGAGAATCATGTAACTACTGACATGTTCTCTAGTTATGATTCATTCGCAAATCAATTCAACAAAAACCATGTGACTCGTTCTAAGGTAATGATTAATTTTGGAAACTGAAATGAAAGAGAAACATGTTGCTCACTCTCGCGTAATGATTAGATTGTGAATCAAATGAATGACAATCGTGTGACTTGTTCTCAGGTGATGATTCTTTTGCAAACCAAATGAAGGAGAATCACGGGACTCGTTCTCAGGTAATGATCGTTTCACAAATCGAATCAAATGCACAAGAATTGCATGAGCTGTTCTCAGGTAATGATTAATTTGCGAATCAAATGAATGAGAACCGTGTGACTTGTTCTCAGGTGATGATAATTTGTTTGCTATTCAAATGAACGAGTATCATGAGACTCGTTCCTCGGTAATGATTTGTTCACGAAACTAATAGACAAGAATTGTGTGACATGTTCTCAGGTAATGATTCATTCACAAATCAAATGAACAAGAATTATGAGACTTATTCTCGGGTAATGAATCCCTTTGATCTATAAAGAATCAGCAAATGATACATGCCCCGTATAGTCAATAAACCGTACAAAAGTATGTGGAAGGCAAATAATTAGATATTACATTTAACTGCTGTTATTACAATAATATTTTTATAAGGTTCAGTTTTGTGTGACTAATTTATTGAACGTACAAAGGGACATATGTGTATTTACTTTAATATTATTTATATATTCAGTTTAAAACAATTCCAACAACAAAACAAAACAATTCTTACATTCTAATATAAATGTGCTGTTACTTGTATGATGAATGAGCAAATCATCAGTGGTAGAATTTTTGTTCGCAGATATCGATACAGTTTGAGCTTAGAAGAATAAGTGAATGAGTAGACACTCACAATGCAGGCGGTTCTTGCACATGTGCCTTAAACCTCTAACAGCGTCAGGGAAACGAAAGATGCTGATGACATCACGCAGGACACACATGCGCCTTCGCACTCCCATTGTGAGTCACCCACCACTAACCTCCGCCAGTCTTGCCTGCTTGTGAGGCTACTTGACAACTTCCTAGGTTCATCTACCGTATGACATCACACCAACCTCTTATCCTGCCTGTGCTCCAACAGCAAACATATCTCTCAGTGATTTGTACAGCGTTGCTTATGGTACTGTGTTCTGTAAAGGCACTATATGATTAGTGTAAAACACTAAGCAACGCCATTGCAACTGTTATTTTATTAAATACCGAGTACTTCACTGGAATCCTTCAGAACTGGAGTTTGAAAGTAGCGGTCAGATGGCTTGACTATTAACCTAACCCCAGAAGGATGCAGTCCACCTTTGATAATTCCCTAAATAATAGCACATTCAGCATTTACAATTCTACAGCATCAGCTTACAGGCACCGCAAAAAGATTGTAAATGATGTCTGAGAATCAATAAAATGATTCCTTAAAAAGTAACCAATCCGTTGAGTATTTTACATATGGCCATTCCATTAAAAAGCCACATTTGAGGATTACTCTCTCCCTGAGATCTCAAAGAGAAGAAAGTTACACGCTGTAATCAATTTTTAATTTAGCCATGGTGCTGACGTTCCACGATCGGCCACTCTGCTGCCAGCTTTGATGATGCCCCTCTTCTAGCTGCAATTAAGCTAGCATGTGGGCCACTATGGTTAGACACTTCATCACTGTCAGGCATGAAACAGCTGGAGAAAATCAGGAACAAGTCTCTTGGAAATTACACACAATAAAAAAACACAGCGAGTTGTATGGCTGCCGCCACATCCCCACTTTTCAAACGTGAACTTGGAGCTGCTTTTTCCTGACTCTAAGAATTTTTTTTTATATAAGCAAGTATTTAGCTGATGTACAAGTCTAAATATTGCTGCAGGACATAATGAACAGATGTATAACCAGTAGAAGTAGCATTTGGTTAATAATCTGGCAAGGCAAAGCTGGGCAAAATGCCACTAGCATCATGCATCTCAGTCTAAAGCTGGCACTTGGACAGATCACGATTTTTAGAGTCAAGAGACCAGCAATATCAAAATAAGCTCTTAACGCTTCCGATACTCCATTTATAACTGAAGCAGGCTTTTTCCAGCATAGCATCAATCAATCGGTCTTTATTTTAACAGCCTGTACCATCTCAAGGCACTTTACAGGACAAACAAGATTACAGTAACGTGTAAAATGATCCAATGAAAACTCAAAGCTGAAATGTTGACCTTATCACAATAGCTTCCCCATGCATATTGTATTTATGACAGATGTAGTTCTCTAAAATCGATAAGCTTTTAACATTTTTTTAAAGCAAATAACTGTGCCAAGTTGCATTGGCATGAAGAGATTTCATTTTTGAGTTATCGTGTCAGACTCACATCCTCACATATGGAAACACATAAACAGACTTCACTCCGAACGTGGAAGAGGTCAGATTGTGTTCAGGGACACCTAAAATATGTAAATCCACTGGAAAACGAAAAGATGAAGTTTAGACTTTCAGAAAACTTATATTACTTATCCCTATATATAGTTATACCGACATCTACACCATGTTGTACCATCTTGAGAAGGCAATTAACTTGTGACAAAGGCGCTATACCAGTGCCTGAACCGACACAGAGACACGGGAGGCACACTTATTAAACAAATAAATGTTTTATTTTTCTTTGCTTCTGCCTGTGGGCAACGCCTTCTCCGTTCCCACAGGCACAACACAATTCCAATAAGGACAACACAAAACCAATACTTTCTTCTCTTTATCCTCCACTCCCCTCCAGCAAACTTTGTCTCCCTCCTCACGCCTCTGGCTCCCCGAGTGGTGGCTGCTGGCTCCTTTTATAGCCACACCCGGAAGTGTTCCAGGCATACAGTACGATGACCCATTTCTGGTTGCACTTCCGGGTGTGGCGGAAGAACCGCCCACATGGGCGCAGGAACCACTGCCGTGCCCCCTGGTGGTGGCCACGGACCCCAACAGGCTTGAGTTCCGAAATCTCATGCTCGTGGCTCCGATGCAACCCAGGAGGGCTGCCATCTAGCATTCCGGGGGAGGTTTTGTCCTGACCAGGCTTGCTCCCCCGGTCCATAGAATGAAGACAAGAACCCCGGCCATCTGTGACAAACTGAAGATAAATGTGGTTAAAAAGCCAGGCAAAGTTTTAAACCAAAAAATCGTTCCTATCTGTCATCTAAACTCGCTAACCGGAAATCTTAGTCTAAGAATCAAATCAGGAGAATCAAAACCAGAGTAGTAGTTCATAAAAGCACACACACACACACACACACACACAAAGATGATTTGCTTTAGTTATTATATAGTTATAGTTATTATATAGTTACAGTTATTATATTTGGATAATTAAAAAGGGCAGAATGCTGGCCTTTTAAACTGTCGACTAGGTGATGTCACACACTGCGCTTTCCAGGTCATTTCTGGGTAGAAAAACTGTGGAAACTACAAAGAAACATGTCAAAGCCCAAAATAATAATAATAATTCTTTGCATTTATATAGCGCTTTTCTCACTACTCAAAGCGCTCATCTTCTGCAGGTTAACAGAGCACAGTCCCTATTGGCATTTACGGGATTTGAACCGGCAACCTTCCGATTGCCAGTGCATATCCGTAGCCTCAGAGCCACCACTCCGCAATAAACAACAATGGCGTCATGGTAAAATGTTAACTAATTTAAACATTCAAACAACTTTGGATAAATGTAAACACAAATGAAATTAATTGCTCATGAGTAAGAACCTGTAACTTGCACCTCATTGACATTTTTAACTGCTGCATGGGTGACTTCACGTGCCGCACACTCCTGGTCATTCCTGGGTAGAAAAACCAAACATAACAGACCTGAAATGTAATGGCGTCAGGGTGAAACATTACCTAATTTAGATATTCGTAAATATACTTTGAATGAAGGCAAATACAAAAGAGGAGAATTCCTCATGAGTAAGAACACGTAGCGGGTAGACCTTAGAGTCAAAAATCACAAAAATTGGGTCAGGAAAAAATTAAAAGTAATCCTAAACACCTTATACATACAAAAAAGGAAAAGTAAGCAAGAATCGAGAAATGCATCATTGATAGACACTCAGAAGACTGGTGTGCTGCATACCCTCCTGCTATTCATATGTTCATTCATTTTCAATTTGTTCCTTCATGGATGTTCATTTACAATCGCAGGACTAAAGATTACATCAGCGGCACTGGAGGCAAAAAACCAGCAGTGGATGGGACACAAATCAAACGCAGTGGACGGGGACAATGTAGAGATACCAGTCAGTGTAACATGCAGGCCTCGGAGATGCTGGAGAAAAATGGAGTACCTGGTGAAGACTCCACAAGTTATACCTTGGGCAGAAGAGCTGAGCTATAGTTTACAAAAGCCCAATTTTAAAATGATCCTCATTCTCTGCCCGAGGCCTGGTTCAGCGGGGAGGTTGGCACAGGCACAATCTCTGCACTAAAGCTGGATGCCCCTATTGTAAGGATACCTCTTCTGGTCTCCATTTTGAAAAAAGGACTTAACAGCAGCAGAGGAGGGTCAGAGAAAGACTGCTCGATTGGTGCCAGGACAGCAGGGTATGAGCTAAGCGGAAGGAGTTGAATTTCTAAATCCAATGTAAAAATGATTACAGCAGTGAGTGAATCTGATGCAGTCAGTTACATTTAAAAATGTCCTTCTTGGTTGTACAGAAGAAAGATGAGGAAGAGTTGACGTCAATTTGAGGTTAAGGAAATATTTCTACATGCCGATCCACTACAACATGGAACAAGCCATCTAGTAAAGATGCAAGGCTCAAGATGGCATTACGTTAGAAATTTCTATGTTACGCATATTTAGGTAAACGTCCAGAAGTAATTCTTATGAACACAATAAGGAGCTCCACAATATGCAGGCCATCAAAGAACGATAAAACCAGACATTTTCTTCATCCAATAAAATTCTAACGACAAGTTGATGAAACTCCTCAAGGGATCGCTGTGACTGTTCCACACCACCGCTGAGTCAGCGGGAGCGGCACATCGCCGACAGCAGCGTGTCCAGCTACACAAGCACTTTTTCTTTGACTTTTTTTTTCCTTATTGATGGATGGATGAACAGTATTGATAATGCGGCTTCTGCAAGGACACTAAGAAAATTAAGGGGAGGCGGGGGCACAGCTTTCTGTCTGGTAAGCTCTAAACATGCCAAATTCAAAATTTAACCGTTTCTTAGAAGGGTATATTTTAATCCGCTATTTATAGAGATTGAAAACAAAGTAGATTATCTGAGCAAAGGAGTTGCATCTGATCTCTGATCATTATCATGAAGCGGTGTTACTGTAGCAATGCCAGGTGTATGGCATTAAATTTGAACCAGTAAGGTGGCACGGGGATGCAGCCTAACTTGATTGCAATGACCAGGAGAGTAGTCACTTAAACAAGTGGGGGATCCTGTCAGAACACTTGAGCAGATGTCAAATGACATGACTTCCAGTCATCAGGTGTGTCAGACTGTAGCTGCTGATCTTGTCATTGGACCATGTCAAATTACACAACTGAAACTCGCTGGCCATGTCAAATTCACCAACTGTGTGACGACGCTCCTTCTGACAGCCAATAGTATGCTGTCTGCCCTTTATTTCTATTTTTCCATTTTGTTGTGGTACATAAAACATAAGACATCGGACAGATGAGATTCACCACTCTTTGTGAGGACCTTATTCCTCGTTTCTGCATTACATGTATTGTATGTCCTGCTAAGCATTCAACGTTTGTCAGCTGTCATCCACGCTGAGCCCACCCCTACGACTAAAAGCAAAATCAAGCCTGTCTGATTTTGTTGAAGAGAGTCGTGGAGTATTGTGAGTTGTAGGGTATGTCAGTATACACGACTGCGTTTCAAGGGACTGCCTCGGATTTGCTATGATTATGTAAATATAGGCTATGACTGACAATCACTGGAAAGGTTGTTTAATGTGACACGGCCTTAACAGTTTGAAAAGGCAAATCGTACCCCAAAACTGTAATTGAAAAACAAAAGCAAAAAGTCCAAAGGTGTGAAGTCAAATTAGGAAATAATGAAAGCAAATACTGCGGTGGGCTGGTGCCCTGCCCGGGGTTTGTTTACTGCCTTGCGCCCTGTGTTGGCTGGGATTGGCTCCAGCAGACCCCCGTGACCCTGTAGTTAGGATATAGCGGGTTGGATAATGGATAGATGAACAGATGAATGCAAACATGCAAAGTTTATCAAAACCCATGAAACTTGGATAATTATGGTTCCATTGTGATGATCTTTATATTGTTGCATAATTGATGTAATACACATACAGTAACTTCCAAGGCTATTTCCCATGGCACCCTCTTACAACGAAAAGTCTAATACTTAACAAAATTGCGGTGACTAGAAGTAAACAAAATAAACAATGAAACGTTTGAGATATAATTAAACCTAAATAAAATTATTCACAAAATAAAAACAAGAGATACATCAAGAATCATGAAAACAAATAAAACACTGAGTAATCATTGTTCTCCCTCAAAACACCAGAGTAATCAAACCCCTTAGACAAGACATGAGGTGCATGAATGTCACTACTTGCATGTACTTTAAGTGTGGGAAAGAAATCTGGTAGCTTTGATTTGACAGATGGAAGGAGGATGAACAGAAGACACAGTGCAACAGGCTGGAAAAGGTTTTCATGGGTTTATGTTTCAGTCTGGAAGAACAGAAAGAGTCCAAAGTAGCAAGATGGAGGCCAGTGGTTATAGAAGAGCCACACGCCACTTCTACTGGCTGCCTCCTGGCCTCAGCCGAGATATGACCACAATAACAGCCTGAAATTGCAGAGAACAAGTTGTAAAGTGATGGTGAGATTTAGGGCTGAATAACCTTAACGGCTGACGCTGTTATCCAATGTATTACTTAGTTCCATTTCCTTTGTCTTCAGGAAGGATCAGGATTTGAAACCACAACTTCAGGGTTTGAGCTCCAAAGCCTTAACCACTACGCTACACTGTGGGTACTCACTGTCAAAGTGTGGACTCTTTTAAAGCAGGTGCAAAGAAGGACTGGATGGAACAAACTCTCATGACTGTATTCCTATTCACCCTCTGACAGGAAGCCCATGACCTACAACAAGAGTACCGAACCTCAGCCTAGCTCTACACCTTCCAGCTCTACAATTTTAAGGAAGGCCTGGCTTTCGAGAGAGTGTCATTTGAGGCACATCAGTGTGACCGAAATCTATAAACTTTGCTTTTCATCATTTTTTGCCCTGTTATTGGAAAATTAAAAGAGTTATTTTTTACTTCCCCAAATCCCTTTATGAATTTAATGTCTCTTTTGCTACATCATAAAATATTTGAACAAATTCTGAGGTCCCAAAAAACAAAACTGCCTCTTCTAATCAGTGATTGTATTTTCGTGTAGAAATCCTCCTAAAGTGTACAATCACAATGTATGTGGAGTGCCAGGGAGTAGCCTCTCTCACAATGGAGCCGACAAAAGCGACATTAATTACTTCTGGGATTTCACCAAGCAACAGGAGGATTTTTGCAGAACCCCCATCCTCCCTCATTTTAATCCACGTTGTTCTACGTAAATGAGAGACACAGGCACACAGGAATTCTTTTACTCTACAGATTCCTGAATGAAATCCTTTCGCTGTCCTAGAATTAAGGTTTTTTTTTTTTTTTTGAAAGCTCATTGATTTTTTTGTTTCTCAAAACACCCCACAGCATCATTATGTTCTTACAAAGGCGAGGCCTTTCGCTATAAAGGCTTAACCACTTGTGAACCACTTGCTTTAGTAAGTCTTTGTGGTGCACATTTCCATATTCTGTAATTAGATTTGGGTGGCAAAGCCCCTAATGGCCCCTGCAGACACTTTCATGGCCGATAAAATATAGGAGCTACGGGCACAAGATTGATTTCGGTACAGAAGTTAGCTGCTGATTTTTGTTAACGTTACAAAATACTCCCCATCTTTCACTCTCTCAGAATAAGCAGCTAAGTCACTTGGCCATCCATTTTTGTAGAGAGTTGATGTTTATCCTAAAAAAGAGAAGCACAATTTAGGAGATCACCCTGAAGCTACAGGTTAACAGCACTAAACTTACAGACTGAAAAACTGTGGTTCAATCTGTCCACATGGTGTCATCCCACATTAGAACATTAGGACAGTTGTGAGGAAAACTGTCCATTCAGCCCAACAAGCTCATCCATCCTATTCCCCTAGATTGTCCAAAACAACATGAAGTCGAGATTTGAAGATCTTTAAAGTCCTGCTCTCCACCACCCACTCTGCTTGGTACTTTATTTCCTGGACCTCTGGTTCTTTGCGTGAAGAAACATTTTCTAACGTTTGGGTTAAATCTGCCCTTAACAAGTTTCCAACCATGTCCTTGTTGAACTCATTTTAAAGTAACAGCCTGGATCCACTATAGGAATTCCTTTATTAAAAAAAAAAAAACAAAACTTCGGACGGCACGGTGGCACAGTGGTAGCGCTGCTGCCTCGCAGTTAGGAGTCCTGGGTTCGTTTCCCGGGTCCTCCCTGCATGGAGTTTGCATGTTCTCCCCGTGTTTGTGTGGGTTTCCTCCGGGTGCTCCGGTTTCCTCCCACAGTCCAAAGACATGCAGGTTAGGTGGATTGGTGATTCTAAATTGTCCCTAGTGTGCGTGTGTGTGTGTGCGCCCTGCGGTGGGCTGGCGCCCTGCCTGGGGTTTGTTTCCTGCCTTGCATCCTGTGTTGGCTGGGATTGGCTCCAGCAGACCCCGGTGACCCTGTAGTTAGGATATAGCGGGTTGGAGAATGGATGGATGGATGGATGGATGAAAAAAAACTTCAATCATGTCCCCTCTTAATGTCCATTTGCGTCATCTTAGAAGGTCCAAATCCTTCAGTCTCTCCCCATAGCTCGTATCTTTTGGACCCGGAATCAGCCTAGCTCCTCTCCTCTGGACGTGGTTGCATCCCAAAGGTGTGATCTGTAAATTGGCAACTGTATATAAGTAGCATCCGTGAAAGCGACGGTGCATTTGACTTGACTAACACCCTGTCCAGGGTTGGTTCCTGCCAGATGTTGTTGGAATAGGCTCAGGACCACCAGCCCTGCACTGGATTAAGCAGGGTCAGTAATGGATGGATGGATGGACAGTTGGGAATAAAACCAGCCAAGGTATACTGTGAAGGAAAGGGGCTTCAAGCGTTTAGTGTTTCAATCACCCCAGGGACCCTTCGCTACTGTGCTCAGGAGACTGATGTGCCTTTCAGCAAAGGGGTAAGCGGCAGATGGAGAAAAGCCTAATGGAATGTGAGAGGAAAAAAATGAAAAGGCTTCAGAGATGCTCTTAAGGGCGACTGGGCTGTCCGGACTCTGAACTCTATGCGGCCCCCCTGCCCACAGAACTGCTCCTAGTAGCTTATTAATATGCAGTACATTTGTTACACTTGTTATTACTTCTTTTTTTTATCATTATTTATTCTTATTATTACTTATTAATGAATTACTATCTATTTCAAATCATTACTTTCCATTCATTTACCTATCATTTATTGTTTCATTTATCGATTTATAGTATAGTATAGTTCTTTACTTGTCTTGCACTTGTCCGGTGATTATGTATATTTTGCCCCGCAGTTCTGGAGAATGTTATTTTGCACCACTGTATGCTGCAATGCGTTGTACGGATGGTATGATAATAAAGCCACTTGACTTGACTTGACCACAAGAGCTTAGTCAGGGGTCATCTAACTAGTGCAGAGAATCAGCAATGACAACACAGAAGATTGAACTGCATTAAGCGTCCGAGGATATCAGGGGTGTGGGCCTCTCCATTTAGCCCCTCTGGTCAGTGTCTCTTCAATACATTAATTATGCATCACTATTGTAATGGGAGAAAGTCCTGGAAATCAATGAGGGAGCCCAGACCGAGGTCATCGCGCCTTCGTATCCTGCCCTTGTGATGGCCTCTGGTCAAGTGCTTAGTAACTTTGCTGTGTTGGCTCTTGGGACTGTTTACTTGTATTGGTAAGTGCATTTAAGGCTGGAGCCAGGAAGCACTTTGTCACACAAAGAGTCATGGGAATCAAGAGCAAGTCTGCGAGGCATGCAGATGAAGTGGAATCCATGACAGTCGGTAAAAAGTATCTGGATGTTATATTGGGGCAACTTAGCTGTCAGCTGAACATGCAAGCTAAATGGACTAACTAATGTCAAACTTCCTATGTTCTTATCAAATAAAACATATTGTATAAGACTGTGCCCCTTGATAAACAGACACCCACCAGTACTTCTTCCTGCTTTATACCCAGTGGAGCTTGTCATTATGTCATTATATTCATCAAAAATGGATGAATGATTTTTTTTAAGAGTGTTTCTCAGGAGGCTTGTGTTCCGCTTCAAATAAAACTGAAGTAACCAGTAAATAAACGCAGAACCAAAGCAGCACCATATAGGTGACAAAAGCAATGTAGGTCACTGCTAATGCACACTATGCTCAGAAAGACTGAGACTGGGCAAGATTCTCCATTGGAGGAAGAACCTGATCTCTTCTGATTTGTCTGATTGAAAGGAATGAGATGGCATTGAGTGTGCAGTGTCAAACAGCTATAATCGTAAGGATGGGAATGGAGCAAGATGAGGCTAGATGATTATACTTCTTATACAAAGGTGCAAATCTGTTAGTTTGGCAAACATTATGAACCGCTGCAGTCTCTCCTTCAGTCGCTTTCTCATCTCCGTATCTATGCTGTGGCACTGCTACTATGTCTGCTCATGGAAATTGACACCAGAGCTGTTGGGAGCCTTGGGATCAACCATAAAAGGGTTCAGTCTCCATTCCTTTTAGACTGCACAGTATAAATGTGTGTATTGTAAATACATTCAATCATTAAAACATACATTATTATTCAATCTACTTCCTTTCAGACTGTACAGTGCTGGGAGGTATTAGTCACCAGAACTGTGACTTTGTCTGTTATAAGCCACCATTAACCCCCCATAGTTTAATTAACTTCACGAATACTGTTGCCTGGAAAATGTGTTTTCTTCTCCTCTGTTATCAACTGGCCATATCTCGGTTATAATGTTAATAAACATAATACTGTCACGACTTATTTACTAATATGTTAGTCACTGATATCATTTGGTTTTGCTGTGTTTTTCATATAATAATGTTGCACTGATATTATTAGGGCATTATAGCTGAAAGTACATGTTTGAGCTCATACTAACTGAGGAGCACAATACAAAAAGAAATCTAATTGAAATTCCTCTTATTGTTTTTTCCAGGCCTGCAGCTATAACCACATGAGTTTTAGGAAGCATCTTATTTTTTATTTCATAACAGAAATGGGCTCTCATTCCAACAAGTCGCCACAAGAGGATTTAAGCAAATTCCTAAATACTGAAGAAGACCTGATGTAAAAAAAGGAGCAAATGCAGACCAGTGGCGTAGCTCGAGTTTGTGCCACTCGGGGCGCGGCGCTGGTGCTTCAATTTGCTGCCCTCCAACATATATGAATATGTTAACCTATTTAAACAGAACATTAAAATGACGTATAGAGAAAAATTAAGATACATTTTGCATAGATTTATTCATATATAGAGAAACAGCAATAATCTTTCACATATAATTATTTATAAGCATCAACTAGACAAGAATATAGTATAGACGCACTGATAAGTTGTGTTCTAATTATTAGTTTAAAATAATTACGCTGCAAAAACCAGAACCAGTGTAGTGTACAAGAGATAGGTGGGGATGTTTTCTGTGCAGAGCAACAACGCATTTGGATTGATAACGAAACAAAATTATAAATTGTAAATTAGTTGTTTATCCTCCTAGAAATTATTATCGGTGTAATGTTTATGTCTATTTTTGTTATTGCCTCATAAATTTCAACTGCTGTGTCTGATGCCATCACAGAAGGACAGTCTGAAAATAATTTTTGAAGCATTTGTGGATAAAAATCAGAGAATTTTACTTTTTTCATTCATGAGTGATATTTTTCCGAACCCTGCTGCCTACACTCGAATTGTACTAAACCTTTTGGCCAATAATGCCGCCACCAAAAATGAGTCATCCGGGGCGGACCGCCCCCTCCTAGCTAAGCCACTGATGAAGACTGTGCAGTAATGGCGTCCCCTGATGTGACGAAGACCAGAATTAGTTGAGAATAAGAAATAGGACAGATATCCATCCAGATATTTTTGAAATCACATTTTCCAGTAGAGGGCTGCTAAGATACTGAACTTTTCCCCAGTGTAACAGGAATAAGGCAGACACAACGCAGGGGACCCAGATGCACTCACACCTTCACACCTATCTATACGCACTCACTCACTGAGCCACCAATTTCGAGTCAACTGCCGACCTTAAGAAATTCACTTCTTTACTGGGAAACATACAGAAATACAAGAAGAACATGCATGGCTCTCCAACTTAGAATCAGACCGAAGTGAAAGTGCAATGAGATGTAACCAAAGTGGGGAGTGCGACCCCGCTATGCTTCACAAATGGGAGTCAAATGGTCTGCAAGGACATACTTATCGCTTCATCATGTCTTTAATTTATTAATCACAATCATGCTAAACTCCTAAATGAACCAGCTGGAATGACTTTAAAGCATCCAACCCAGAGTGTGACACCCAACACCTTCAAGTCCACCCCTCTCATCTTTCCTTGTAGCGATTGCCGTCTCTCTCTTTCTTTCTTCCTCTTCACACTTTTTCCTAGTGGTGGTCTCTATCTCTTCCACCCACCAATCCCCATCACTGTCTGGGACCCTCTATTAAAAAATTACTTTGATGTTTGCCTGAAGTAAATCCATGCGGCAGATGCTGCACACTGCTTCTGTTGCATTGATGCTATTAGCTTGTCTGCCATTACACTGTCTTCAAGTGCCAAGGGCTTTTTATGGATCACTGACTGATATCCGAGACTTTGAAAAGCAAATCCAGCAAGGAAGTTGCTATTGTTTCACAAACATACATCCGGTATATGTAACACAGAATTTGCGGTAAGCAGTGACTCTTGCTTGAATGTGGCCCACTAATATCAATGTTACGAACGTACTTTTGACTTTTGGAAATTATTTTTATTTGTCTTTGAACAGATTTGATCTTTTCTTATTGTTACTTATATGTACCACTGATGACGTAATCATGTTGCCATTTTGTGGTATTGTTTTCATTACTGTTGGTGCTATTTTGACTCTTTTCAGTTTGGACGCAGCCATGTTGTTGACAGTAATGTTGTACTGAATGTGATCGTCGCATTGTTACGTCTGACATCAGGATGTGTGCGTTCAGAAGCTGGCAGTGCCCAGAGAACCATTTCCAAACAGAATTTCTGCCTGGTAAAGCTTGGGTCTCTCCTTGGACTGTTGCTTTTCCTGATTTATATTAATGACATTGATTTCAAGGGTAGTTAGTCAACTAGTGAAATTTGCATATGAAACTAAAATTGGAGCAATGGCAGACGCTGAGGAGGCAGCAAAAGAAATTCAGAAAGACCTGGACAAGCTTCAGAACTGGGCAAACACTTTGAAAATTCAGTTTGTGGCGGACCCCGGCGGGACACCCCTTCAGTATATGTTCAGGGGGAGCCACCATGGGCTTTGCAATACCTCCCCCTGGACGCTAGATGGCAACCACCCTGGGTAGGAGCGGTGCCTCGGTTTCCCGCAGGGCTCCATGGGAACTGGAGTTGGGTGCAGCTCTGTTGGGTCCTGCAGGCGCAGCCAGGGGGTGCTGCAGCTGAGACTCCTGAGCTCTTATGGGCAGTGTATTCACCACACCCGGAAGCGGAGCCGGAACTCGGTAGTCAACCACCGGGAGCACTTCTGGGTGGACTATAAAAGGGGCCAGCAGCCACCACTCCAAGAGCCTGAGTCGTGAGGAGGAGGACTACACTTGCCGGGAGGAGTGGTGGTGAAATGAATACTGTGTGTTTTGGTGGTCTGCTTTGGGACTGTGTTGTGCCTGTGGGACACGGGGAAGACATGCCCCACAAGTGAGGGAAAATAAAAGTTTATTTAGTTTTATACGTGCCTCCGGTGTTAGTCTGTGTCGGGTCGGGTGCATATATAGCGCCTTGTTACAAGTTTAATGTAGCAAAGTGCAAAGAGCTACATGTGGGCAAAAGGAACGTCAATTATAAATCCAAGATGGAAGCGACTTCTGAAAAGGATTTAGGGATTTATGTTAATACTACATTTTCAAAATCTAAGAAATGTGCAAAAGCAATTGAAAAGGCAAATAAAATGTTAGGTTATATAAAAAAATCAGTTGATTGTACGGGATGTTATGCTCAAGCTATATAATGCTCTTGTAAGACTGCGTCGAGTGTTGTGTGCAGTTCTGGTCACCACGGAACAAGAAAGACAAAGCAGCACGTGAAGCTGTGCAGAGGAGAGCAACCAAGTGCATCATGGGACTTAAGGACATGTTGTACTGTGACAGACTCAGAGAATTAAACCTGTTTAGTGTCGAGTAGAGGAGACTGTGTGAGAACTTAATTCAGGTGTTCGAAATCCTTAAAGGCATTGATAAAGTAGATCCAGCAGAATTCTTTGAACTTAAGGGTGAGTCACGTACTCAAGGACACCCGGGGAAATTATGGGGAAGTGAATTTAGGACTGAAGCCAGGAAGCACTTCTTTATGCAAAGATTTGTGGGAATCTGGAACAAACTACCAAGGTATGGAGTAAAAGCAGAAAACCTTGACAACCTTTAAGAAGGATCTGGATGAGATATTGGGACAACTTAGCAATTAGCTAAACAAACGGTCCCAATGGACTGAATGGGCTCCTCTCGCTTGTCAAATTTCTTATGTTTTTGAAGCGTCTGCCTTCTGTATGTGAGCTAATGTGTTTGAGTCAACTAATCGGATACAGGGTCACGATTAATATGTGTAGGTGTTATTTGAGGGGTTATGGTGGTGTGGTGGCAGCTGTGCTGCCTCAAAACGAGAAGACCGGGGTTCACGTCTCAAGTGGAGTTCCCTTGGGTTTCCTCCCACAGTCTAGTTTTGTTAAATTGGCCCTAGTGTGTCTGTTCACCCTGTGATGGACTGGCACTGCTTTTTGCCCGATGCTTGCTGGGTTAGACTCCAGCTTTCCTGTGCCCCTGCCCTGCGTAAACGAGTTAAGAAAATGGATGGATGTATTAATCGAGACCCCTCATGGTGAACATATGCATTTCAGGCCAGGCCCAGATTTGAGTGCTCTAAAGCTGCAGCTCAGGCACCAATTAGACTTCTGTAATGTGCCTGTCTGATATGTTGAATGTCGAGCCTTGACCAGGAGCCAAAACCCAACAGAGTCAAAGAACTCGCACACAATCTGGTTTCAAGTAATGAGGAATCACATCAGCAGTTTATTCACCATTAAAGCAGGTCATGCTGTGAACCACAAACTGCACTCTTCATGCCAGAATTCAAGTGAAGCCGAGCCTTCTGTGATAACATCTAGGTGCAAACCCTTTCTCTGTTTCCAAACGTTGCGGCAGGAGACTGTTTTACACAGAAGTTGCTTAGCAAGCACATTGTACAAGTAGGTCAGCTTATATGTCTTATAGAGCAGCGCAGTGTTCCATTACAAGGGGAGAAAGTGGCCTTCCATTTTCAATCAAATGGCGTCTCTGGGCTCCCTCATACTCCCTCCTCCATCTACTGTTGAATTCAAATCGCTGATCATGGCTCATTTTGTTTTAAGTCCCTGACCCACCTCACAGGGTTAAAAAAATCCCCAATGAATATTGATGTACATGTGAGGCAATAAAGCCGAGAGCTTGCCAGAAGGCGCCAGGAAAAGCCCAGGCACCACTTCCTCCCAAAGGAATTTCTAGGCCTCACCTAGGGATGCTATTTCCATGGCAACCGCAGCCAATTAAGCACTGGTGCTGAATTGGACGAAGGATGTCTAAAAAAAAGAAAAAAAAAGCCAGCCTGAATGATTTATTTAGGAGTTGCACTGAGCAATAAACTAAAAACAATTTTAAAGTTCACGGAGGAGGAAGATGGGGTTTGAACGACGTTTATTTTTCTTCATCCATGTGATCTCAGCCTTGACAGAGTCACAATAAAACACTTAATGTTTGCTCCGGGGAAATCTAACAGCTTGGTGTGAACTGGCTTCTGAAAGGTCAAAAGCAAGCTTTGACACTTCGGATCACAGAAACGTAAATTGGAAAGTAAATTAAACAAGGTTAACGTGGCAAGCACTTAAGGTCTCCAAGCACCACAACGCCTTTTCTTCCTTTTATTATTGTGCTCAAATCCTTAAGCACACAAGCATATTACTGGCAAATTGTTTTGTGTTCAAGATCTTGTAGGCAATAATTCAGATGGAAATGTGTGATAAGATCACGATCCAGAGCTCCCAGAGCTTCATTTTAATAGATGATGGGAGTTAGAAGGTTCAGCAAATTAGGTCAATAGGCAAGAGTGTAAAAAGGCAAAAGGGATGAGACGTGCGAAGGTGCTGTAATGGGGTTTCAGTCCAAATACGCAAACATTTACACACAAATTGATCTTCTATTGACGAGAGACAAGACTTTATGGCGGAATGTAACAATGTCAAGCGATTATGTTACTGTGCGTCTGAAGACAGAGCGTAAAGCTCAGCAGACAGAAGCAGAGCACATAAAAGCGCGGCCAGCGGCCTCTTGGGATCTCCGACTGTACTCTGCTACATTTCAGATCATGCCGATGGTTTGGGTTACCAGGGAGAAAAGATTTTTTTCTTTTAAATATAACATTGTGTCTTTCTTATGGGTGTTTCTGCTATTTTGGCTCTTTTTGGTTTCTGCGCAGCCTTGTTGTTCGCAGTAATGGTGCCAATGTCAATCGTGAATCGTCAGGACATGCTCATTCAGAAGGTGACCAGGGAACGGCGTCCAAGTCTTCAGTTCTCTTTATTCTAAAACTCCTTTCCTTCGTGTTAGCAGAAGCTAAAAAAATACTTCTGTGAAGACCTTAGTACTAGGACTTCTGTTTCTTTTCACTAAAGTTACTAAAGTTTCTGTAATTTGTGTTAATGGCTCTGGCCTTCACTTCACTGACCGATATCCCAGTATCCCTTTGCTCTGTGCATCTCCTGGTCATGCCAGCTCAGGATTTTTCACTCCGGTCCATGTCAACTGGTTTCTAGAAAGGTCAAAAGCGAGCTCTGACACTTTACAAAAGCGTAAATTGGAAAGTAAATTCAACAAGGTCAACATGGCAAGTATTTAAAATTTCTAAGCACTGAAATGGCATCTTTTCGTTGTTTAATTTAATTGTGCTCACATCCTTAAGCACACAAGCATATTAATGGCAAATGGTTTTGTGTTTAAGATCTTGTAGACAATTATTCAGATGGAAATTTGTGATAAGATCATGATCCAGAGCTCTCGGCATTTTGATAGATGATGGGAGTTTAAAGGTTCAGCAATTTAGGTCAATTGGAAAGAGCGTAAAAGACAAGAGGGATGAGATGTGTGTCGGTGCTGTAATGGAGTTTCAGTCCAAATAAACATTTACATACAACTGATCTCCTATTGATGACAGGCAAGAGTTTATGACAGAACGTAACGATGTCAAGCAATTATGTTCCTGTGTGAAAAGAGAGCACAAAGCCCAGCAGACAGAAGCAGAGCCCATGAAAGCACAGCCAGCAGCGTTTTAGGGGCTCCCAAAGTACTCTGCTACATTTTAGACCAGGCTGATGGTCTACGGATGAGCACATATTTACACCAATCTTATTTCTGAAAAAATCTTCATCACCTTTTTATGGGATGAATTTAAAAGAAAATACTTTTGTAAATGATTGCTATTTAAAGAAGAAAACTTATCACCTTATTTTAACATATTTCACTTTTTATCTTATACTTCACATATATAATGCTCACTCAAAAAAATAATTGCATAATTTGCTATGTGATTGTCATTTTTCAGTTACCGTATATACTCGCATTTAAGTTGATTTTACCATATAATTACGGTATTTTATTTATGTTGGTCGTATAAGTCGAATGCGGAAAACTCCCGCTATTGATCCAGGAGATTATGATATGCTAACGCTCACCTGAGAGAGTAACCACAGAGCACACTGTCTTTTTTTTCTATGTATTGTGCCTACGTGACCACATGGTAATACCTGAACTATTCCGAAGCAACGTCTGCACTGATTTGTGTTTTTTGCATCTCACACCCTCATATACCTTTATCGTAAGAGCATCCCTTATCTACGATGGAGTGTTCGATCAGAAGTAAATGTGAAGCTGGTTTTAAATTAAACATCATTGAAGTAGCGAAAGAAATTGGTAACTGCACTGCTGAAACAAAATTCGATGCGTCTGAGAAACTGATGCGAGATTGGAGGAACCAAGAAGATGTAAAAAAAATAAATAAAAATAAATAAGTGTCGCATTTTTGAACGGGTGTATAAGTTGGGGTCTGAATTTCTGATCGATTTTTCAGGTTTTAAGACTCGACTTATATGCAAGTATGTTCTTAATGTGACCTTTATTTTTTGTAAAATATTTCAATTTATATTGCCTGTACAGAATTCACTGTATAACATAACAGTCTCAAACCTAAGAGCATGAGTGAGACTGGCGGTGAACTGGCACCGAGTCCAGTGCCCAGTGCTGCCTGGGAGGAACTGGATTAAATAGCTTTGAGCGTGTACAGTATTTATCATTTCATTTAACAGCTCCTTATTAAGCCCATTTATATAACATTTCTCAGGAGCAGTTCAAAATGTTGTTAAAGGGATAATTGACCCTAAAAATATTTTTATGCTGTATGTTACTTACCCAAAGTACTTTTTAGTGAAGGCTAAGAAAAAATTTTAACGTCATATTTTCATGCAGAGCAAATTTTCTGATGTACTGCAGTAGGCGTCTACTACAATAATATTACAACAACATAAAAAAAACGGTCCATGAAAAATATCTCATTTTACTAGTTTCGCATAATCCAAAAGTCAAGTAATTCAGTTGTATGCTCACAACAGGCAAAACACATGCATTTTAACTAAAATATTGTTAAATAGATCTCTTCCAGAAAACATTCTTGTGAATGAAAATGGAATGCGCTCAGATGTGCACATGCATTTGAACCGAAGACACGCCTCCCTGCCTCATTCATTGGTCGGGAGTCAAGCCTAGAACCAGCTTATTCATTGGCTAACATTACGCATCACGTGACATCCTCAAACGAGATGAGTAGAACTAAAGATTAAAAAAAATAAATGTAAACATTACGGGGAGAAGACTATACCACAGACTCATGCATATCTGAGATGCTTCAACAAGCAGCGGGTCAGTTCCCTCGTGCATTTTCACAGAGTGCCGCTAAATAATCCCAAGGTACACCAGTTGTGGATATGAATGTAACAGCGGGACAAGGGTCCACAATCCAAATGATCGTCCTTATCTGAACATCTTCCATTTTTGTTCATGAGAGCGTTTTACTAAGGCGGTTTACAGTGATCCCTCGCTATATCGCGCTTCGCCTTTCACGGCTTCACTCCATCGCGGATTTTATATGTAAGCATATTTAAATATATATCGCGGATTTTTTGCTGGTTCGCGGATTTCTGAGGACAATGGGTCTTTTAATTTCTGGTACATGCTTCCTCAGTTGGTTTGCCCAGTTGATTTCATACAAGGGACGCTATTGTCAGATGGCTGAGAAGCAACCCAACTTACTTTTCTCTGTCTCTCTTGCGCTGACTTTCTCTGATCCTGACGTAGGGGGATTGAGCAGGCGGGCTGTTCGCAAACCTAGACGATACGGACGCTCGTCTAAAAATGCTGAAAGATTATCTTCACGTTGCTACCTTCTGTGTGCAGCTGCTTCGTGAAGCGACATGCTGCACGGTGCTTCACATACTTAAAAGCTCAAAGGGCACGTATTGATTTTTCACTGTTTTGTTTTTCTCTGTCTCTCTCTCTCTCTCTCTCACCCTGCTCCTGACAGAGGGGGTGTGAGCTGCCGCCTTCAACAGCTTTGTACCGCGGTGCTTCGCATACTTAAAAGCCAAACAGCCCTATTGATTTGTTTGCTTTCCTCTCTGTTTCCGACAGTCTGTGCTCCTGACACGCACTCCTTTGAAGAGGAAGATATGTTTGCATTCTTTTAATTGTGAGACAGAACTGTCATCTCTGTCTTGTCATGGAGCACAGTTTAAACTTTTGAAAAAGAGACAAATGTTTGTTTGCAGTGTTCCTGTCTCTCTACAACCTCCTGTGTTTTTGCGCAAATCTGTGACCCAAGCATGACAATATAAAAATAACCATATAAACATATGGTTTCTACTTTGTGGATTTTCTTATTTCTCGGGTGGCTCTGGAACGCAACCCCCGCGATGGAGGAGGGATTACTGTATTTAACAACCTGCATTAGTATGAATACGTATGTCCAGAATATTGTGAGCACACAACTGGATGACTGGACATGTGGATTACCTGACATGAGTAACGTGAGCATTTTTTTATGGATGTTTTGACACAACATCGGTCACCATAGTCTACTATTATATTAGTAACATTTTTTTAATCTCTGTTATACATGAAACACAAGTTTCTGCAGCCACCACAATGAACAACATGGGGTAAATAACATAAAAAATATCAGTTTTGGATAGATATTTCCTTTAAACCTCCCTGTATTTTTAAAGAATAACATTTAATTGATAAAAATGTTGTTCCCCTTATTTGGATGTGAGGATTTCATTTCTTCCATTAGCTTTTCGAAATAAGATTAATGAAATATAGTGGAATTATACTTGCATGATTTTCTTCCTCATTTTTGAGCAGTTGTTAGCACAATGCTAGGCAATCTACCTGGAAGTGCATGGCTACAATGCAAAAAACAGATGTGCAAAAACTAGACAAAAAAATAAAACTTTAAATGGGAGTTTTGCTTTTATCCAGCAAAAAAATCTTCCAGTGGGGTAAGCAAAATTTACTTGACAAGATTTCTTAAAGTAAGCTAAATATAATTGTAAATTAACTTTTTTTGACAAATCAATAATTCTTACAATAAGGAAAATAAGATTTAACGCCATGATATAAATACTTTTCAACCTGCTTAAATTCCAATTTTCGTAGTGCAGTGACATCATCTCGCTTTAGTTATAATCAGTTTACGGAGAAATACAAATAGATACCACGTGTTTATTTTGTTAGTGTTCCTAGCAAATTGACTTCTGCTCGGTGTATTTTTGGCAACTTTTAAGTGTTTTCATTTGTGGCTTGACAACAGTGTAGATGTGATTTCCTAATTATGTATCCTTGGCTCACTTCTGGAAACTTATTTAAACATTTTCTGTCAACCAGAGTGAGACAAGAAATTGGCACTTAAAGTGCCACAGAGGGAAGAAGAAATTATAAAAAATTAAACTTCTCTCCAATATCTCTACATTACTATGCAAAATCAAAAACACAATGTAACAGGGCAATTATAATGGATTCCAGGTACTTTATATTTTTATTCTTCAACAGAGCTGCCCCACCGCCTCTGAAGTGCAGGAAATGGACAGTTTATAGACTTCCAGGCAATTTACAGCCGACCTAAGAGTCGTTAGCTTTTCCTGAGTACTGCAGTGCTCCCTGACAGCCAGGGCCTTAATAACACAGGTAACTCTTCAAACCCCAAAAAGCATAATAAATGATAGGAGTAGCTCGGCCATTTATAGCCCACTTTTCTGAAAAGGCTATAGTGCCCGTAAGCACCAATAAGAGCAGATATGGGGCACTTAAGATTTATAGCAGTCATTTTACAATGATTGAGAATTTTATCTTTGAGCTCATCTTATTTTGATGGCCTTCTAGCAGGTGGGGATTGCAGGAGTACATGCCTTGAGATATTCTAAAAGGATGAAGAAACGCCATTCAGCAGTACAACCGTTTTAACAGAGGCGCCGTTTCTCACCAACGCATTACGAGTTGCTATGTTAGCTTTATAAGCACAAGCCAGGTGCCATGAAATTGTGTTGCAACGTATCGTTACAATCTCCTAGAACATAAGAAGGTTCACAAATGAAAGCAAACATTCCGCTGTTTCTAATGCATTTGAATTACTGCTGATAAAGTACAAGATCATTACATGAGCAACTAACCCAACTGCCAACCATTGTTTAAAAGGCATCTGCTTGGTTAACCTGGAATACAAATCTTGCACAGACTCCTCTTTATGTTATTTATTTTGCTTTCCAGCCATCAAAGTCTATGTCATGCCACTTTTAACTTACATAATATTTAAGTCTTGGAAGTCGTTTGGTATCCAGGCTGTTAGAGACCTCTATATCATCGTGTATGTTATTGATCAACTAGGAGTTAAGTATAGACTTTCAGCAACCCTGTCAAAAGGAACATGTTCACTGGCCTTAATCTTCCATCAATATCTGTAGTTGAACATATTGGATCTAGTAATTAGAAAGACATTGACATTGATCTAGTAATTAGAAAAACATTGATAGTATTTCTAGACGTTATCAACTAATTGCACCCCTGAATGATTTTAGGCAACTATGGGAAAGGGTTCTCTCAACTATTACCTTAGATAAGAAATGGAATTCAGCTATTCCTATCATACATTCTTCTTCAGTTTGTGCAAAGCATGGTGCAATATACCTTAAAAGTTGTGCATCGCACAGATCTTTCAAGATTACAATTTTATAAAATCCATTAGGTACAGAATCATAACTGCTAATGGTGTCGTTATGCTCTGGCCTTGTTAGGGCATATGTTTTAGGAATATTCCACACAGAACGTGAACATTAGAAGTACAGTGATAAGAACAGGCCATTTAACCCAAAAACTTGTCCATCATATTCACCCAGATTGGCCAAAATAAAATCAACATCTGAAGATCTTGAAAGTCCTGCTCTATACCACACTACAGTACTTGGAAATTTATTTCATGCATCTAGGGTTCTTTGTGCTAAAACAAAACCAGACTTCCTAACAGTCGTGCAAAATCTGCCCTTAACAAGCTTTCATACACATTTCCATGTTCTTGTTAAAGAAATGATTTTAAAGAAACAGCTGGTATCCACTGTGCTAATTACTTTCATAATTCTAAACACTCTTATCGATCATGTCACTACTTAATTTCAATTTAAACTGAAAGGTTCAACTCCTTCAGTCTCTCCTCTTAGCTCATACGTCTTGGTCCTGGAATCAGCCAAGTTGCTCTCCTCTGGACTTTCTCTCGTGCTGCTATGTCTTCTTTGTAATATGGAGACCAAAACTGAAAACAGTAGGTGAGGTGATCCATTAATGCTGCTATAAATCATGTATGTGTGAACATGTTGATCAGATGGAGTAATCACATCCATCTATTCATTTTGTGAAACCAAGTTTCCATTACATTGTTATGAGAAGTCATAACTTTTGAGCACAAAGTAGAAGCCAGCTGTAGACAGGGTGCCATGTATTATCAAACTTACTTAATGTAAATTCAAAGCCTGTCTCACTAACATCAGGTGCAGGGCACAGATCAACCCTGGACATGGCATCGGGACATCACGCAGCACACTCACACATTAGCCAATCATCAAGCCTGTTAAACAGTTGAGGGGGGCACCAACTCAGCCTGGTCCTTCACAAGGCACACACAATCACACTCACTCAAATAACTTAACTTGAAATATTCCTGAACACAAATATGTGTAAAACTCTCAGGGTATCTTGATTCTCTTAACCTATTTTGCAGTTTATATTCTGCTTTGCATAAGACAAAAGACATTTTTGAAAGGGAAAATTAAATTAATTTGGTTGATCTTTAACATTGTGCCAAACTGTCTGAAGGAGTCGCACACACCAGCCAGGCTCCATTGCTTTGTTCTCATACTTTCAAGCTCCCCTCTTGTAACAGAACTGCTAGGAGCTCAGCGTCTGAAAATGATGGGAACTGACAGCAAAAAAAATCATTTCTGTCATGAAAAAAAATGTAGCTTTGCATTTTAAAGACAGCATCAACAGACCTCCTGCTAGGCTGTTATATATAACAGGTCAGAAACTAAGATCTCAGATGTGATGATTTCTAATTAGCAGGACAAAGCTAATGTGCATATGTAAGAGAAGATGAAAGAAAACATGTGAATGAAAAGAAATTGCAATTCAAGGTGACTATCCGACAAGAAATCTCCCGGCTGTCATGGCGAAGGCAGTCATCTGTGAAACGGCTGGCCTTCGTGGCACAAAGTGTATACTTGTCAGTTTATTCATCTAAAAGAATCAGTCGCACTTGTGACTCACTGAGGAAGAACAGAGCACGTTTGGAAAAATCTGGCCTGCATTAAGACGATCTGTTCAGCTGTTTCAATTTCTGCTGCATATGGGACATCAGCATTTGTGAAAAGAGACTCGGTCGGGACTAGAGGTGCAGGCAATTATGTGGAGAACAGGACTGTAAAATGTCCTTACTTAGCATCTTAATACATAATTCACCTGCCTCCTCACTCACTCACTCACGTCCGTCCGAAGCCGAATGCGCAGTCGCCTTCTGCGCAGCTGCCCGAAAAACCTTACGAGACCGACATCCAACCCCATCATCGCAGCATGTGGCGGATTTATGGCCGCAAAAAATTCAAAGAGAAAGGCGACTTCGATTAAAGCTCTACAAGCCTGAAAGGCGATTTCGACTACAGCTCGAGGCCTAATTACGCATTCTGATTCAATTACGCATTCATTCAATACAACTATATCAGGTTTGTGGTGCTTATACTTATTACTATTCCATATTGTACTGGAACATTCATCATTCAATATTATACTATAGGCCTGGAAAATTCATCAACTAACAGTACAAGCCTGTACAGTAATGAGTAAAGCGGACTACAATCATTACAAAACAACTTCTTTGTTACTTATCATTTGTTCTTCATACACTGCTGACACAAACTCGTACCCGTTTCATCTTACGTTGTCGAAACATGCTCTTTGTCTAGTTTAATAATAATAAGGTATGAAGTATCACCACCACCACCACCACCACCATTAAGGCCATTTCATATTTGACGACTTTTCCAGTGATTTTCAGTTGTAGCCTCCATTCACTTAACCTTAGAAAATCGGAGGTAGTTGTGGTGCGTTCCTGTGTAGGCTGCTCACATAGTGTGACATACCCAGTGACATATTCCAACTACTATGAGAGGTGACAACCACTGAATGTTCACCCAGAAGTACAATGCATAATATATAACGATGAGAAATATGGAACTTTGGTGTTTTGGACCTCACATACAGATCAGAAGCTTGTCTATTTGATGTTCCATGTTTTATGTACCGTGACAAAACGGGGAAAAAAGAAAAGGGCAGAGATTCCACCTGAACTCGTTGTATCGGCCTACACTTTGTACAGCATTAGCTCAGTCAGGTAGGAAGCTATTGGCTGTCAGAGAAAGGGGTGTGCTGGAGAATTGTCATGCAGTCACTAAATCTGAAAAGTTCAGCGATTTTCAGTCATATAAACTGACATGGTTTTGGCGTCAAGATCAGCAACTGCACCCAATATCTCTGACATACCCTCCATGATGTGACATTTGCTTTGGGGGAGCCACACAAAGTCAAGGAGTTAGACACTACAGAAACCTGGATTTGGTGGAAAGGCATTGGGACTGTGAGAAATTTATTAGGAGTACCCCAGACCACAAGGTAGTGGCAGAGAGACCCCTTACGTAACTCATTGTTTGCTTCTACCCATTATAGTACATGAAGATGCAAAGGGTAATAACAAGCAGTTCACAGCCAGGTCTGAAAAGCTGCCTTAGCTGGTCAGTCCATAACTCAACTTGGAATTGGGAAAAGGGAAGTCAGAAGAAGCAGATAAGCAAAAGAAGTGACCAGGATGGGACTCAGAGGTTCTGATTCAATGGGAAAGTGAGGGCTTTAAATACCTCATAAATCATTTAGGGTTTAAACCTGTGTTCAATTGTAAAGACTTTTACTAGTACTCTAGTAATTCAAATGTTTCTCTAATGTGTAATGAAAAAGATGAGAGAAGTGTCAAGAAGAAAAATTAATTAAAAAGAGACCTATGAGCAAGCAAATTATCAGTCATGCGGTTCTGTAATGGAAGGGTCTCGCTCCCTTCATTCACAAATATGAAGTTACTCTTGGTGACTGAGTGGTAATAGGAATATTACATTCAAAATTCACATGTTAAGTCATCCAGTCGTATGCTCCCAACATCCTAATCACATGTATTTTTACTAAAAGATTATTAAATAAATACTTCAAGAAAATCAGAGCAGTGCACACAGACGAATGAGCAACTGACTTGAAGACAGGACTCTTAACCAATGAATGAGTGGGACAAGCAGATCTTCATCATAGGGCTGGGTGACTTGACGTGTGAATTATGTGACACAAGTAAAATAAATTTTTTTCATGGATGTTTTTGAAAATGTTTACAGTTGGTCACCATATAAAGTATGTATATGTCATTAGATATTTTCTTATCTCCATTCTCCATGAAAATATGAGACTTAAAATTTTTCTTGGCCATCACTAAAAACCACATGAGGTTAGTAATATATAAACAAACATAATTTTTGTGTGATGTACTACTTGAAAGCTATAGATTTAGATCATTTCTTTGTTCTGAGCTTTGGTAATAACCCAATTTGTTCAAATTTGAAATACTTTCTCTATAATGCTCATTTTCAAAGCAACCTAAAATTCACTTAAAATAGCACTGATTTACAAAACTATAAAGATAGACAGATATGAAAGGCACTATATAATAGATAGATAGATAGATAGATAGATAGATAGATAGATAGATAGATAGATAGATAGATAGATAGATAGATAGATAGATAGATAGATAGATAGATAGATAGATAGATAGATAGATAGATAGATAGATAGATGTAATACTAATTGTATATTAAATACCAGTATTACATTTCCAACATGGTCTTATTTCTTTCATTTCATGTTCTTTGGCTGTTATCTTTCATAGTCAAAGGCTGTGGAACAAAGCAGCCCCGTTTATTATTGATCTTCACGACTGGATAAAACTGTTTTGTCCCTTCCACACAGCATGACTGCCCCCTCTGATATCATTATTGTTGGATATGATGGTTCAGTGCCTAGTGCTGCCGCCTCACAGATCATGTATCCTGGGTTCAGATCCCATGCTGGCTGTTGTCAACTTGGAGTCTGAATGCTGTCCTGTGCCTGTAAGGGTTTTCTTGCCAGATTACCAAAGACATTGGCTCTGTAGGTGTGTGCGTGACCAAGCCATATGGTGAAGTGGCGCTCCTTCCAGGGTTAGTTCTTGTTAAGTGTCTGGCGGTTTTGGTACCCTCAAGACCCTAAATTGAATTAAATGGGTCAGCATTTAACATGTGCACAGCAGAAGAAATGACTTTGGACCATTAGCCAGGTTACAGTTAAATAGTGAGTGTTACGGCATATTGATCTATCTATATAATCTAAAGTATATTGGGGTGACCACCCCTGCTTCATGGCTAAAGAATCCTGGGTTCACAATCCAGTCACCTCACTGTCCATGTGGAGTCTGCATGCTCTCACCATGTCAGTGTTGGTTTTTCTGCAGGTTTTCATCACACATTGTAGGACAGAGTGTTTGGTATCTCAGAAGTTTCAAAGTTTGTGAATGAGACTCTTAATTTCACGTCGCCCACAGACTGGTGAACAGAAGTGTGACACAAACATGAACAATAAAACTCAAAGCCACAGCTACACAGGAATGGCTTCAAACATTAATGTGAAGGTCGTGGAGTGGCCAAGTCAGAGCCCAGATCTCGGTCTAATTGAGTATTTGTGGCTGTTCACTCACGATCGACATGACAGAGCTGAAGCAGATGTGGAGAAACTGCAGTGTGGAGATGTGGAAAGCTGTGAGATGTGTGGATTGCACACACAATCAAGGCTGTCATGGCTGCCAAGGCACATCTACTTAATACGGACTTGAAGGGGGTGAAAACTTATGAGATCACTTGTAATTTGTAATTAATTTACACCACTTGGCAGAAATCTATGTTTCACTTTGACATTAAAGAGTCTTTTCCTTTTGATTAATGTCAACAGAAAATGTGATTCAATGTTGGTTTACAATAAAATGTGTAAACTTCCAAGGGGTAGAATATTTTTCATAGGTGCTGTACTGATCTCTTCTGTGCTTTTATTCCTTTATTTATAAATTAAAGGGAAAGGTGCTACATTAGTAAAATAGGCGGTTATTAATATGATTAAGTGTTGTAATGACCTCACATGTCATAAAACTGTGAACGTTTCCTTCACAGACTGGCTGCTGCTCTACAAAAGCCATCTTTGAGGCTGCAGCGGCTATGCTCCTGATTCTTCAATTTATCATTTTTTACTTCTTACAACTGTCATTCTCCTAATTTTCGAAAACTACATTGCTGCGGCATTGTTTTCTGTCCACCCCTAATAGTTTGCCTTAGTAAGGGGTAGCCAGATGGTGAATGATGGCCATTGTCACTGCCAAGGGTGTGCAAGATACAACAAGGCCCCGATTTGACGTAGATTTATACAGTTCAGACTAGGCATACATTAGCCATTAATTAAAAAGATGGCCTGTAATGAAGACCCCTTCTCCAACCAAGCCTTTTTAAATAAAAAAATTAGAAGCATTGCATTCACTGTTAGCCCGGACTTGTGGCAAATAACGTTAGGAAAAAAATTGAGTGTCAGGAAATGAGAAACAAGATACAAAGGAGAATACTAAAGACGCATACTAGAACTACGCTAATTCCAGTGTGCTTATTGAGAAGATGAGAACTGTGTCAAAAGGAACAATTAATTAGTCTCTTGAGAGACCAACAGGGAGAAGGGCAAGCAAATCTTCAGTCATTCAGGGGGGCGGGGGGGGTTGGGGATCCTTATTAAAAAAAAAATAATAAAGATAATTGTCTCACCCGCTTCCTTCACAAGGATAAAGTTACTCCTGGAGGATGAGTGGTAATACGGTTAGTGCGGACCACACTGTCATCACAGCAGAGGTCACACAGCAAAGCGCCGGACCTGCCGGTGTATGAAGCAGAATTCAATTTCTCCCTGCCTTTAAAATATAATTAGTAGCCATCCGCTTCTAGAAAGCTGCCAATTCTGCATGGGAAATAGTCTGATAGCACAAAGGCTTCCGAATCATAATCGGGCTCATGATTATCACTAATTGCACTCAACTCCAAGAGATGGCTACTGCCGTGATAAATAGATTTCGGCAAAACTTTTGTTTAGCCGCTGAGCAAATGCATTTTGCATGAAATGCCCTGCTGCGAAATACAGACAGCTCTTTTTGTCTTCACATTTCAAAGAAACGTCCCAGGGTGGCGGACCGTGACTGCAGAATTCCCATTCCCTAGAACACGCAGGAGCGCACACACACACACACACACACACACACAGAGGCACGCACACACTGCTGTAGGCTCTCGTGGGCTAGGATTGGTTAGAAATTATGTCATTGCTTCCAACCATGAGAAACGCACCCCCTGGCTGAATCTCTAGATGCTATCGTCAGCCTGAAATGTCACTTTCATTCATGCTAGGGACTTACCCTGTGCCAACCAGTATGCTAATAATGTGACAGGGACAGTGTTGGGCAGTGATAACACAGGAATTAACCCAACGGGGTCCCTTTAGCTCCGTTTCTCATATCCACGTGCCTTGCATTTCACTTTGCAAAGAATGGCGGGCAGATCCAGCTTGCACCATCCACACATTCGAAATTGCATTCCCAGTGAGAAATTCACAGCGTATAAATCCTGCAGGCTCCATTCGCCAAAGGCCTTTTTTTTTTTCCGCTGATTTCAAGTCGTCAGCTAATTGATCGCGCTCGGGAGGACTATTCTGTCGGTTATTTCTTCAATGCACTCTCCAGATATACAGTATGTGGCTTTTTATGCACTCCTCATATGTCTTTGCAATCCAACAGAAATCAAAAGTGGCCAAGGTCTTTAATAAAAAGACTTTGCACTTAAATAACATCAGTTTATCATTAACAATGGTGAAAAAAAAACAATTGTGAATTTCCCCTTGGGATTAATAAAGTATCTATCTATCTATCTATCTATCTATCTATCTATCTATCTATCTATCTATCTATCTATCTATCTATCTATCTATCTATCTATCTATCTATCTATCTATCTATCTATCTATCTATCTATCTATCTCTAAAACAATCAAATATCTCATACAGTAGCACTGCCTGCTCTCACTTTCTTCCTGCTGATCACAATAAAGCAGCACACTTGCACTATGCAGTGTCGCAAGCTCTGGTGTGAATTATGACCTATGACCCGACACCAGAGTGACCAAAACAGCACCAGAGGAATTCTGCTGACCAGTCGAGGCCTTTCCCACATTTCTTCACAAACAGCCCAAACAATTGTAGATTTTAGTTACTCCTGATCAGCTGGCTGAATGATGTGTGATCATGTAGGCTGTAATTAGCTTTCAAGGGGCCCTGAAATGCCCGGCTAGTGGTGAGGAAAATAAACATTATGAGCAGCTACAAATCCACAAACTGACATTTTAGAGCATCTAGTAGTGAAAATTGAGTGGCAAACAAATAGAAAACTAACCCCAAAAATCTTCTTAATAAATTAAAGTAATATGTTTGCATCCAGCTAACTGTAAATGCTAAACATTGAAGGTTCTGAAGCCTGGCTGTGACGGATGACAAGCTTAGTGTCTTAGGTGACCACCATGTTGATCTGATGCTGTGCTTAAGAAACCCCCTCATGTAAATAGGGAATAATATTCACTCCACTCAGAGAGTCAAAATAGATAAGCAGGGAATCACTGACTATTATTAGTGGTCATTCTCCATTAAAGGCCAATGGGGCCTAATCCTGACAAATGTGCAAAATACGTAGTAAGTCTCTGTTGCTATAACTTAATATGAAAATGTTAACAACCCTTAGCTTTGTCTTCTTAAGCAACTGGTTTTCCAGTTTTCCAACATATGCTCCATATAACGTAATTTACTTATTCAAAAACACATTGCTTCTTGCAGGAGGTTTATACATAAACAAGGATATAATCAGTAAGGTGGTTAAGATGACACGATACCAAATTCGATGGAAGGACAGACGACGGAGAATCAGCTGAGTTGTAACAGAGGGACATGGACAAGCCTGAGCAGATTTGTGGCACATGAAAGTTAATGTTAGCAAAGGTAAAGCACCACAGGTATGAAGTACAAATGTTAGATTTGAATACACAATGGGAGGTCTGAAACGTTAAAATGCACCTCATGACAAGGACCTGGGAGTCACAGTGGGCTCATCACTATCAACATCCAGACAGTGCAGAGAAGCGATCAACAAGGCTACCTATGATGTTAGATTGTATATCATGATGTGTGGTGTATCCTGGGAGGTTCTGCCTAAATTATGCAGTATAACACATCACCTGGAGTACTGTGTACAGTTTTAGTCTAAATATTACAAAAAAAAGACATAGCAGCACTAGAGAAAGCCCAGAGAAGAGCCACCAGGCTGATTCCAGGACTGAGAGGCATGAGCTATGAAGAGAGATTGAAGGAGCTTAACCACTTCAGTTTAAGCCTACGGAGGTTAAGAGGTAACATATATGACTGAAGTGTTTCAACTTATGAAAAACAGTACAGTAGTACAGTTGATCCCAACTGCTACTTTAAAATAAACTTTGCATGAAAAACACTGGGACACAGTTGGAAACTTGTCAAGGGCAGATTTTTCACAAATGTTAGAAACTTTTTCTTCACGTAAATAAACAAAGGCACATGAAATAAATTACCAAGTAGCCTGGTGAAGGTAAGGGTTAGGGTTAGGGTTTCACGACTTGATGTTGTTTTGGATATATTGCTTATATTTATTTACTGTTTTGAAGGTTGTGCTTTTAAGTTATTTTCATAATATATTTTATTATATAGTTCACTTCAATCAGGTGACTTCTTAATCTTCTTTTGCTTAAACTGTAAAGGCTCAGCTCTTTAAGCAAAATAATTAACCCAAGTATCAGGATGATATACAAAGATGCTTAGTGGTATGAGTTTAAATGATTAATTTATTCAATTTTTGGGCCTGGTCAGGCTGAAGCCTGCTGTTAGTAGTTGGAGTAAGCTGGATTGGTTGAACCTTTTCTGGGCTTCTCAGAGAATGGCAGCACTAATGGAGGCCTCAACCACACTTTTGTCATTTATGAGACTCCTAATTATTGCAGGCAGTAAGATGGTTAACATTATATTTCTACCATAAGAAGGAAGTAGTGGTGGCTCTGAGGCTAGGGATCTGCACTGGCAATCTGGACGTTGCTGGTTCAAATCCTGTAAATGCCAGAAGTGACTCTGCTCCGTTGGGCCCTTGAGCAAGGCCCTTATCCTGCAATTGCTCAGTCCTGGGTATGACATTAACCTGACCCAGACGTTAACCTGCATCCAACCCTGCAAGGAGGCCCTCCAACCTGCAGGGAAAACTTTGAGGTTAGTGGCAAGATTGGCACTCCAGCCACTGTAAAAAACCTCACACTCTTCCAGTGTGGTGCTGAGGTGGCTGCACTCGGGTCCTAATCTGGGATCCTGAGGTGGTTTGTCATGTGCTGGGTGCAGCAATACACCATATCAGCACATCCTCCTAACCTCTCTCGTAAGAAGGAAAACAGTAGACCACAGAAAACTAAACCTGAAAATAGGTCAAAAGATGAACTGTAAGTAAATAAATGAAAAGAAAGCCTAATAAACATCAAAACCCAAAATACTGAGCCAAAATCACAGTCAAGAAACTGTTGAAAGATCATAGCTAAAGAATTTAAAACCAGAAACACTTCAAACCACAGAAGATGAAGCAGTCAAACTCAGACAGTGAATATCATGAGAATTCTAGAAAGTTGATTCAGTTCATCTGGACATACAGTAGTTCTTTTCCAGGGAGATACGTTACATCACTCATCCAAGTGACTTCCTCAGTCTCCATTATTGAGCATGCATCGAGACAATATCTTGAGAAGCCTTTTTAAGAATGGTCACTCCAATCTTCTTCTTCTTCTTTTGGCTGCTCCCATTAGGGGTTGCCACAGCGGATCATCTTCTTCCATATCTTTCTGTCCTCTGCTCCTTGTTCTGTCACATCCATCACCCGCATATCCTCTCTCATCACATCCATAAACCTTCTCTTAGGCCTTCCTCTTTTCCTCTTCCCTGGCAGCTCTATCCTTAGCATCCTTCTCCCAATATACTCAGCATCTCTCCTCTGCACATGTCCAAACCAATGCAATCTCGCCTCTCTGACTTTGTCTCCCAACCGTCCAACTTGAGCTGACCCTCTAATGTACTCATTTCTGATCCTGTCCATCCTTGTCACCCCCAGTGCAAATCTTAACATCTTTAACTCTGCCACTCCAGCTCTGTCTCCTGCTTTCTGGTCAGTGCTACTGTCTACAACCCATATAACATAGCTGGTCTCACTACCGTCCTGTAGACTTTTCCTTTCACTCTTGCTGATATCTGTCACTCCAAGAATGGTCACTCCAATACCATCACTAAACACAACCCCTGGTTCCTTTCACCTTTTATCCTGGATACCAGTCCTTGCACAATATGGCAATACTCATAACAAAAACAAGAGAACATTACGGTAAAATAAAATAAACTGTTTTAACCAGTTTACATACCAAATTCATAACAAATATATTTAAACAAAACCTGAAATGTAGATGAAGACATTAACAATGGTTAGAAATCTGCAGCTTTTTTCATCGTATTCAACGCCACAATATTTTTTCAAAATGGGATCACAAGCCTGCTCCCCAAGTGGCTGGCAGCATCCCAAGGGACAGTCTGACAAGTGTTTTCAGCTTTGCTTCACTCGCTCCAACAAACAGAAGCCCGGTTTGTATTTTGGACTTTTGTTAAAGAAAAAAAGAAATAAGGGCAGCCCCGGCAACACCGACTCAGGAATTCTCCTCCAAGGTAGTCAGGGCCTCTCTCACATCAAGTATTTTGTGCACACAGAAAAAGAAAGACCTTAAGAAAATGAAGTGGATTAGAGGAACACTGAAGGCAGCCTCTGACTGACAATGAAGTGGAGATACAGGGGCTCCTGTTAATGTGGGACACATCAGCTCGCCTCAGATGGGGCCTGTCTGTCATAGCTCCTCAAGCACAACAGACCATCCGCTGACATTTTTTGCAAGAATTTCCTAAATGTGTATTTATGTTGCCTGTACTTACATTTACTGCCATTTTCATGTTTGTACCCATTTAATGTTTGCCCATCATGGAACCAGGCCTGATGGTTGATCACACAAATGCTTGATGAAGCAGATACTTCTTTGCTGATACTTTCATTACTGCCACTTTCACGCTGGTGTCCAAGAAGGTTTTTTCATTTATAACCATATACTTTTTGAAGAGATTTTTGAAAATGTTTTTATGAGTGTACCATGGGATATGAAAAGTTTTGTAAAGAAAGAACAAAATGCTCAAAGGCAAAGGTGGAGAAAAACAATACCAGGGGATGAATGAAGGGATTGTCAGAGAACAGGCTAAAAGTCAGAATGCCAACAGAAAAACAAAATGCTAATTTTCAATACTAAATGGCGAAAACAAATCCTGAACTTCAAAACTAAAGGTGTAATCATCATCTAACAAACTTATTGCATTTAAAGTGAATTTGTAATCCCAAATCCAGGGTGCAAAGTGTGCCATGATGCCACAGAGACATCACTTGTGACACGAGTCAGACCTTGGGAATGGGCGCCCCTGCTATAATGTATATGGCAACACCCAGAAAAACAAAAAGGATGTGGCGTCATCGTAACAGCGATAAAAAAATAAAACACACATATTAAACAAAATGTACGTATGTAAAAATTGGACAGTAAGTTTCAATAGGATAGACCCCTTCAGCAAGTTATGAAGAGCAAAGCAGGCCTTTTATTAGGGGCAAAATCAAACAACAGTCCTTGTCATAAACTAAGATAGTTACACAGAGCGTTGTTACCAAGTATAGTTGCAAGTGGAACGCCTCCATTGCTTTTTATTATGGATGCCATTATGTCACAGTTTACATGACTTATGTGTCATATGCCTAACAACCATAAAACATCATAGCAGTCAAAAGCCCAAAGAAGTTCTGGTCATAAATAACATAAAATGGCAATGCAATGAGGTGACCACAATAACAAAGGTTAATAAAATTGATAAAAAACGTCAAGGCAAACACCAATGCAATAGATTAGTTAATGAGTCGTTCATGATCTAATTATTATTCTTTGTCTGGTAAACATTATTATCCAAGGTGACTTACAAAATCAATATACATAGAATACATTACAGTGACTAGAAAGTATTACTAATTTTTCCTCGTAAGCAATTCAAGACATGTCTGCCAACATCACACATCCATTCACATTGCCACATCTCTCACCACTGCTACAAAAATCAGGTTCATGTTTCAGCATCTTATATATAAACATCTGCGCGTGGAAGTGTGTGTGTCTGTCCGGCCTGGAAGTGAGAGGTGGAGTCGGGATAAGGGCTCCGCCTACGAGGAAACAGAAAAGTCGCTGAGTCGCTAAGAACAGAAGTGAGCTGAGCACATCAGCAAAACGAAACCTCAGAAGAAAGACAAAGTCACTTAGCCACTAACAAAGGGAAAATCATATCCCTTTTACTTTTCCTCCCCCCATTAATGCACAAGTGATGCAGGCACATCGGCAAAACGAAACCTCCTGGTTGAGTGATGCCCAGAGTTGTTCCTTTCAATTACTTGACATCTCTGCATATCAGTTTATTTTCTGACGATTTCAATAGTTTCTAGGATCCCGGGCTTTTAGCAGCACAGGCTTACACAGCTAGTACTTTATAAAGAGCTGTTTAGCATACGCTCAGTGGACACCTATCTAGTACCAGGTAGGACCTCGCTTCCTTTCTAAAAAAGCCTGAATACTTGAGATGTGCCGTCAAAGAGCTTCCTAGTCGAGTCAGCTAAGCTTTCTCTCTCTCTCACTCTCTCTCACTCAGTCCAACACCAAAACTGCACTCAATTTGTTCTCAATGCAAATCCTGCCAACTACACCAGGTGCTTTATTGTGAAATCACACCACAATCCATCCCAGGTTACACATTTTGCACTGTGGTAACTGCCAATGGTCAGCCTGAACCCGTGAAGCCTTCTGTCCTTAGAAGCAGTTCTTTTAAAACAAACGCAATAAGAGAATTCTTATCCTCGGGCACGAAGGAACTGTCTGTGAGCACTCAAGTGGAGGGTTTTCTGGTAGCGTCAGCTGAGCTCCTTTTCTCATTCAGCCCCTACATTCTGTGCAACATCATCACCACAAAGAGATTGCCACCTTTCACATCTCTGCTGCTCAGTGTGGAATATTCAGTTTATTATTTAATAAATCACATAATGTATAGTACATATTATTATACGTAGTTACAGCAAGAGACACAGTACCACTCCACAGATACCGGGTCCTACACGGTCAATAGGTGGCTATAAATTGTCCCGAGTGTAGGTGAGTGTGTGTGTGTGTGTGTGTATGTGGGTCCTGTGATGAACTGGTACCCTGTCCAGGGTCAGGGTAGGCCGAGGCACCCAATGATACTAAAATAAATAGAACAGCTTCAAGTACGTGCACATGTACAGGTACAAATCTTTTATTTTGTATCTGATTGTACTTTTTGTTATCCGGTCAATTTCAAATAAACCAATAATAAAGAAAAATCAAACCAAGAACATGAATTACAAAAAAGGAGTGCAATTCAGAATTAGAACATAAATGCATCTTACAAAGAGGGTTTATCTATCCATGAAAGCTGATAAACACTTTGAATATGGAAAAGGCTCTCCTATAAATAAAATGTTTAGAAAATTAACTTCCCTGCGGTGGTTTGGCGCCCTGCCCAGGATTGGTTCCTGCCTTGCGCCCTGTGTTGGCTGGGCTGGCTCCAGCAGACCCCCATGACCCTGCGTTCGGATTCAGCGCGATGGAAAATGGATGGATGGATATTAACTTCCTATAAAGGAATCAAACTGTTGAAATGCTGCTACATTTGTCCCTTGTTTACATGGTACGGTGATACAAATGAGATGTCTGTTTGGTTAAAGTGTAAAATAAAAACACCAATTGTCGCGATGCACAGGCTAAGCCATACTCATTATTCACATGAACCCTGCATGCTGCGCTTGTTTGTTGCGGCTTCAAGTTAAATTGTCAACTGCTTGACTTCTAAGCAACCACAATACCTTAGCTCAGTTCTTTTTCAAGTTTTTCAGATTTATATTCTTTATCTTTTCAACTCCTCTTGCAGCCATCACTCTTAATAAGCGTGTCTGGAACATAATGCAATGTGAATTGCAAGTGACTTTTTACAGGTTTCTTCTACAAAATATAAAAATAATAAGATGTGAAGGCAGGGCTTTAAATCTACCTAATGAAAACTGGACAGACTTATTCTGATGAGCTCGCTGGACTTTGCATTTCTGTTGCAAAAGCACCTAATAAGGAAGGTTGGGAGCCTATGTACGTATGTTCTTGTGGGTTACCATTTAATAACAATCTCTAATAACATAGTAAATCAAAAAGTGTCAACATATACAGAATTTACACACTGCCCGTGTTTAATTGCATGGTTTGGACTTTTATTTGTTTTGTTGACTTCATTTCATTTTCTACCTACTTGTCCTGGTGAGAAACCCAGTGGCAATACGCCATCTTATCCTCTGTAACTTTTTCCAGTTTTGTAGATAATTCTCAGATGCCCCCAAAACCATCAGAGAGAAGCCCTTTAGGATGTCCTGGTATGCCAGCTGGGATTCTCCTTGTGGGCTGTACCTGGCAGCATGCCCTTTCTTGGGGGGAGGCGCCAAGCAGATGGCATCCTAACCCCATGCCCAAACCACCTCAGGAGTTCTACTCCGGGGTCCTCCCGTATTACTGAGGTCATCATTCTGTTCCGAAGAGTGAACACTATGCAGGAACCTCATTTTGCCCAGTTGTACTCACAATCTCATTCTTTTAGTCACTACCCAGAGGTGAGAGGAATTTGTAAAACATTGTTCAAGGATGTAGCACCCACCTCAGCATCACACTATGGTAAAGGTACTCAACACTGTCACTGCTGCACCAGTTGGCTGACCAATCTCACAATCTCCGTCTACCCCTATTCAGGAATGAGATCCCAATGTACACCACCATTTTGTGTAGGGGCCCATCCCTTACTTAAAGGGAACCAGCCAATTTTTTTCTATAGAGGACCATGACCTCAGGTTCAGAAGTGATAATTCTAATCCGAACCACACCGCACTCTACTGTGAACCATTCCAATGTTAGAGGAAATCAAGAAGACAGCATTATGTGGAACCCTGAGGCTCCCAAACTAGACACTCATCCCCGCTGCACCCTGAAATTATGTTCTAAAAATGTTTTATTTGTAAATGTGTTCCAGATTTCCAGGATTACTTCACGGCTTGAGCCAGATACTACTCCAGTCCTCCTCACACATAAAAATAAATTAAACTGGACTGAGTTAGGGCCAACACGGGTGAGCACATCTGCCTCAAACCGCTGACCCCGTCTCTATGTGGAATTTACGCACTCCATCCTAGTCCATATGGTTTTCTCCAGGTACACCAGTCAAGTCACAAAGTGGAGTGTCTCTAAATGGACGGGTGTGAGACTAGAAGTGTGAGTGTAGGCCCAGATCTGCCCTGTCACCTTTTGTGTTTGGCCTTGTTCTTAATGGAGGTGAGTCACTGACATGGCACAGGCTGTTTTACAAAATTAATCAATGAACAGAACTGACCTGAAATTAATGTAACAGTAGAGAAGTGTGTGGCAAGACATAAAACTGGGATTACGTTTCAGGTCAACTCTTCACACCTTTTCAGTAACTCTATGGCAAAATATTTATGAATGACTGTCTATTTTTGTAACAATATATTGTTTAATAGAATACTTATTGCTAAAGAGACATTTGTTCATAGTCAAAGCAAAAATGATGTGTCTACCTAATTAAAGAGGATGAATTACTGTTTGTACAACTGAAGATTTCAAACACGCAACTTCAAATTTCAAGCTTGACGTCTAACAGAAAGATAATTCACACTGCTTAAAAATAAAGTATAATATAGCAGTTGTCCATCAATCTATTTCTAAACCCATTTTGTCCAGTATGGAGGCATGGGGTGGACAGTGTACGACTTGAGCAGTTAGTACAGGAAAACAGCTTGCCATGGACAGGCTAAGCTACAAGTGTGCAAACTGACACGGTCCAGTGATGAGATCAGCAGCTGCCATCAGCAAGTCTGAACAACCTACAATGGGAAGATGCATAATGTGACACTGGCCTTAACATCAGTCTCTATGCTCTGCAAGGAAAAGAAAGTCACCAGAGTGAACCCTCACGAATACGGTGTCATGCACATTGTGATCTTCAAGAGTGCTTTACCAGGACCGATTTTAAGCAGCACTCGGGTGACACCTTCTATAAGACTAACTGTCATCATCCATAGTCCTGGTGCAATGGAAGTCCCACCCAAGGACTGGTTTCACATCCAAGTACTCATCACTTCTCCCCTTCTGGTGAAGATAACATAAAACCATCCAGAAACAGGAAATAGTCATTAATCAGCCCTCAGCAAGCAGATGGGACACGATGGCGACCAGGCTGACGCATGTGCAGCATACAGTGAATACATTTATTTAAACGTAACTTTCCATTAAATGGGATTTTTCCAGCTGGGCCCCAAATCTTTATCATTCCTTTTGTATTTATTATGGTCAACTCCTTTACACCTTTACAATAACTCTCTATTATAATATTTATGAATACTTATACTACTCATATATTTATGACATTTTCTATTGCTGCCCACAGACCTTAAAACCTCACCCAGAAGGCACCAGACCAGCAGTACAGGTACGTTGACCGTGTTGTTACCATGCTTCTCCTAACTATTCACTCATTCCAATAAAACGTCATGAAGGTGTGGGGGGGGGGGGATCTCATCCCAAAAGACAGGAACTGCGCTGTATGTCAAGGAATTTCAGGACAAAATCAAAGCCTGTCATTCACTCTTTGCCTCTCATTTTCTCCAAATGCTTTTTTCTGGGGAAGGGCTGTGGCAGCAGCAGGACAACTAGAATTCCCTGTCCTCAGCTACAAATATGTGCTCCTCTAGGGCAATTCCAAGGTGTTCCTGAGTTAGCTGAGAAATATGAGCATGTCCTGGGTCTGCTGTGGAGCTCCCACTCTTTACCTTCTTCTTCTTTCAGGCTGCTCCCGTTAGGGGTTGCCACAACAGATCATCTTCTTCCATATCTTTCTGTCCTCTAAATCTTGTTCTGTTACACCCATCACCTGCATGTCTTCTCTCACCATGTCCATAAACCTTCTCTTATGCTTTCCTCTTTTCCTCTTGCCTGGCAGCTCTATCTTAAAATCCTTTTCCCAATATACCCAGCATCTCTCCACAATTCTTTTTTGGCTGTAGAGTGCAAATTTATACCATAAAATGGAAAAAAAAAGATCTGAAAATTATTATTATAAAACACACGATGGACAATGATGACTTTAACTTGTTTTTTTGCATGCTTTAATGATGTAGGAGTGCCTGTGAAAGGGAGAATTCCAGAAGTGTACTTGTCAATGTAAGTACAGATTTTTAATAAACCAGATCTCTGCCCTAACCGGGGTTCTCACCTTCTCCTGGTTTTGTGTGTGTGTCCCCCTATGTCTCCACTAGCTGTCTTCTGGGTGCTCTGCTTTTTTTCTCCCACATCCCCACAACCAGGTAGGTTAAATTATCTGGCTATTCCAAACTGGACTTGTGCGGGTGTGTGCATAAATAGACCATGCGATGGACAGCACCATATTTCTTGCCTTGCTTTGGAGCCCACTGTGACTCTAAGTTGGTTTAAGCAGGTTGGAAAATCGTATGATATGAAAATATTAAAGTAACACGGCAATTCCAAGGCCTCCTGTCTTCAGAGCATTAGAACAGCTGTGATGAGAACAGGTCATTCAGCCCAACAAGCTTGTCCATCCCATTCTTATCTAGTTGATATTTTGGAGGGTCCCTATGTTGTATGTTATGGATTTTACTTTCGCTTTTTATTCACGTTATTCATCACGTGATTGTAAGGGTTCTTGGCCACAGCTGGGCTGTGATCATTGTTCTTCAGCAGTACCGTAGTGTATCGCAATTTCTGATTGGTCAGATTCTTCTGCTACATGGGTCAATCTGGGGGTCAGTCTAATTACCTCTGGGTTAAATATGGCCACGCCACTGAAATTCAATATCCCTTGCTGTATAATTTCAATTAAAAGATTTTCTCTGTTCGTGTTATAGTTAGTGGTGAAAATCGGGCAGTTAGGGTTGCATTTTAGGTTTTTGCTCCACTGACTTCTTTTTTGCATTCTCGTGTTAGCGTCTCCCAGTTTAGGTGCTCACAATAATCATTGGGACCTTGTCCTTATAACCCTAAAGTCCTACTCTCCACCATGGTAGTTGGTAATTTATTTCATGTGTCGATAGTTCCTTGCTTGAAAAAAAATGTTCTACCATCTTTTATAAATCCAGGATAGAAAATATACATCATGTCCAATTAAACAAAGTGAACAGTTATCCTCTGTTAAAGCATCCTTGCCCTTCTCTAAGGCGTCTGTTTAACTGCTTGTTATAACTGCTGGTTATATACAATACAATGCAATTAATTTTTGTATAGCCCAAAATCACACAAGAAATGCCGCAATGGGCTTTAACAGGCCCTGCCTCTTGACAGCCCCCCCAGCCTTGACTCTCTAGGAAGACAAGGAAAAACTCCCTAAAAAAACCATAGTAGTGAATAAATGGGAGAAACCTTGGGAAAGGCAGTTCAAAGAGAGACCCCTTTCCAGGTAGGTTGGGTATACATTGGGTGTCAAATAATATGGGCTATATAAAATACAATACAATACACAGAAAAGAACACAAGTCATCCTCAATTTAATATAAGAGTGCAATAGAAATATTACAAGTACGGAGCAGAATTCAACGGTAGATGATATTACATAATAGGATTTGGATTATATGAGGTTATATGACCCCGAAAATGTCACTAGCACTCACTACCTACTGCCATTAAGTATGTAGCATTCACTCTGGTTGCTTATAACTTTTCCTCCTCCTCCTCAGGTTTCTATTGCATGCTCTGCCTTTCTAAGGTTAACCAACAAATATGGAAACCCGTTGGTTATAAGAGAACCTGTCCAACTGCCTCCAGCACTGAGAATAAAATCATTCCAATTAAAAAGATTTGACACACGGTTGCGTCTTCCGCTTCAAATAGCTACCAGCTTTAATGTGCCATTGATATTTCAGTGCCGGAATGAAAACATGAAGTCCATGCTTGCCCTTTCCTCACAGCTGCATTTTCCCTTTCAAATATAACTGTGGCTGCCTGCTGCATTCCTGCTCTTACAAGAGCCTATGAGGCACTTCAAGTAAAGCAGAAAACAGCAAGGTAAGAAATGGAAACGATTTGAACATGTACACCTTGTTAAGGAGACACAGGCAGCTCATCCAGGAGACCAGGTTGTTCTAAGTCAGCCCTTAAGCAATGGAGCAGTTTCAGGGTGTTAATAAGGATATGGGCCTCCCCGGAGAGGCAATGAGTCCCTGCTGCCCATGTGTACATATGAAGCTGAACTTGCCTAAAAACAATATGCCTTTCTTGTGAAAATGTAACCTTCCTTCTGCTCAGTATACTTGTTTGCTGGTATGCGGCTCAAATCTGCTTTAGTTTAACGAGAATAAGAGTGCACTGATGCCTGCAGCTCAAGGTGCCTGCCATTCGCACAAGATTTTCTCAGATGTTGTTAAAACTGTATTCCTCTGGCAAAACAGCCTAGCAGGTGCAACAAAAAATTGACCCTACTAGACCAGAAAGACATCTCTCTGCCCAGTCAAATTGCTGAACAAAACACAAAGGTCTTTAACTGACTGAAATCAAAGATTAACAGGAAAAGGGAAATCTGAAATGGAAAACTCAGAGTTCATGGAGATCCAAGATATAAAAAGAAGGATCAATCTGCCTAGGATGGAACTACAATAACAAGAATGGTAGTGTAGTGCTGTATAATGTATAAAATGGTGAAAATAGAGTGACAGAGCTAAATCACAATATTAAATTAACACATAAAGAGTCAACATGGGAACAGTGGTCTCATATTTTAAATTCACTTTTAGGTGTTAACACTGGCAACTTTGATGTTTTTATGGTAGGACCAGAATGGAGTCAGAATACCGAGATGGTAAATTAAAAAGTCAGGAGATGGACTAGTTGAAAGAAGTGAATGGAGGTAAAATCATAAACAAGCAAAGGATCAGAAAACCCTAAAGGAGTCAAAAATACAGGTCATGTTGGGGATTATGCACTGGTACAGTGCGTTGCCGCACCCACCACATGACAAAACAGTTTGGGATCCTGGTTGGCAACCCCCCAGGCAGACACGCAGTCCAGTCCCACCCTCCAGAAATGACCCTATATCTGCCGCAGCCAGGTGTTTCGTGGGTGTCCCCTTGACCCCTCCAGCCACTCGGGTCCTCAACAATGAGGATCCTGCGAGGCGGATCACCCTTGGAGAATTGCGCTACATGGCTGTAGTGCAGTAACTGATGCTCCCTCACAATGCAGGTAATGTGCCTTATTTGGGACTCCATGAGGAATTTTTGATGCAAAGTCAAACTAACAGGACCCAACGATCCTCTGAAGAGACACAGTACCAAAGGAGTCCAGGCTTTGTCTCTGATCACTGGATAGCGTCCATGTCTCACAACAATACAGCAAGACAGGAAGCACCAGGACTCTAAAGACTCGGACCTTCGTCCTTTGGCATAGATATCGGAAGCGCCACACACCCCTTTCCAGCAACCTCATGACCCCCCATTCTCTCCCAATCCATCTACTGACTTCATAGGAAGAGTCACCAGAGACATGAATGTCACTGCCGAGGTAAGTAAACCTCTCAACAAGGGCGCCACTCTCTCTGCAGACAGACACATTGCTGATGGCTGTGACTAAGAGGTATTAAAGGCATGGATGTTGGTCAAAAATACCGGCCACCAAAATTCAAACTAATGCAAAACAAACGTTACAAAATCACTATGCACAGATAGGTTTTCTTTTATAGCAGCAGGGCAATGACATCACTGGTCATTTGGCTATCAACAGTGGAAATATTCTACAAAGAATATGACAGCACCGATGTTTTCATACTAAAAAATGGTGATGCCAAACGAGATGTTCATAAAAAATAGAGATATGCTGACTTTAATAATATTAAAGAAAAAAAAGACAATAAAACACGTACAAAAATAGGACAGACCTATGCATACAGGCAGTGCAGTGTAGTGGTTAAGGCTTTGAACTGCAAACCCTGCTACTGACACAGTGTAACCATAAGCAAGTCACTTCACCTTAAAAATGTTCCACTTGAACACTGCTAGCAATTGTCAGCCCTCGGGGCGTCCCCCTTGAAGAATCGCAGACGTAAAGCAATGATGTTTTCTATCCATGGAGAGCCAACACAAGACAATCCGCAAACCATTAATGACCCTTACCCATTCAGTACTATTGCGATTCACAATTCTGTGTAACCCAAAGTCAGACAGCATGCCACCCACAATGGGTAACGGCCCATAGTTTAAGAAGCTATGCCATGTCACCCTTCCACACAACCGGTCACTCTGCCTTGGTTAGAATGAGCCGAACATCTTATGTTACTTTACTAATACAATCCGCATTTCACACATCATTAACAAGAAGAGCTTAAAAAATGGCAGCAGTACAAAACATATCATGAAAATAAGCTATGCTGGCACCCTATATGCCAGTTGGCCTGGATTTAACTTTTTTTTTAACTTTCTTCTCTAGAATTGTCATTTATTTAATTTGTTTGCCATTTAATTTGAATAATATGTGAAAATAGCAACAGAGCAAAAACGGGTACACTTTTAAAAATAAAGGTGCCAGAGTGCTTCTTCAAAGCGATGCCATAGAGGAACCATTTTTGGTTTCCTAAAGAACCATCCAAAAGAAGGTCCCAGAAGGAACCATTATTTATTTGGATTTTAGGTTTAATAAATAGCCATGAATGGATGATAACAGAGTTGAGATATACCACGGGATTCCTGATTTTAAAAGGATTCTTGCTGCATACAAATAACACCGGCGAAGGTCAGGTTTTCAGGACCTGTTGGTATCCTCTTGGGTCGCCAACTGTCCATTAAAGATTTTGGTTTTGTACACAAATAAGGCACCTTTTGAAAGCCCAAAGAGCACATTTTATATGCAAAGAACCCTTCCAGAATGCAGTGGCTCTTTGTCAAGCATCGAACCACACAACACAGTAAAGTGCTGTTTAAGAACCATTACTTTTAACAGTGTACCTGGTATTAATGTACTGCCTAGCCTTGGCAAAAGCCAAATGATCCATTACGATTTAATCATCGTTGAATGCAATTGGCACGGAGTTATTGGCTACATTTTAAGAGATCATCCATCATTCTATCCATTTTTTGGTTTGTGGAGAACTGGCAACATCTGGCTCAAAGCACGACTCAACCATTGACAGGATACCAAAACAGAACACTCTTTAAATATACTCACTCAATACCTGGCCAAAGCAGAGAAACCTCCTAACCTAACACACAGATGGAAAACAAAGCACCAGGACACATTTCCTACAGAATGTACCAACTATTCATAACCTGTAAGTGGCCTGAGATTTGAACTTGGGCCTTTGGGGTTGTGAGGTGGTAGCAGTATCCCTCGCCCCACCCATACTTGATGACTCAGATTGAATCTTGATCAGACATTTAGTGAAAAATGTTCAAACTAAAATGAGATCCTTTGTGAATGTTGTCCATTCTGCTGCTATCTGACTAAATGATGAAATGATCACTGTTTTTCCCCACAGTACCAGCTTTATGTACTGATGTGTAAAATGTAATTGATGAGATGTGCTGGAGTCATTTGACTGCAGTTAGATATTGCTATGGTGCTCTGATCTATTTGCTCTTTGAATCTGTGATTTGTTTTAAGTATAAATCAGAACACGCCTTTCATCTTGTCTTAAAATAAACCTTTCATCTCCAGTATTTCTAGTTAGTGTATCAGCAGGAAAGCCAACCCAGCCTTCACGCTGCTCCATAGACATATCACCTGGCAAAGAGAGCAGCTGGGTCAAAACGATTCAGCGCAGGGCAACACCGTGTGCCCTCTCAGGCTAGTGACTCATGCAATTAAAGCTGCAACACCAAGATGCGCAATGAAGAGCTACAGAACAGATGTCTGAATTAAAAAGTGTAGCCCACCCAGCTCATCATGCTTCTGAAGTTTGATTTTCCTATTATGCATAATGAGAGAGTGCTGTGGCACTATCTTTGAGAACCTCACTGCACACCTGGTTTTTCTGTGACTGCAATCAGTTGGCAAATTTATTACCCATATCACTAACCCTCTCTCGCACATAGTGGGGATCTCTTCAGCCAATCCCACTGTCAAAGCCGAGTGAGGTACCAGCATTAGTATCCTCACATCAGAAAACTCTGATGTGATGTGAAGACCTGGTCCGATTCCGGGCTGATGCCCCCGGCCACACACTCCTCTCTCAGACACTCAGTCTTATGTTCATGCCCTCTTAGAATCTGCTACAAACAATAATGTACATTTACAATATTAAACACATGCACAATTTTCAAGACGCTACTGAAGGATTTTTAACTGTTCAGTAAGGCAGCTGCGTGGTGCACTCAGCCCAGCCCTCGTGTCTCCTGGAGGCTTGGAGGGGCAGGTGCCTGGAGCGCGTTCCCGTATCTCCTACCCCCTAACAGGTGACCCACCCTGGCGTCTCGCTGGGCAAACACGAACTCCCACGATTGCTGCGAGGATGTACTGCATGCAGCGGTTCGTCTCTCACCTGCACCTGCATGAAGGATCCCCGGTAGAAGCAGCATGCCGCTGCCGAAATGGCACTCCACAGGCTGCAGCGCTCCGTCATGGTGGCCACCGGCGCCGAGTTTGGGCACTACAACTGCCTCGTCTCGTGTACTCTCTGCCGCCCCGGATTTTGGTATCCCCAGCCAGCTCGGTCACGCAGCCGTGAATGCCGCCGGCTCTCCTGTGCAGATTGCTTCTGTCATCCTTCCTCCCCTACTGAATTCGCCGATTTCTGCTTCTCTCCGCTCACTGGTCTCTAGAGGGGATGCGAGGAGGATTACCTCATCTTTTTCTGCTGAGGCGGGGGAAGGGGCGTGGCTGTCTGTAGCTAAAGGGAACCCCGCCCCTTACTAAATAAACATACAGGCGGCGCACGCTCGCTTAGATACCGGGGTCCGGGGACTTGAATGACCCCACACGTTATATGCTCCACTAGTCAGCGGCACACCATCCATGCACCCATTCACCACACGCAGCCACCCACGTGTGAACAACTTTCACGTGCATCCATATTTCATTAACAGCAATGCACAGCCTCTCGCTGTCATCGCACGCGCACCCACACTCATTTACAACAGTTGCCCGCTGGCACTCACGTGCTGACATTCGTGCACGCGCACGCACACTCTTAATTCATTGTATCCCAGAGAGGTCCGGTGCCACTCTTACGCTTACGGACGTGTGTGGGAGTATACCAACCTGCAGATACAGAATGGTACCGACGTATAAAAGACGTGACACTTACATTTACACCTTGGTCGTCTGTGGGCACGGGCACGTAAAAGCATTGCACGCACATGGCATTAAGTGTACACCACAGGTGCCCAGAGGCACCCTAGCGCTTACAAACACGCCTGTCCATGGAGTCTCCGATATCGGGGGTATGGATTACGCAGTGGGGCATCCTCAGAAATTTCTGAAACATTAGCGCGTGCCCAGGTTTGTTTAGGAAATAACCGTTTTGGTTCGTGAGTGATCATCTATTCACGCCTATATCGGTAATAATAAAAAGAAACTGTCCTTTTTAGTTACGGCGACTACGACTCCAGCTACAACGGCCCAATGATCCGATGGATAAGCCGCCCGTGCATACCAGGCGTTGGAATCCTCTAACGCGCCCACCACATAGCCTACTGTGGATTCAAGAAATATTCAGACCCCTTGATTATGTTGTACATTTAATGTGAAATGGGAACATTTGATATTTTTGCACATCACTCTATTCTCAATAGCTAGGCTGACGGACGTCTTGTTTTTTCTGACAGTCGCGTTTTTATGCATTGCGCACCGTTTATTAATGTCTTGCTAACAGATGTAATATACGTTTGACAACGTGCACGAAACTGCAAGGGGTAGACCCGAGAATGTTATACTGCTCTTAATATGTTGTTAGTACAGTAATTGTGTTCCATTTTGGAACTATGAAAATGTACACAGCCTATCGGTAACCCATAAACCATTCGTCTATTGATATACATTTTGCAATCCAACCCAGGCAGGCTTGCTGCAGAACTGGAGCCTAGCAGCACAATGGAGGAACAATCCCTGAAACAGGGCACCAGTATAACTGCATTGAAAATATGCTTTCAGAAACATTATCAGAGGCTTTGAGAGAAATGCCCTTAACCTGCAATTTGCTTCATCGTGGGTGTGATATTAACCTGCATCCAGCCCTGCAAGCAGGTCCTACAACTTACAAGGAAAACTTGGGGGCTGGTGGCAGGATTGGCACTCCAGCCACTGTTGAAAAAAAAACTCACGCTGTTTTAGTGTGGTGCTGAAGTGTCACCCACTGCACTCGGGTCCCAGTCCAGGTGATTCGTCGTGTGGTGGACGTGGCAATGGGCTATCAGCACCTGCTCCCCACCTCTCTCTCTCTCTGCTGTGGTACTCCAACTTTAATTCTCCTCGAGATGTGATTGGAGTCCACAGGTGACAAATTGAATTGACTGGACAAACATCTCTGTATAGAAGATCCCATAATTCACACTTCATGGCAGGACAAAAACCAAGCCAAGTTTTTTTGGTAAAGTATTTTTTTTTTTTGTAACACTAGAATTCCTTTTGTGGTACACGCTTACATTGAATCTGATGGTGCCAGGATAGGCTACAGCCCCCTGGGACCCTAAACTGGAGTATGTGGGTTTGAGTACGACATGCTGTATCTAATTTTTAAATCATTTTTAAATGTAATACTGAAGTGCCTTCCAGGGAGGATTCCTGTCTTGAAGCCAATGCTACCAGAATAGGCTTTAAGCCACTGTGACCCTGAAATAGATGAAATTGTTCCCATGAATGGATGGATTTCTTTTACAATGTGACAATATGCTGGTACAGCTCATAACAGTTGAGGCTCACAACTCCCTGGCCCTGGGTTCAATTACAAACCAGCTCATATTTGTCCAGTGTTGGCACATTTGTTCCATGTTCCATGCATATTTACAACTGCCAGCTTTAAACTGGCTCAGTATGAGTGTGCGAGTGGGAAATATATGGAATTAGCATTCCATCCAGGCCTGGCACTTGCCTTGTGTCCAGTTCTGGTCAAAGCCCATTTAGGCAGGATGGACAGATGTCGACCCTTGTTGTCCATGGTGGATAGTTGGTATTATTAAATGTTGATAACTTATGGGGTGGGGGGGCTCCTTTGGTGTCCAGATCATACACCTCTTCAGTAGCACAAATGGCACTCCTTTGTGTATATACCATGGACTTTAAGGAGCGCGTATCTCTTGGTGTACTGAGTGAATGAATTGTGGCCGGCCTGTAACGGTGCCCACTCATTATCAACAGAGTTCGAAAACGGGGTGTTCCCTCTCGGTGTCTGACATGTACCCCTTAACTTTCATAAATGGCACTCCTCAGAAGATGGTGCCCTAGGTGGCCGACTATGTCACCTAAGGCACAGGTGTCAAACTCCAGCCCTGGAGGGCCGCAGTGGCTGCAGGTTTTCATTCTAACAGTTGACCAGTTTTCACTGCTAATTAACTCCTTTTCCCTTCATTTTAATAGCCCTATTTGTAAGGATTCAGTCCTCTCACTTGATTCTTTTCTTCATTAAATGGCAGCCAAACAGAAATAAGACGTGAAACAAGCCAACAGATGACCAGCTAAATTGGGGCTTCAAACGCCAACCAATTTCACTCCAACCAGTTGCTTGATGAGAAGCCAATTCTGGCTGTTAATTAAACCCATTACTTAATTCCATGGCTTGCTGCTGCTCTCATTCTATCACAGCAGACATTTCTTACCAAGACCATCACCTTTCTTTATGTTCAGATAATGTGCTTAGCTTGTCCCCTGTTTGTTCATTTTGTGTCAAATTATTGTTTGGCTGCTAATTAAGGAAAAAGAAAGAACTAAAGGGTCTTAGCCGAGTTAATTAAAACTAAGGCAAAAGTTAATTAGCAGCAAAACAGATCACTAATTAAGAAGGTGGTTAGAATGAAAACCTGCAACCATTGCGGCCCTCCAGGACTGGAGTTCGACACCCCTGACCTAAGGGATTGACTGGCTCTGCTTGTGTCCTCTGGAGTCAGAATTGGCTTCACTGTCCAATGACCTCATATTAGAATAAGATGAAACTTTGCATTTATTTCTAATAGCATTGACTACCATAATGCGTTATTCACACTCTGCTTATTAGCTGTGCATATGGCATCACTGCTTGCTAGTCATTTGTACAAAACTTAAGTAAAACAAAATCATTTGCATATGTAATGTAAAACAGAATATCACAAAATATAATAGGTAGTGAAGAACAAAACAGATGAGTTTTGTTCTGCATACAGTTTTGTGAAATTCACAGTATACCTCTTTTTTTTTTTTTTTGCAGTTTCACAACCATTACTTTAACTGGAAAGAGTGATTTGGAGTTTTAAAAAAACAGGAGGGGGGGTGGACAGGAAGGAACATTACTCCTTAACGGTTTAGCAACACCACACTCTCTTTTTGGACATGAATATTTCTCATAATAAGGGTCCTGATGAAAATTAACAAGGGAAAAAAGTCTTTTGGAAATTTAACATGGCTCCACACAGCCCACAATGAAACAAGGAGACGTACTTTTAGACAAAAGCTGTAATCCGGTGAGGCAATGAAATTGTTATTCCAATTAGAAAGGAAGAAAACACTGTAGCTGCAGCCTTAGATGAGATTCTTCTTTTGCCGGGGCAAAATATTGTGTGTGCTGATAAAGGCTTCCTCCCATCAGCCCCAGCTTACTCCTGCTACCTGACAAGTCCCTGCATCAGACCTACCACATGTTTGCAGGCGGTGCTTGAAGTGAGCTGGTGCTCACATTGATTATCAGCACATTTTTGTGAATCTTCATGGGGAATTCCCCACCCCATACTCTTCAATCAGATGGTGATGTATCCCACATGATGGGGAAAAGCCCAAGCACTTTGATTGCCTATCACTGTACTGCAATGATTTAAGTATCACTGTACATGAATCTTCAAGTGGGTCCCCCAAACACACACACACACACGCACACACATAAACACACTCCCTTTAGTCAAATGTTGATGTATTGTGGTGCTCAATGCTTCCTGGGAGAAAGCTAAAGCTCTTCAATCATATGTCACTGTACCACAATAATTGAAGTATCACCTTTACTTAGCGTGTTGGTGAGTCACGTCACCTTTTTTGCCCACCTCATACTTGAATGTTAATGTATCACAAAGCCTTATGGGAAGAAACCCCATCCTCCACCTGAACTGTTTGATCAAATGTTCATGTGCCGCCATAAAGAGAGTGTCTCCAGTTATTTGGTTCCACCTCAAGCACTTGTTGCAGGTGAGATGGAAATATAAGAAGGAAAAAACTTCTTTACATATTTATCAAACCCCTTTCTTCCTGGGCACAAATTGATATTGTTTTATTATTATTATTTTTTTGCAATAGTGAAACTATCCATCCAATATCCAACCCACTATATCCTAACTACAGGGTCACGGGAGCCAATCCCAGCCAATACAGGGCGCAAGGCAGGAAACAAATCAGGAGCATGAGTCACCACAGGGCGCACACACACTAGGGACAATTTAGAATCGCCAATCTACCTAACCTGCATGTCTTTAGACGGAACCGGAGCGCCCGGAGGAAACCCACGCAGACACGGGGAGAACATGCAAACTCCACACAGGGAGGACCCGGGAAGCAAATCTAGGTCTCCTTACTGCAAGGCAGCTGCACTACCCGCTGCACCACCGTGCCGCCCATAGTGAAACTACCCCTGCAATTTTGTTTTCTCTTGTATTTCTACTAATAAAAGGCGAAAAAGAGCACGGCATTGAGGTTGGCCCCCTGCCTCTATAGTCTGTGACTTGGGTGTCATGAATTAGGTTATTGAAAATATTTTATGGCTGTTTGTGTATTAAACGCCACATTCTTACATTCCTTTTGGGCAGTTTACAAGGCAAGGAATCTAATTTTGTGGCCCTTTTATTGATTCATCGCTTACTTTTTCTGCCATCTTTGCTGCTATTTTGATTTTATGGATGCCACCATCTGTTTTTATCCAATCATTAGATCAGCAACCCACATGATAAGGGGTGTGTCCTCGAAGGTCATGACCTCCTCATTACAATGCAACAGATTAAAAGGTCATCCTTTGAGAGCACTTCCTCCTCTGGGTTTTGTTGAAAGAAGTTATTCTCGAAATTAATGACTCAATAGTGTAATACTCAATTACTCAACAGTGTAATACAATAATTTCTCAAAAAAATGTTTGGGTGGACCCTTTGCTTGCTGTCTTCTGACTGTGATTACTTGTTACTATTCCGAGGTGTGATTTCTTGGTTTCTAACTTGTTTTGCCTTCTCACTATGTCTTATCTCCTGGTCCTACTCAAAAGTGTTTTTGCTAGCATGACATTGGGTCCGAGTTCTAGTCGCTTGCTCCTTTTGGGTATTCTCAATCCTTGTCTGGTGGCTTTAGTTAGTTTGGTTTCTATCGTGCATTATGAGAATAGGGATTGTGTTTTTGCTTATTGGATTTTTTGTTGAAATTTTGGGGACTTCCACTTATTATTAAGAACTGAAATGTTTAAGATTTAGGATGCTGAGTTTGTTGGAGGGTTTTGGAAACATAATATTGCACTTGTCAGCTCATTTTCATTTGAATTGGTTGTATTTTGTTACTCTGTTGCGGTTCATAAATGAAATGCGATTTTGCTTCTTGAGTATTTCCTTTATCCCTTTCTCTTTTTGACTTTTTTTTCAATCTTGAAAGCCTGAGCTGGGATTCAAACCAAGTCACTTAGAGCAGCACTCACCACTAAAAAGTTCCAGAAAATTATTATTTAATATATTGTTGATAGACGATGTTATATACAGTAATGTATTATGATTTGAACAATGCATTGCATGCACATAATAATACATCTGGAGAGTATTAGTACCATATCGTTTTTCAAAAACACAGGTTTATTTTATATAGTCAGTTTATTATATTTATAACTGAAGCATGAGCAGGTTAAAGGCCACTCAGGGTCACACAGCAAAGCAGAGGTGGCCAATCAACAGGCCAGATTGCAGTTTAAAGTCGGCCCCACTGCCTGCCCACTGTGGGTGCTGCAATTCCGTGCCCTTTTCTGCCATCATTTCATTTTTTCAATCTATAAATTGAGTGAGTTTTGAGATGTAATGTCACGAAAATTGTTCAGCAGGCCACATGAGGGTTCACCCAATCTCTTCAGGAAAAAAGCAAAAGCCACAATTCTGGGGTAAGTGAAGGAAGTCCTCCCCCACCCAGGCTACTTATTAATAAAAAGGTCAAATTTGTCTCTTCGTGGGGATGGTGTGAATATTTTTAAAGAAAATAAATGCCTAGTAAATGAAAGGCCTCAGGCAGACATCTACTAAATACTATATTAGAAATAATGGCAGGTGTTTCCATGGAAGCTTCACTTGCTGAGAGGAAAACGCCTGACAGGGAACAGCCGAACAGCTTTATAGCAGACAACGGTTTCTTTATCAAACATTAATGTGCTTCTTTCTCTCTGACTGCGTTCACTAAAAACTGACGTGAAGGGGTGGACTCTGATGTGATCAATTAGTTTTGATTTTATATTTGAAATTAATTTAGACCACGATGTGTTTTCACTTTGACATGAAAGTGCTCTTTTTCTGTTGATCAGTGTCCTCTGAGATTCAATGTTGTATTACAATAAAAATAGGGAAACTTCCAAGGGGGTGAACACTCCTATAGGCTCTGTGTTATTGTATAGCTGATGCTATGGCGGCACAGTGGTTAGCACAGCTGGCTCGCACACTCAGGGTTCAGATCCCAGCCCGGTCACTATCTCTGTGGAGTTTGCATGCTCTCTTTGTGTCTACGTTTACATTTACACTTCTATTACTATTAGTGATGAGCGAAACAATTTAGGCAAAATTGAATTTGCAGTAAAAAATGGTGTTTCCCATAATAAAAAAAATTGCAAAACAAGTGTTCTTTTCGCTTGTGCCTTTAACACTGTTAAGTATCAACCAGGGTTTATTCCCTGCCATAAATGTGTTTTCTTTTTTATTACTGTTTTTCACATAATTTCTCTTAGGTTTGTTATTATTTATTATTTATGTAACTATATTATTAAATGCTTGCTATTCTTTGTGTTCTGTGAGTGAAACCCCAGGAGGCGGGGCCACCCTGGCATCACTGCTTGCTGGGTATCCCCTCAGGCTTTATATTGAGGTCAGACTGGGGGTCCCGGCAGTGGAGTATTGTATGTTGTTTGGAGGTTACTCTGAGTATTGTTTTCCTTTTAATATTTCTGTTTTTTGTGGCTCATTGCTTGTGTTCTTGGATTCTGCTGTTTGGATTGCTTTTTACGACTTGATCATCTTGGATTGCCTGTTAGGCAAATTGATTTTTGCTACTTTTGCTCCTTTTTTGATTTATTCAATAAATTCTCACTTTATAAAGATATTTTGTTCAGAGATTTACGGTTACCCTATTTCTTGTTGTTGTGACCGACATTGATTTTATTACATTTTTCTTGGACTTTCTTGAAGTCCAAAAAATAATTTTTACATCATTTCTGGGGTTTTTTTTACTTGGAAAATCAATTTTGAGTGTTCATTTACATTTGTTTGGAGACTTAGTTAAAAGTTGTTTGTTTTTTTACATTCTTTTTGAAGTCATTTTGATTTGCTGATGGGAGCTTCCATTTTGGGGGTGTCGTGTCACCCATTTAGCATGGTAGTGAATCCCATGATGCACTGGGATTGTGCAATGGTGACATCTTTGTCACGATTGTGCAAAAGTCACCTCACACTTTCCAAATTTATCCGAAACTGGATAAACAAACACTATTTGCTATTTTCTATGATACCAGTGGCTTTGACTATTTTGTTTGTATTTAAAAGGATTGATTTTTGATTAGTGTTAGTGGGTTTTGGAGGTCAATATGCTTGACTCCTGGTTTTGACTCATGCTCTGTTGGTCTTGTGGTCATTTTCGTAAATCTCTAGTGGATGTCAGTACAATTGTCAGGCATTTTTATATATTTATTTTTGAAGATGTAAAGTCTTTGTGAAGTTTTAAAGCCAGCTTCCATTGTAGGCCCTGGCTGGCCAAAGCCTTCATGTAGTAGCTGGGGGCGGACAGCCAAGGTAAGGTCATTTCTGGGCAGGTCTGCTTGTGAAACTCTTTGGGGGCCTCAGACCCCTTTGTCTTGTCTGTGATTCCAAATCATAGCAGACAGAAGAAGAAAGACGTTTAGTGCTGTTTGGAGGTATTATCATGCATTAACTCCACGTGCCTCTGTCTGTAATTTAGTATTTACATAAAGATCACTAGTGGAAAATAAAATCAATGGACTCATATTCTGTCAAGTGTAGACATTTTATTGAATCACAAGATGTGATCTGGTAGTATGATTCCCACTTTGCCAGTTATGATGACAATCTTGCTGATCCCAATCTGAAAGATGTATCTGAGACATAAAGCTCCTCAGTGCTTAGAGAGTGCATATCCTCAACCTGTTCGGCATCAACAAACAGGAAATTGTGGTTACTATGTAACTGGGTGTGGTGGGGTGGGGTGGGGGGGCGACTTTCCGTGTAATGAGATTTTTCTGTGGAGAAAGCACAGTCGTGAGCACAATGGGGTATTTGAGTACATCTCTATATATATCAAATCCAACGTCTGTCTGTCTGTCTATCTGTATGTCTGTCCGTTTTTCATGAGAGAACTACTTAACGGATTTAGTTTTTATTTCTATAATTTGCTTGAACATTCCAGTTGATTTTGCGAATTCTCTCATCGTGCTAAGTATCATAGTTCACTCATGGTACTAATTTATTTGCGCAAATCCGAGAGAGAGGGAGCTGGTCGGGTCCCTCCTCACTCACATGCCAGCCTCAGGGTGTATACCTTACCTCCGCTTGGCTAGCGAATGAGAGAACTACTTAACGGGTTTAGATCACGGCTTTTTTTCTGGAATTTGCTTGAACATTCTGGTTGATTTTGTGACTTCTCTCATCGTGCTAAGTATCATAGTTCACTTGCAGGAGCGATATATTTGCGACTAATGCAAGACAGAGGCTGCAGGCCAAGGGGAGGTGGAAGCATGATGTCAGGAGTGGGGAGCCAGGCAGGACCCTCCTCGCTGTCCTGTATCACTTCTACTCGGGTAGAGCCACGGGGGACGGCTAGTTTTTAATAAATGTACTGTGCATGTCCGCGATGATGTGAATGACTGGCATGAACAGAAGTGATTTGACAAGTGTGTGACCGTCTACATACATTACATCACTTCAGAACAACAGGTAAACATGAAATGTGAATGAGGCTTTAGGGAGCAAAATTCCTTGTTTTCCACTGCAAAAAATATTAAAAGCTCCAAAAATCAAAACAATTTTTTTATACATTCTTTCTTTTTGCTTTCACTATTATGGTTTATCGATTTTCGAGAAAGTAGTTTTTGGGCCCTGCCAGCAAAAATCCTGAGAAAGCTTTTTCTTTCCAAATATTCTTGTTAAAGGGGCGTGAAGCTCCTTAATAGTCACTGATTGGTTTAATTTTACCTAAATGGCCTTAACTTAACTTCATAAACACACTACAGGTATTTCCAGGACATGCTGGAGCACCACAAATGCCGACCTGCTTAAACCCTTGACTTTTGAACTGTGGCCCTCTGTAACCTTCCATTCTCCAAACATGTGCACCCTGTGAGGGCCTGAACAACTTAACTGGTCCTTGAAGAAAGGCAGCTCATACACCCCTCACGAAACACAGGACCCGAGGTCACTCCACCAAAGGCTCTTGTGCTGATCTGTTGGCCTGTGCAATGTCCTTTACTGCCCTCTGATGTCACCAAGGCTCTTTCCCTGATATTTTTATGTACTGTCAAGTCAAACTTAACAGAACTAAATTCAATTCAACCCCCCATCTATGAGAAAGAGAGGAAGGCCAACAGCCAGAGTAAAACTTTTGAGAGTAGTAAAGAGGGAAAGGAGTCTTTCTCCCCAGTATAAATGCTTATTCTAAAATATTATTGATTAGATCCTGCCAGGTTTTTCAAAACAGTTTTGAACAGATCCAATAAGAGAGAATTAGATCTTCTTTCCAATTTCAAATAGTAAATAACATTGGTTACCTACTGACTTAACAGACGTTGGCTAGGATTCTTCCAGCTGAGCAAGACAAGTCTAAGTGCTAATAGTGAAGTGAAGGTGATTACAGTTTGTTTGTCCTTCTCCACTGTAAGCCCATCTGGGAGTCCACCAAACACAGCTGCTAATGGGTTAGGAGGGATTGTGACACCAAGGCTGTCTGAGAGCCATTTAAAGATTTTGGTCCAAAATGATGTTAATTTGGTACACGACCAAAACATGTGGTCTAGTGAAGCTGGAGCTCGATTACAACATTCACAGGTTGGATTTTGCCCTGGAAACATTTTGGACAATTTTAAATGAGATCGATGTGCTCGATAAACGATTTTTTAAGTTGAATCATTGAATGCTTTGTGCATATGGAGCTCGAGTGAATTCTGTGTGTGGCTGTTTTCATGATAGACATGCCTGTGCTGTTGTTCCTTTCTTGTCAGTCATGATTTATGACCACGTGGCCGCTTGTTGTGTGTGGGACCTGAAGCCCAATAACATGGTGGAGGGAGCCCACCTCTTCAATTCTTTCTCATGTCTGTTAGTCTCAAAGTGTATGACTTGTGTCGCTGATGAAAATTATCAGGTAAGCCAGTAAAAAAATGCCTCACTGTCTGCAAAACTTGCCGTGGTTCTTTTCTTGTCAGCAATGCCACGTGGCTGTGCCACCACTTGCTTCGGGAAGGACCAAGGCTCACTTATGTACATGAGGTAGCTCACACCTCCAATTCTTGGGTTACGTTACATGTATCACGTCATAAGCTATCGATTAAGACCAAGACCGAGGTTCAAGCCCCAGTTATTTGTAAATTTGTAAATGATAGACAAGCATTATTTATACAGGGTGGCGCAGGGAAACAGGAAGTTTTCAATTGACGTTCAATGCACGAATAAACACATTACAAAATATATTTAATGATGAAATATATTATACATAATATGCAATTAATGATAGTAATCAGTATTCATTCAATATTCATTTTATGCTTTGTAGAAAACATCATGAAGGTGTTGTCCATTTCTCCGTACACATTCTGACAGCCTGCATTGCTTGACGTAACACGTCAAGAGGAATGTCAGAGATTTTCTCTTCAATCCTCCATTTTAGTTCACCAATGGTTGCAGGATGTCTGCGGTACACTTGGCTTTTAAGATGTCCACACAGAATAAAATCACCATGGAATGGCCATGGAATGTCACCATTGTGTGAAATGACGCACCTTCCAAACAATCGTTGAATAGCTGCCATTGATTGTCCCAGTGGAAGGACCCGGGGGTGAGAACATGCACAGGGCATTATCTCCCCCAGATTGCTAGTTAGCAGCCCCACTGGGGTGCAACAGCACCCCGGATTTCCACAGGGCATGCTGGGCTCAGCCCTGTTGCATTCTGAGAGTACTGCCAGGGGGTGCTGCAGGGACTGGGGAGGCCTCATTTGTCGGGGTCTCACCTCATTTGGAAGTGCTTCCGGACCACGCTAGTGGGCCACTGGAAGTACTCCCTAGTGCAGCATAAAAGGTGCAGCCTCACTTTATTCTGGAAGGCAGAGTCAGGAGGAGGAGGAGAAGGAAGCTGGAGAAGAATTCTTTCCTTGCTGTTTGCTTTCTGTACTGTGCTTGTGGCTGTGATGGGAAACACTTGGGAGAAGAGTTTCCCAAGATAAACAAAATAAAAAGCCTCTGTTGTGCTGGACTTGTCTCTGTCCCTGTCTCTGTTGGTTTGGGGGAGCTGGAGCGCCCCATTCAGGCCACAAGACTTAACATTTTATAATGGCTTATTATCTTACATACTGTGATTTGTGGAGTAAGTTTATAAGCGATTTCCATGCCTGTTATAGTCTCCATTTTAGGAATTCTAGTGTTTTGTGACAAATAACATATAAAAATAGGGTTTGTGAAGCACCTTGTGAGGATGTGCTTTGGGTAAGTTGCAATATAAAATTCACAGAGGGACATCCCATGCACACATAATCAGTCCCACCTAATCCAATTCAGGGTCACAGGGTGGTCAGACCCCACTGGTCCAAATGGAGGAAATGAGCCAGAACAGGGTGCCACTCCATCTCAGAGTAAACACACACACAGAAGCCAGTTTAGAGACACTAATACAGCTAACCTGCATGTTCAAGTGGACGTGGTAGGAAAACTGGAGTACCAGGAGGAAAAGTCACACAGACATAGCAAAAACAGGCACAAAATGGGACAATGACGACCAATGGACCAACCAATGTGCCACCAGTCATGGCATTTTCTAATATGAGGTTTGTGTATTATTATTTCCATGAGGGTAGCACAGTATTTAGCTCTGCTGCCTCCAGTAGGAAAGGACATTCTGGGCTCGCTCGCTGTCTGTGTGAAGACTGCACTAACCATCGCACCGCCATACAGAGACCCCTGCAGACTAAACCTGATGTGTGAATAGGACCTGACACAGTGTGTCTCCAAATGCCTTTGACTTGTTTGCCGTGCTTCTCTGCCACCCCGTTTCCCCCCCAGTGTCGCCCATCCCCTCTCTCTTTCTCTCGTTGTACTTGCCTTTTGTTTATCTTTATCTTTCCCTGGCTTAGCCCTTCTCTTTGAGACCACTTTGCCACATTTACCAGCTGGGCCTGTGCTTTCTTTAATCCCCTGAGGCCAGCAGCCCTCCTTTCTGTAATTAACGTTTGCAGAGAAAGCAGCCAGCAGATCTCTATCAGGCTGTTAATTATTCAAAAATAAACCAGTGCTCACCCCTTCCCTTTCTGCCAGCCCACCATGGAAATGTAGGTCGGTGGGGGCTTAACCTCATTCCAACCCGAAGACCCACAGCTGGCTAACTAGGATCACACTATAACTTGATGTTAAAAGGTTCCACGTTTTTCCACCCAGCACAGGACCAACCATTGAAGCAGGACACACAGGACACTGTCATGCCGTGAAGACTCGGCCCAGTGCACTGAGGTGTGGGTCATTAAGTCTCGCTGAACTCAACATCTCAACATGAAGAGAACTACTTGAAGGAACAAGCAGAATTTCTGAAAGCAAAATTGTGGTTGCATTTAACTGAACTGTCTTCTCTTGCCTAATATTAGGTGGCACAGTCACTCATCGGGAATACAAAGCAAGCCATTTAAGCCTCCTTCTCTATAATAAAAGTAATGTAAAAATAAAAAAAGGCACTCTGCAAAGTGTTTTGAGATTAACTTCTTATTCATGTTTTACATTTACCCTTTAATTTAGGGTAGCCTTATGGTGCAGTGGTCATCGCTGCTGCCTCATGGTGGCACACTGCAGCCTGGTCACTCTCTGCGTGAAGCTGACATATTCTCCTCTTGTCTGTGTGGTTCCTTGAAACTGTGATCGAAACCCAATGCTGCTGGGATTGAATTTGGTCCCCTACAATTCTGTAATGTAGTAACTGTGCACAGAAAATGAATGAATATTGAGTGTTATTTAAATGACCTTACATACAGTGTGTGTTTATTACACAATAATATTCATATTAATATACAAAGACTGGGAACATGTAACACTCCAAGTTCAACAAGGTTCTGTCAATAAATTCTAAGGCGCTGCTGTGGTTAAAAGCCTTGGCCTTGGCAATAATTTAATGCAACTTGTCTACATTATTGAGCCAAAATAAAATGATGACATTGAATTTTATAATAACTACATGACTTTTATTTAAATACACATTTTTTTTCATAAATGATTGACTCATTTATATGTACTTTTTTTATGTAATTATTTATTTCATAATTACCCTTGTATTTATTTCATTTGGACACAAATTATATTCCATAAGTGACACACCTGTGTTTTTAAATCATGCTTTGACATTTAAGAGGTTTCAGTTTTGATGGAGGGATTTGACATTTTCCCACCTAAATTTTAAAGCATAAGCATTTTGTTCAATATATGAATTATAGTTTTCTGGCCTAAAAAGGCTAATGTGAATTATGGTAATGGCATATGAGTGAGGGACAGTGACACAATAATTATGTACAACACAATAGCACAATAATAAGAGACAATACATTCATCATCTGTCATAAAGGAACTCCTCAGGAACGACACCTTCACCTCACTGCACCTCACTTCACTTTCAATCCATTGTCCTAATAAGAGATGTCAATGTGGACAGACCAGACCCTCCACTCCATCCCAGGGAATTCCCAGAGGCACCCATTCCAGTCAAGGAACATACCTCCCCTCCAGCATATTTCAGGTTTGCTTCTCCCAGTGGGATCTGCTAGTACACTTCTGAAGGGAGTCCTCCAGGGGCATCCAATTAATATTACCACACCGGCTCAATTAGCTCCTTTTGATCCACAGAACTGGCATCTCAACCAAGCCAAGGATGATGCCTAATGTCGTGATAAGGACATTGGCTGAACAGTAGATAGTGCAAGCTTAAAACAAGACATCCATCCATCCATTCATCCATCCGTATTCAAACGCTCTTATCCTTAACAGGGTTGTGAGGAAAGCAAGAACAACCCCTGGACATGGTGCCAGTACATCTCAGGGTGAATGCATACACACCCAAGCACGCGCGCACACACACACACACACACACACACACTGTCTCTCTCTCTATAAGGCATATTTAGCAATTACAGATCAATAGTAGCAAACACATGAGAAAAAGCAGAAGACCTTGTTGACTAAACTGAAATGTGCTTTTAGTTTTAACTTGAAAAACTGACATATTGGTGGTTGCATTATGTTAAAGAATATAGGCCTATTGTCACCCGTTGATACCTGAATTTATAATCCATCCATCAATGCATTATCAGACCCAGTTAATCCAGTCCAAGGTCACCAGAGCCTCAGCATGAAGGCCACCTACCGACAGTGCACACCAAGGCCTACCCAGAGCCAACACTCGGTCAATTTAGAGCCTCCAGATACTGAATACAAAATGGCTACTCAATTAAACTCCAAGTAAAGAAGTATTTCTCCACCCTTGACCCACTTAATCTAGTTTACCTTAAATCTTCAAATGAGTGTCTGCTAATAATTCCAAGAGCTAAACTTAAAAGGAGTGGTGAGGTGGCCTTCTGCTGTTAGGCACCTAAAATCTGCAATTGCTTACCGATAGATATTTGCCAGGCTAATACAGTGGAGCACTTTAAAAAACTTCAGAAAATACATTACTTTAACATGGCTTTCTCATAGCGTCATTTTAGTTTAACTCTGATATTCTGTATATTCAATTAATTATCATTATCATTCACGGTGGCTCCATAAAACGTACTAACCCCTACTTTCTCTGCTGTTCTTTTTCCGGTTTTCTGTGGTGGTGATCTGCGCCACCACCATCTGATCAAAGCACCATGATGACCCTACATTGAAGGATTAAAGGCCAGAGGTCCACATGACCATTATCATCAAGTTCTTCCATGTCAAGCCTGAAAACCATGAGGACTGATTTAAATCATTGATGTTAATAGAATGCCTAGAGGGGGCTGGGTGGTCTCCCTTGTCGATTTTATTTTTTCTTCAGCCTTCAGGAGTTTTTTTGTTTTTTCTGTCCTCCCTGGCCATCGGACATTGTTTTATTCTTTGTTAATTAGTATTGCCTAATTTTATTTTTATATTTTTTCTTTTTTCCTCATCTTATAAAGCACTTTGAGCTACATCATTTGTATGAAACAGGTTATAGAAATAAATGTTGTTTAGGGTCATAGGGTGCTGGATACTAGCTGCACTCATTCACATGAACACATCTTTAGTATGTGAGAGGGAATATCTAAACTATCCAAAGTTTTATCACTAACAAAATGAGAAGTTTGAAAATAATAACAAATATTGGTATTTAGAAACCAAACAAGCTATGATAGCCCGGGGTGCGTACAGATGCCCTAACCCGGAACAGACAGACAGCACACAACACTCTTGTATTCAGAGCTAGGGAAGCGCCTTTTTCCTCGCTCCCCAGAGTACAGTGCAGTACAACACCAAAGTATACGAGACACAGTCCCTTCCTTCCTTCTCCTTTGGGTCACTCTCAGTCCTTCCTCCTCCACTCCCTCTCCGGCGAGCTTCGTCTTCCTCCTCCCGACTCTTGCTCCCCGAATGGAGTGAGGCTTCTGGGAGTGCTGCAAGTGGCTTATCATCGTTACTTGGAATCGCTCACCGGTGTGATGCAAGTTCAATGTTGGGCTTGGCAGCTACCCTGGCATCCCCCACGGACCCCAACAGAGGGCTGTACCAAATTCCAACTCCCAGCGTGCCCTGCGGGAATCTGTGGTGCCACTCTAGCATCTCAGGGAAGATAGTGACCTCTGGATACTCTCTCCCTTGGTCCTTCCTTCCAGCTGGTGTCCCAGCCGGGTAATGGCCGTGGCCACCCATCACAAAGCGAAGGAGGCAATAGTGAGATGACACTAAAGCAGATCCAAAAGTCTTAGAATGCACAAGTTGATTATGTGGTGGATTGCCGGCTTATTTCTCCGGCCCTCACCCCCAGGCTGCTAGGAGGAGCTCTCCCAGCAGCATGGACATGCCCCGAGTTCCAGCAGGGCCTCATGGACTATGTAGTTTTTATACACAGCCCTGCTGGATACCTTGGGGGCCACCAGGCGTCGCTGTAAGGGGGCTCCCAGGCTCGCATGTGCCCCATAACCCGGGAGTACGTCATGGTCACGTGACAGGAAGAAACGATGTGCTCCCGGGTTGAAGAAAAGGACTGTTTACCCTGACCCGGAAGGGAAAAGGAACTGTGGACTGTTGAATGGGAACACCTCCGGGTCAGGGTGTATAAAAGGACTCTGGGAAGCCCAGAACACTGAGCTGAGCTGGGAGGTAGGAGGGCGAAGTGTCTGGGAGTGGAGGATTGGCTTATTGAGAATTATTGTGTTTATGAGTGTGGTGTGGAGAGTGCTTTGTGCACGGTATTTTTATAAAATAAAGAATATTTATACTTTCACCTGGTCATCAAAGTGGTACCTGAGGGTTAAAGAGGTGGACAAAGCCTCTATCTATCACAATTAACAGTGCTATTTTCTGCTCTTATGACTGAAAATCCTAATCTTTCCACTGCCCAGTACAACCACAGCGTGTTGCCACACCCACCACATGACAAACCAACTCAGGATCCCAGATTAGGACCCAAGTGCAGCCAGGCAACGGGTGACACCTCAGCACCACACTAGTTCAGATGGAATAGAACAGTATGAGGCTTTTTATGGTGGCTGGAGTGCCAATTCTAGATGGATAGATACTTTATTAATCCCTATGGGAAATTCACATTATCCAGCAGCAGTATACTGAAACAATAAATAATATTAAATTAAAGATTGATAATAATAATAATGCAGGTGAAAAAACAGACAATAACTTTGTATAATGTTAAATGTTAACGTTTACCCCCCCGGGTGGAATTGAAGAGTCGCATAGTGTGGGGGAGGAACGATCTCCTCAATCTGTCAGTGGAGCAAGACAATGACAGCAGTCTGTCGCTGAAGCTGCTCTTCTGTCTGGAGATGATACTCTTCAGTGGATGCAGTGGATTCTCCATAGCCTGCTGAGCGCCCTTCGCTCTGCCACAGATGTTAAACTGTCCAGCTCCATGCCAACAATAGAGCCTGCCTTCCTCACCAGTTTGTCCAGGTGTGAGGCGTCTTTCTTCTTAATGCTGCCTCCCCAGCACACCACCGCATAGAAGAGGGCACTCGCTACAACTGTCTGATAGAACATCTGCAGCATCTTATTGCAGATGTTGAAGGATGCCAGCCACCGACCCCCAAGTTTTCCCTGCGAGTCGGCTGGATGCAGATTAATGTCATACCCAGGTGTGGTGTAGTGGGTCCACAGCTCAAATTGAAAGGCCAGTTTTAATAGATAATCGTTGCGCTCACGGCTTAGAGGGGGCATGGTAGTGTGGCCGGAGCGGTTCCCGGGAGCTTCGTGGTGCGGACAGCCCTCGCTTAAGTGCACAGGTCAGGAGTCATCCACATCCGTAATTGATGCCGGGAGCTGCTAATCACCACACCTGATCCACGTCCCCGTAATATATAGTAGAAGCACAAGGTGGATAGGGGAGACAGAAAAAAGGAAAGAACAGGAATGGAGGTTAAGGGAGAAGAAGGAGGCAAGCGAGAGCAGCCTCGTTGAAGGTTGAATGCAGCCAGTAGGAGAGTTCCAGAGGAGTGCTTGGCCAACTCTCAGGGGGAAGATTGAAGCGGTCACTCCAGCTGAGCAGTTTTGAGGAGCTGGAGTGACTGGCAGAGGAGATGACTTGCCGTTGAAGGGAGCGGCTGTTGAGGAGACTTTGGGCGTGTTGAGCCCCAGCGTGAGCGCCCTGGCCACTGGGGAGGGAACCCAAGTCTCAGTCCGGCTGGAGGCTTACATAGCTGGGGATCGGAAGGCTACCGGACCAGAATAGGAGGGAGCTGCGTTTGCTGGTAGGGCGACTCCCCTGTTGTGGGGGCCTGTATGGGAGAAGCAGGGGAGCCACCAGTAGAAAGAAGAAAGCACCAGAGTTTTAAGACAAGACTGCTTCCAGCCATTATCATTTTAACCTCGTTTTAAAAGGATGTATTTATTGGATTTTAACCTCCACAGTTCACCTGATTTAATGGATTATTTATTTAAGAACTATTTGAGACAATGCGCTTATTTATTTGGACTCTGTTTTTGGTTTTGTTTTTACTAAAAGCACTTTGCACTTTTTGCACCATCCCCTTGCTTTGCTGTTGATGTCTTCACTAATCTAGCTCATCTGTGACATTACCGACGGTGTCGGGTCTGAGAGATCCCCAGAAGCCTAGATGGGAGCATGGAGTAGAACTCGCATCGTCACACCAGGACGGAGCAATTGCAGGTTAAGGGCCTTGCTCAAGGGTCCAACGAAGTAGAGTCCCTTTTGGCGTTTATGGGATTCAAACCAGAAACCTTCCAATTGCCAGTGCAAATCCCTAACCTCAGAGCCACCACTCCGCCCATGGCCGTGGCCACCCGTCACAAAGTGAAGGAGCCAACAATCCGATGACACTAAAGCAGATCCAAAAGTCTTAAAATGCACATGTTGATTGACAGTGTTATTTTTTGCTCTTATGACTGAAAACCCCAATCTTTCCACTGCGCAGTACAACTGCATGCTTCTAAAAATAAAAGCGTATTCCAGACACTTGGCAGGATAATCTCTCTCTAAAATAAAAAAAGCTGTGTCAACTATCAGATAGCCGTTTGGCTTAAAGTTACACATTGGAGTTGAGAAACGAAGCATTTTCTGAGCCGCCTCCTGGCTCTTTCCCCGTTTTTTGCTGTTTCATAAAGCACTTCTTATGTAACATGTTGCTGAGAAATGAGCAGACCTCGTACGTGTGTATCAGTTCAGGAAATATTCATTTCAGATTTGCATTTCTGTTATTTGCATGGTAGACAGAGGGTCCGGTCATCAAGACTGAGGCTGCAGCCCACATTATTACTACAAGGTGAGTCCAACATCAAAAATACAGACGGAGCAAATATACTGAGGATCACCTTGTGTTTGCTAGTTCACTTTGATTATTTGCAGTTATCTCAGCATGTCACCGTTTGCCCTTTTATGCTCCACACAGAATCAATCAGAGCAGCTCACTGTATACAGTTTCCCACTCTTTCTTTAATAAACCTTATCTGTATTATTTGGTTACATACTCACTACTTTCCGTTTCTGATTAAATTTTGTAATGATATCACTAAAACAATATAAAGATTATTGAACTCGTTTTCCTATATTCTGTCCTCTCTGTACCCCGGGCCTTCTATTGATTGCCCAGAGTGACTTTGACTGAAGATTTTATGATGTCCCAAAAGACTTTGAAAAATGACTTTATTTTTGGTCAAGCCACAGCAATCAATATACTGTAGACGTGCTGTTGGCCCTTTGACACATCCTTATTGATATCCAACATCGTGCCTACAGTATGTGTGAAAATGACACGAGGCCATTAGACCCCCCCATAGCTCATCAGGCTCACTTTCAGTAAGTACGTTTACAGCACCACTGAGATGAAATCTGATGACGACGTCTACTGTAGAATACAGCCATTTATGTAATGCAATTATATGTCTTAGGATAATCTGATTTCTCCAATTTAGTCCATAAGCACAAAAAATTACTCTTTTAAAATGCTGTGTGCAAGAAAATTTTGTAATAAACGTATTTTGTTTAACCTTGTAATGGAACTAGCAGGGCAGCACGGTGGCGCAGTGGGTAGCGCTGCTGCCTCGCAGTTGGGAGACCTGGGGACCTGGGTTCGCTTCCCGGGTCCTCCCTGCGTGGAGTTTGCATGTTCTCCCTGTGTCTGCGTGGGTTTCCTCCGGGTGCTCCGGTTTCCTCCCACAGTCCAAAGACATGCCGGTTAGGTGGATTGGCGATTCTAAATTGGCCCTAGTGTGTGCTTGGTGTGTTTGTGTGTGTCCTGCGGTAGGTTGGCACCCTGCCCAGGATTGGTTCCTGCCTTGTGCCCTGTGTTGGCTGGGATTGGCTCCAGCAGACCCCCGTGATCCTGTGTTCGGATTCAGTGGGTTAGAAAATGGATGGCTGGATGGAACTAGCAACTAAATGTGGTACCAGTCCATCGGAGGGCACATCCACCTGCACTCAGACCAGTTTAGAATTGAAGGATAGGCATTGGATTTTAAAGTTCAGATTACTTCTTCACAATTTCAGAAACAATATACTGTATATACTTGTGTTTAAGTTCTCCCGTGGAGAAGTCGGGGCTTGATTTTACCGTATAATTTCCAGTATTTTATAATGTCGCTCGTATAAGTCGAGTGCGGAAAACTCACACTATGTCCGCAGAGGGAGGAAAAGACAAGGCATTAGAACACAGCGCCAGCCTGGAGCAGCGGGTAATTACAATCACCAGAGCCCTTAAGCTGACCCTATGTGCACATGCGTGACATCTGGAATGTTCTTCCCCAAATGATACAGTGCTCTGTCAATTATATCTATATATTCTTTTCCTTCCTCTTTATCTTTTCCCACTTCTTTTTTTTTTAAATTTTATTTATTAATTTTATTGTAATCATTCCATACAAATAGATCCATTTATACAAAAAAGGATTGAAGACAAATCAAACCCCACCCTTGAGAAGGACAGCATGGCCAAAGGAGAATTGCTAAGGGCTTTTTCATAGGGCAAAAATAAACAAGGAAAAAAAAAATATATATATAAATAAATAAATGGAGAAGGAAAAGAAATGCGGGAATAATTATTTCTTCTTATTCTAAAATATTATTGATTAGATCCTGCCAGGTTTTGAAAAAATTCTGTACAAATCCTCTAACTGAGAATTTGATTTTTTCCAATTTCAAATAATATAAAACATCGGTTTCCCACTGACTTATCAGAGGAGAGTTAGTATTCTTCCAATTTAACAAAATAAGTCTGCGCGCCAAAAGTGTAGTGAATGCAATCACCGTTTGCTTGTCCTTTCCCACTTCTGTGTGGGTCTTTTATTTCTTGTGTTTTGTGGGTGGAACTCCCAAGAGGCGGAGCCAACCTGACATCAGAACTGAAGGACCGCCCTCAGGCTACAACATAGATAGTGAGGCTGACAAGTAGATCCTTCAATAGTTCATTGATGTTTGGAAAGAATTAATTTCATGATTATTGATTTGATTTTCTGGATTCCAGATACCGTATATACTCGCGTTTAAGTTCTCCCGCGGATAAGTCGGGTTTGATTTTACCGCATAATTTCTGGTATTTTATAATGTTGGGCGTATAAGTCGAATGTAGAAAACTGATGCTATTGGTCCAAGAGATTATGATATGCTAACACCCACTTGAGAGAGTCACCACGGAGCACACTGCCTTTTGTTTCTATGTACAGTAATCCCTCGCTATATCGCGCTTCGACTTTCGCGGCTTCACTCTATCGCGGATTTTATACGTAAGCATATTTAAATATATATCGCGGATTTTTTGCTGGTTCGCGGATTTCTGCGGACAATTTGTCTTTTAATTTCTGGTACATGCTTCCTCAGTTGGTTTGCCCAGTTGATTTCATACAAGGGACGCTATTGGCAGATGGCTGAGAAGCTACCCAACTTACTTTTCTCTCTCTCTCTCTCTTGCTCTGACATTCTCTGATCCTGACGTAGGGGGATTGAGCAGGGGGGCTGTTCGCACACCTAGACGATACGGACGCTCGTCTAAAAATGCTGAAAGATTACCTTCACGTTGCTCCCTTCTGTGCAGCTGCTTCGTGAAGCGACATGCTGCATGGTGCTTCGCATACTTAAAAGCTCGAAGGGCACGTATTGATTTTTGATTGTTTGTTTTTATCTGTCTCTCTCTGACATTCTCTGCTCCTGACGGAGGGGGTGTGAGCTGCTGCCTTCATTGCAACTGCTTTATGCCGCGGGTGCTTCGCATACTTAAAAGCCAAACAGCCCTATTGATTTGTTTGCTTTCCTCTGTCTTTATGACAGTCTCTGCTCCTGACGCGCACTCCTTTGAAGAGGAAGATATGTTTGCATTCTTTTAATTGTGAGACGGAACTGTCATCTCTGTCTTGTCATGGAGCACAGTTTAAACGTTTGAAAAAGAGACAAATGTTTGTTTGCAGTGTTTGAATAAAGTTCCTGTCTCTCTACAACCTCCTGTGTTTCTGTGCAAATCTGTGACCCAAGCATGACAATATAAAAATAACCATATAAACATATGGTTTCTACTTCGCAGATTTTCACCTTTCGCGGGGGGTTCTGGAATGCAACCCCCGTGATCGAGGAGGGATTACTGTATTGTGCTTACGTCACTACACGGTGATACCCAAACTATTCTGAAGCGACGTTTGCACTGTTTTGTGTTTTTGCATTTCACATCCTTATACACCTTTATCATAAGCACATCACTTATCTATGATGGAGCGTTCGATCAGAAGAAAATATGAAGCTGGCTTTAAATTAAAAGTCATTGAAGTGGCAAAAGAAATTGGTAACTGCGCTGCTGCAACAAAATGCGATGCGTCTGAGAAACTGGTGAGAGATTGGAGAAGGCAAGAAGATTTTTGAATGGCCGTATAAGTTGAGGTATCATTTTATGAACGATTTTTTGGGTTTCAAGACCCGACTTATATGCGAATATATACAGTAAATATTTCCAGCGCCAATAAAAAGTATTCACCCCCTTGTAGTTATACAACATTGAATCACATTGGGTTTAATTTGGCTTTTTTGACAAGACAAAAATATTTTTTAATGTTGAAGTGAAAACAAAGCTCTGCAAATTGGTGTAAATTATTTACAAATATAAGACAGAAAATCATTGATTGCATAATATGACACTAGTCACTAGTTTTAGAAATCACATGAATCAATGGAGGTCACCTGTCTGCTGTTCCTATTAATTGTAGTCTAAAAGCCTCTGTATGTGGAAGGGCCAACTAGTTTATGGTGGACTGACTAATGTACACAATGAAAACACAAGAACACTCCAGGCAACTCCATGAAAAGGGGATTGAAAAGCACAAGGCAGGGGAAGGAGACAAGAAAATATTCAAGTCACTGGATATCCAGTTAAATCAGTCATTAAGAAATAGAAAGACTATGGCACAGCTGCCTAGAGTTGGCCATCCAGATTGTGAAAGAAGAAGGTGAGTGAAGGAGGCCACCGAGAGACCTAAAAGAACTGTTGCAAGCTACAGTGGTTCATACTGGAGAGACTGTGCAGACCACAACTGCTTACCAGCCACAGCTTAACAGAACAGGGGCAAAGGGAAAGCCACTGTTGAATGCTCAAGATATCTTGGCCTAATGAGAGAATTGGAAGTCAAAGGTTCTATGGTTTAATGACACCAAAGTTTAGATTTTGGCATATCAGACATAAGGCAAACTCTACACATTATGAAATTTACGCCATCATTATCAACTTACATGGTGGTGGCATCATCAGGCTGTGAGGATGTTTCTCTGCAGCAGGCCCTGAAAGGCTTGTGAAGGTAAAATAAATGCAGCAAAATACAAAGAAATTGTGAAGGAAAACCTGATGAAGTCGATGAAAAACCTGCGCTATGGGAGAAGATTTGCTTTCCAACAAGACAATGACCCCAAAGCATAAAGCCAAAGCTACACAGGAATGGCTTAAAAACAAAAATGTTAATGTCCGCAGGATATGACTCAAAAGTCCAAATTTCAGTCCAATTCAGAATTTATAACTAGACTTGAAAAAGGCTGAACATGACATCTGATATAGCTGAGCAGTTTTAGAATGAAACAAAACTGACAGAAAGAGGCCTGAGCACACAGACTCAAGGATGTCGTGGCTACCGAAGGTGCGTCTGCTAAATGCTAGCTTGAAAGAGGTGAATACTTATGTGATCAGTTATTTTGTGTTTTATATTTGCAATTCATTTTGCCCACTTTACAGAGATCTGTTTTCACTTTGAAATCAAAGGGTCTTATTCTTTTTACTCATCAAGTTCAAAAAAGCCAAATTCAATCCATTGTGATTCAAAGTGTAACTATAAAATGTGAAAACTGTACAAACAGCCACTTTCTTTATTTGCTTGGATAAAAAGGTGAATGTTGATATTTTTCCACATTCTCTCTTTCTAAGTAAGCTGAGCACAATTTAACTTACATTTTTAGTCCTTTACAGAGGGAATGTTTTACACGTGTTACTGACAGGAACTGATTTTTACAGTAGCGTTGGTCTTGTGAGGACTTCGTCTTCTGCATTCTGACACTGTGGGTAACTAATGGCCCTAATGCCCTTCCTTCACCCTCCAGCTCACCATGCCAGCAGAAGATGTCTTGTTATTCTTTGGTATTTCTTTTGTGTAGGAAACAACAAATAAAAAAAAAAAAACCTTTTAGATTATCTTCCTGCTGCCATGCAAATTTGTGGGTGGCAGGCAGGCTGGGCATCATGCTGCCCTCATTATACAGCAATTCCCATACAAACAGACTGGAAATCGCCACAAACATGCAGCTAATGATAAACTAAAGTCCAAAGCATGGAGCTGATATGTTTATATTTCCCTATTGGAAACTCAAGCTCAAGGCTAGGAGTGGCACCATGCCCAGGAAGAGGTGCCAGCTGCAAGCCGTAAGCTCTTCTGGCTGACTGTAAACAGATTTCAGCCTTTTTTTTATTTTTAATCTGTAGGCCAAAGCAGGTAAGAGGGGAAATAATGAATGTTTTAAGCAGACATGCCCAATTTCAGATTTCAGGTTTTTCCTATGGGACCTTGCAAATGCCAATACACCTGTGACAATGGCTTCTAAACAGACCTGGGTGGCCTTCACTGCTATCCTTCATATTGAACACCTGTCGGTGCCTGTACAGAAATGTAGATGACAGGAGGTGCCAGTGTGCCCACAAAGTGGACTTTTGGGGAAATGAATTCACAACATTAAATAATCAGAACACACCAGCCTGGGCTGTGGGAGAGCCAAACCCCATAGCTGCAATGTGGACCCTTACTGATGAAGGGGTCTATGGTGGCTTCAGCTCCACTCATACTGAATAGTTCTAGCATGGCTAGCCAATGAGCTTTTATTTTAAACAATACGCTTTTGTCTACAAATAATCTACACTCTATCCAGGTGACAACATTACTACTACTAGGCAGGCAGTGTGGTGTAGTGGCTAAAGCTTTGGACTTCCAATACTGAGGTTGTGGGTGTGAGTTCTGCTACAGACATTGTGCGACCCTGAACAAGTCACTTGACATGCCTGTGCTGCAAATGAATAACCAAAAGAAATGTAACTGAATGTATCATAAATGTTATACGTCGCCTTGGATAAAGGCATCAGTCAAATAAGTCCTATTTCACTTTCATAGATGATATACTATATAAGATACTATTGAAAAATGACATATACAGATACACAGTGTCACACACGAGCGCTTAGGAGACTGTCAACAAGCCCAGAGGTGAGTGAAGTTATAACAGATGAAGGGTTGTTTGAGGGCATAAGGCATGAAACAGCCACAGACAGGACTCCAGTCCTCCACACACTCCTACACAACGTTAATTTGAAATCACCAATCAACCAAATATTTGGAGATATGGGAGGAAAACCAGAATACTTGGTGGAAAATCCACACAGATTTTGAGTGGGCATGGGCTTCAAACCCAGGGCACTGAAGCAGCAGTACCAACTGGACCAACACATCCATCCATCCATTTTCTGCCATTTATCCTGGGGCAGCAGTCTAAACCTTTTCCTCGCTACCTCCTACAACTCCTCCCAGGGGATACCAAGGTGTAAACAATGCCACTCCAAGAAAAGAAAGGGCATTGTTCCTAACTTCCTGTTCCTTTTCCTCAACATCTCCAAGCAGCAAGTGCCAGAGGATCACTAAACACATCTTATGTATGGCTCTGGAAGCCCCACACTTTCTGTATCAAGTATTATATACTGTATTTGATTTACAAGCTGTAAACAGGCATTCATTGTAAGATGGAACTGCCTTATACAGCTCATTCGGAAGAGAATGTATTGGTGACCACTGTTTTGTTTGTTAAAGTCTATTTTTCCTTTTCATCCCAAAATAAAATGGGGTTTACTGGTCTGGCACCCCAACTTTTGAACCCATGACCATCCAATCTTATGACATTGGTGTAGTCGGCAAGAACATCTGTTCAATCCCGTGGACCTCACTGAGGCGATCTGCTTAATGGAGGAGCAGTTGTGTCAGCTAGAGGCACAGCAAAGAAACCTGGCCTAGGTGGAGGTCAGAAGAATCAAAATGGAGGTACTGTGCACACACCAGGCACAGTCACAACAACTAATGTCGCTGCACGCCTGGAATGGCATTGAGTTCTTCATCTTAATATGCGAGAGTCCTGGCACCTGCCACCATTGGCTAAAGGAGGAAAAGTAACAGGTAGTTAATGACCCCTCTCGTCCAGGAGTGACACTGTTTACCTCAGCAGAGCCTTGACGGTGACCCCTAAGTTCACATGTGTGACAATATATATACTGCGGCGTGAATTTTTATGGATGCAGAGTTGGAAAAATCTCAGTCAGAACAGGCAGGGATGATATAGGATGAACATTTCACTGGGAATGCCAGTGTATACAGCAACATGATATTTGATTAATTGAATAATCAAAGGACTCGCTTTGTGTCAGCCTGCGTCGTGGGACAGCCATATTCTGATTGAGGAGACTTACTGTTTTGGGGTCTAATCAACATTTTTTTACAGTTTTCAGCTTTACTGGGGTAAAAGTGGCTAACCATATTCCTAAAAAAGCTGGTAATATCGAATGGTTTGAATTAGATGTATAATGAATTTACACCACTTTGCAGAGATCTTTTTTACTTTAACATTAAAAAGTCCAATATTGCATAAAAATAAAATGTAACAAGTTGAATTATGTGCAAATGTGAATTCTTTTGATGGGCAGTGTACCTAAGTGTTCACGTTCATGACCTATTCATGATGGGAAGGTGTTACCTTCATGACCTTTGCAGCTGTCTGAGGTGACACAAAGTGATTTTATGTGTGTGTACACCTTTTTCAACATTTTCATTGTCACATGTGCATCTCTGAGGATCACCTTGTCAGCTCTGATCAGGTATGCAGTATCATTCCGAGGCGAGAGGGGGCACCGTTGCTAATTGTCTTGTCATTTCTCTTCACACCCCAAGACCGTGCCTCTATCACTCCTAAAAGGCCCACCCTTTCTGGTCCGTCCCAGGAAGAAGGCATCTCTCTTGTGACCCGAGCCTTCAGCAGCTGTCAGTCAGACCTGCTGATATACGTAAGAAGTGTTGGTTATTTGCTTGCTTTGCATTCTTGTGCCCCCATGCATCTGTTTATTTCTTTGAAACATTAATACCTTTTGTGTTGACTTGCAGTTAAACGGGGTTGGTACCCCAACTATTTTTGGGACTCTATGAGTCCCACTCCCACACCAAGCTTCACAAGTAATGCAATAAACAAATCAGCACATAAGTTAAAACCCCCATTGATTGAAAAAACTGGCCAAGACAGATGAATTTCCTTACAAAGGACACACATATTAAGAATATTTTAATAATTAATGCAGTATTTAAAATACACTTTTAAACACTTAGTATTTGCATATTGGACTTGTGGAAGACTAAAGTCTTCCTAATGGATATGAGCTGTAGATGGCGCTGTAATTCCACCTAAAATGGTCTTTCATAACATTTACTGTCCTGCAAAGTCCAATTCACAATTGTTGGTGTCAGAGCTGGCAGAAAACATCAGCACTCCATTACAGTTGACATTCATGCACACACCCAGTTAATGTAACCTAAAGACCCACACAGACACGATGAAAAGATGCAAATTCCACCCAGCCACCAAGCAGACATGAGATTTGAATCCAGGATGCTGATTCTATGAGTCATTAGTGCTAACCACAGCACTGCCATATCATGTTGCCTACAAAATCTCCCATGAAGAGTACGTTTACTTGTGCCCTACCTTGCCTATACTTTGTATTTTGTGGTAAACGGTGGTATTATAAACACATAAAAGTGGATTTAACACTCAACTGGGTGTGCACAGGTCTCATTATGCACAGTGTGACTGTCAATAGCTTGAGGTTTCCATGTCTGCCTCTTGTCTTCTTCTCTTATGCTCTGACACTAAAAGTGCTGTTATGTTCATAAAGACTCTGGTGACAGCCTGTGTACTTTTCCACCAGGTGAGGTCCTGTGCTACAGGACCTCAAAACAGTGAAACAGGAGCAGATAATGGGTACAGTGGCAGCTACCAGCCGAGTTGTATCTACAGTGAAAGAGAACTGGAAAAAGCACCTGGGCACCGCTGCAGACAGACTGAGATGATGAGCCCTGACTGACACACATGCAGTGAGATGAGGGTTATATGCCCACCAGCCACACAAGGTCAAACACAAATACTCAGGCTGTCGGAGTGGTGGGCAGTACCACACACACATACTCTTAATGATACCCAAACACCATTTGTCTGGTTTATTTTTAATTCCCGTGTCTAGAGCACATCCATCCTTCTATTTTACAACCTGCATATGTAGTTCAGGGTCACACAGAGCCGATGGGATACAAGGTGGGACCCAACCCTGGACAGAGCACACATCCACACTCGCTCATATTCGCCAACTTAGTCTGCATGTACAGTGCCTATAAAGAGTATTCACTCCTTGGAAGTTTTCACATTTTATTACTATACAACATTGAATCGCCATGGATTTAATTTGACTCTTTTGGCATTTATAAACAAGAAATGTCAAAGTGAAAACAGTTCCCTGCAAAGTGGTCTAAATTAATTACTAACACAAAACACAAAATAATTGATCGCATAAATATGTCCAACCTGCTACAGCCAAAAGTCACATGATTAGTTCAGTGGAGACCACCTCTCTGTAGTCTAGGGGTTTTGGTTGATTGCCTTTGTGAGGACTTTTCTTGGAAGGACAGGGGGAGACAGCTTACATAGGACTTTGTCTCCTCCAGGATGCTAGATGGCAGCAAACTCAGGCTGGAATCCCCACATGGGTGCCTACAAAGCATACTGGGTATTGTAGTTCCAGGTGCCAGCCTTGCTGGGTCCCATGGGACCCGCCAGGGAGAGCTGTGGGATTTACTCTGTATGGCACCAATCTCACCTGGAAGTGCTTTGGAGCTGCAGCGTCATGTCAGCAGAAGCACTTCCCAGGGTTGAATAAAAGGAACTGCCTGAATTACATCAAAGAGCCAGAGTCTGGAGGAGGAGGAGGACAACATTTGTGTGGAGGAGTGGAGGCAGTGACAGGGAGTGAGACAGAGAAGACAGAGAGAAGACAAGGCATTGCTGTGTGCTTGCTGTTTGATGGCTGTATTGTACTTGGTGCAGTGGGAAACACTTACAGAGAAGGGTTTCCCACAAATAAACACTCTTTTGTGCTTTTACACTTATGTACGGGGCTTTGTGTTAGGTGTTTGAGGAGATGGAGAGCCCCCTTGTGGCCACACAGTATAAACATCCCTTGTTGGTGAGTCAGTATGGTGGCCTAAGATATACAGGTATAATGAAGACTAACTGCCGTGGGTTGGATTGGTTCCTGCCTTGTGCCCTGTGTTGGCTGGGATTGGCTCCAGCAGACCCCCGTGACCCTGTGTTCGGATTCAGCGGGTTGGAAAATGGATGGATGGATGGATGAAGACTAAAGAACACTCCAAACAACTCTGTGGAAAGGGGACTGAAAAGCACAAGTCAGGGGATGGAGACAAAAAAATATCCAAGTCACTCAATATCTCTTGGAGTTCAGCTAAATCAGTGATTACAAAAGGGAAAGAATATGGCACAGCTGAAAATCTGTTAGAGTTTTCCGTGTACAAGAACTGAGTAATCGTGCAGGAAGAAGATGAGTGAGGGAGCCAACCAAGAGACCTCTGAGAAATCTGAAGGAGTAACAAGTTACAGTGGTAGTACAGACAACAACTGGTACCCAAATGCATGACTAGTCGCAGCTTTATAGGACAATGGCAAACAGAAAGCCACTACCAGAACAACACAGGTGACATCCCAGCTAGAGTTTCTTAGAAGGCACATGGGAGACTCTGAAGTCAGCAGGAAGAAGGCTCTAAGGTCCGATGAGACCTTGAGCTTTTTGGCCATCAGATTCAATGCCATTTTTAAACATTGCACATTATCAAAAACATACCCTACTCCTGGTGGCAGTGACAACATCAAGCTGTGGAGATGCTTCTCTGTAGCAGGCCCTGGAAAGCTTATGAGGGAGAAATGAATGCAGCAAAAAATGGGGAAATCATGGAGGAAAACTTCATGACGTCTGCAAGAAGCCTGTAGCAGGACAACAACCCTAAGCATAAAATCAAAGCTACATATGAATGGATTAAAAGCAGCAATGTGAATGTCCTGCAGTAGCCGACTCAGAGTCCAGAGTTCAGTGCAACTGAGAATCTGTAGCAGGACTTGAAAAAGACTCAACTTGCAACCTGAGAGAACCTGAGCAGTTTTATCAAAAAAGGGGAAACAATTGCAGTGTGCAAAGCTGATAGAGACAGAGAGACCTGAGCACACAGACTCAAGGCTGTCATGGCTACCAAAGGTTAGCATACTTCTGGGATGAATTATTTTGTGTTTACTTTGTTGTAATTAATTTAGACCACTTTTCAGAGATCTGTTTTGACTTTGGCATTAAAGTGTCTTTTTCTGTTGATCGGTGTCAAAAAAGCCAAATTGAATTTATTGTGATTTAATGTGGTGTAACAAGAAGATGTGGATGAATACTCTTAACCGGCACTGCACGCTAGAAATAAATGAAATGGTTTAGTTCTTTAAGTTTCCACTGCAGAAATAAATGCTTTACGCATCGCCTACCTATACACAAGTCCAAAATTATGTAGAAAATAATACGCTGTGGAAGGTAGATGGCGCTATAACGTGCTAACCCGACATAAACAGACGCTAGATGCACAAGTCCAAAAAACACATGTGAATTTTGTTTACAGTGTCCCCAACAGCCCAAACACACACCTTCTTAACTCTTTATCTTTGCTTTATTTTCTCAGTCCTTTTCTTTTCTCCTCCACTCCTCCTAAGCAAGCTTCAGCTTCACCTTCTTCTTCATCATCATCTTCTTCTTCTTCTTCATCATCATCATCCTCCTCCTCATCCTCATCATCCTCCTCCTCCTGACTCTGGCTCCAGGTGCTCGTTGATCTACTTTCGTCAACACTTCTGGGTGTGGTGGAAGAGCTCCTCTCCAAGGCTCAGCACCTCCTATCTCAGCAGCAGCACTCCCTGGCGGCACCCATGGATCCCAACAGGGCAGCACCAAATTCCCACTCCGACTCCCATGAAGCCCTGCGGGAGTCCAAGGCATCACTGCAATCCAGGGGGGTTGCCATCTAGCATTCTACAGGAGATAACGTTCTGGGCACACTTGCTCCCCCGGTCCTTCCAGCGTGGAGGCCTCCCACCCGGGCAAGGGCCCCAGCCATCCTCCACAACACCTAAATTTCCTCAACTTCCACCAATCTCAGTTTATGAAGCAAAACTGACTAGTTTTATGACAATACAGGTAATGTTTCTAGGTTTATAAACAAATTGTAAGGAATTTTCCCCCAGAAAACTTCAGAGGAGATAAGAGAAAGATCTTTCTTTTAGAATTTCAGATAAGGAATTGAACTCACTGCTTCATAAAATACATTCTTCTTTAATTTGTGCCGAGCATGTTATGATCCAGCTAAAGATGACACTTTGGAATTGTTTATCTCACTTAAAATTGTCTAAAACGTATGTAGGGACGATAGGAACTGTACACGCTGTCAACAGGCACCCACCTCCATAAAGGACATGTTTTGAAGTGTTCAACATTTGGCTAAAATCTTCACATGTGTCTGTCAGGCTGCCTCAGATCTAAGATCTCTCCCATCCTCTTACCAAGAATCCTAGATGGGATAACACGATCAAAGGGAACATCTGTAGTGGTGGCCTACACTGCATTGCTCACTCAAAGTCTTATTTCACTTAATTGGACTAATCGTATTCAACCTCTCATAACTCATTGGAGAAAGTAATGTTTTATTTTTGTCTTAAATTGGAAAAATGAAATTCTCTCTCTCTGACAAATGGTTCAAGAATGTTTTTGAATTTGCCAAGAATTCATTAGTGTTATCGTAAAACAGCTTGCCAGGCCTTGGCTCGATTTTTGTTGTTTTAATACATATGACAAATCTCGCTCCGTATTTTTTGACATATAGCCTCTGACGTTATGTGCTTTTTCTTTGTCAATTATGGCACTTCTTCTTGAGTGTTTTGTTCTGCTTTTTGGAACGCAATGTATTGCTTACATGAGTATGTCCTTGAGTGAATTGTGTGTTATTGTATATGCGTTGTCCTATTAAGTAAACATAAAAATAAGTCCTTAACGCAGTATGAATGTCTCTGCTGCTACTGTCACAGTAGCAACATTATTTTATTGCAAAACATACTAACCTCAAACTCTTCTCATGCAGACATGCACTTGGAGTGGGAGAGTGTAGCCGTCTACACACACACACACACACACACACACACACACCAGCCAGAGGGCGAAGCTCCAAGCCTCTCCAGTGACTAGCAGCTCCCTGGCAGATTTCAGGGCCGCCTGGGAAACTGAAGGCTTGAAGCAGCAGCAATGGCACCCTCTTGTGACTCTCCTTAGTAATGTCAGGATGCACTCTCTTTTCACTCATTGAAGAGAATCACTAGGCATATGGCAAAGCGTTTAAAGGGGTAAAGCTTGGGGAGAAGGTCTATGGTCTGCTAAGAATAAGATGTAGTGCAATATGTTTTAATAATTTGTCATTAGCTCATTTAAGTGAAAGGCCTAAAATCAATTAAAAGTATTTTACAAAGAAAATGAGCAATGTGAGATAAATTACTAGGAATGAGTTCAGTCATGAGATGAAAATATTCCTGTTGTATCGAGTCCTGACTCAGAATGGCAGACCTTGTCTCTCCTGCGTTGATCTCTAGAAAAGATTTTACCAGTAAAATGCCAGACAACTCCACTGCCTGAAAGAAGCAAGAATCACTCGCAGCGGGGTCCTCTGGGTAAGCAGAAAAACTTAAGAGCCCAAGTTGAAATGTCGCTGCGCACTCACTGCTGTCTGTCTGCTGCAGTGTGATAAGCTGAAACTTATACTGTGTGTTCTGCTGATCCCCTGTACAGTGAGGTGTATACCGTGAAAGGCTCAACACAGACGAAAAACTCCTGAAGCGAGATAACAGCAGAGTGCTCTGGCCCAGGCTCATGTTTGGCCAAGCTTGCCTTTGACTCGTTTTTGGACTCTGGCTGCTTTACATTTATATTTAACTACACAGCCAATCCTTTTCTCACAGTTTTATAATGTAAAGTAGTCATCTTCATGTTTGTACAGTTTTAACACTGGCAGGAGTAGGGATGTGGATAGTAGGGAGGCCATACCGCCTCTCAAGTACAAAGGAGGATAACATTTATTTATCCAAAGTGACTTACACATCCATAGCTGCAGTTCTATCAGCAGATTGAATAGTCACTCCCTGGTAGGAAATCTGTCACCCCAATATTTTCAATGACTTTTGTACACAATCAATATTTCAGTCTGAGGAGGTTGTCGATGTTGCACGTCTGGTTACACTTGGGTTAACATCAGAGTTGTGACTCAAATAAAGATTACTGTCAAGTAAACCACCTGACTTAAACGTGCTGCCGAGACTGACATCAGAGAGCATTTCGTGACTGACATCATAGGTACTGCAGTTAGACCCATCTCACAGAAAATCAACAGCTTTGTTTTTCTATATTTTAACCACTAGGTGGCCACAACACCCCCAGTTTTCCTTATATTTTTTAGCATGGCGGTTCAGTCCTGGAGGCCCACGGTGGTTTCAGGTTTTCAGGCCAATAACCTTTTGCTTTTAATTGAACTTTCAGCAAGCTGTTATTTCAGAATTTCTGTTGTGACATCAATCAAAACTGGCTTAATTAACTTTTTATTTGATAGATAGATAGATAGATAGATAGATAGATAGATAGATAGATAGATAGATAGATAGATAGATAGATAGATAGGAAAGGCACTTTATAATAGATAGATAGTATGGCAGGATGCCCTTTCAACATATGTTCCGGGGGAGCAACCATGGGAGTCTCAGTACCTCCCCGGGACGTGTGGTGGCAGCCTCCCTGGCTGACGGTGGTGCCTCAGCTTACCGCAGGGCTCCATGGAAGCTGGAGTTCTCCACAGCCCTGTTGGGATCTGCGGTGGCCACCAGGGGGTGCTTCATGGATCCCTGAGCCCGGCTGGACGAGTCTTCAGCCCCATCCGAAAGTACAACTGGAAACAGGTGATCAAGCACCTGGTCTATAAAAGGGGCCAGCAACCACCACTCAGGAGCCAAAATCGGGAGGAGAAGGATGAGGTTGCCAGGGAGGAGCGGTGGAGGAAGAGAAAGGGTGCTTGTGTTTGGGACTGTGTACTGCCTGTGGGACACGGGGAAGACGTGCGTCCACAGGTGAAGAAAAAAAAAAAATCTTTTTGTTTATTTTATGTGTGCCTCTGTAACCAGTCTGTGTCGGGTCGGGCGACTATATAGCGCCTTTTTCACAATAGATAGATAGATAGATAGATAGATAGATAGATAGATAGATAGATAGATAGATAGATAGATAGATAGATAGATAGATAGATAGATAGATGTGAAAGGCACTATAAGATAGATAGATAGATAGATAGATAGATAGATAGATAGATAGATAGATAGATAGATAGATAGATAGATAGATAATAATAATAATAATAATAATTTTTTGCATTTATATAGCGCTTTTCTCACTACTCAAAGCGCTCAGCAATTGCAGGTTAAGGGCCTTGCTGAAGGGCCCAACAGAGCAGAGTCCCTACTGGCATTTACGGGATTCGAACCGGCAACCTTCCGATTGCCAGTACAGATCTCTCGCCCCAGAGCCACCACTCCGATAGATAGATAGATAGATAGATAGATAGATAGGAAACACTTTCTTTGACTTTTTTAAAATAAATGAATTCTTACATTATTACATAAATATTTTCTGTTAATTATTATTTACATTTTTGGAATCTAACAAGCATTTATGCATGATACGTGAGAATACTTTATTTTTTGTTCCTGATTTTTTAAGATTGTCATCCTCGTCATTGTTCTGTTTCATCATGTCAGTTTTTGTCATCGGTTTTCCTTCCTATTTTTCAGGTATTATGGTTATATACAGTAAGTCATTCTGTACTAATGGGCAAACTATTGGGTGTGACATTGAAACAGTGACAGCCTTTCACTTATCAGTGTAGTTGCCCCCTTATACCTACTCCCTTTGTAAATTGTCATTATTATAATACAATTAAGGTAGCAAACTATACAGAAAAAGTGGATTAACAAGAGAACTACCACGTTTAGCTTCAAATGGCAAATCTACAAATAATTTCACAATTTCTTATCAATGTAAATTTCATTGTAGAGCGCTTTTCTGAATGAAGAATAAGAGAATTAAAAAAGAAGAGCCGCTACTTAAACAATGAGATCAATTAAGGATAAAAATGACTGACTAGTCATGAAACGGGCTGAAACAAAAACATGTAGCTGCACTGGGCCTCGGAAGTGCCCTTGAGTAGCACCAATTTAGGGGCACTCAGGTTGTGATATTCGATTGACTTACTTAATCTGTGTGGCACGCGGCTGGGGGTGGTACTCAGCTGGGACGCCCAGGAACACTGGAGGAGGGCTTGTGCCTCCTCCAGACCACGAGGGGGCGACTGCCCTGGTTCCTTTGGGGGCCAGGGGTACGGAGCTGGGAAGCTCAACCCTGTAGGGGCCCATGTTCACCGCCAGGGGGCGCCCCAATGCCTTTGGAGCCCTGAACCTCAGCACTTTCGCCACACCTGGAAGTGCTGGGGGGAAGAAAAGCGGGGACACCTGGAGTGCATCCGGGTGTGCAGCCGGCACTTCTGCCACACTGGGGAGTGCCGGTGGAAGATTGCTGGGGAGCACCTGGAGCACATCCGGGTGATGATAAAAGGAGCCACCTCCCTGGAAGTGGACAAGAGTCTTGGAGAAAATGGAGTGGAGGCAGCGAACAGAGGCACTGAGGAAAGAGGCCTGGACTTTGGGGTGATTGGTGCTGCAGCAGTGGGTTGTGTGCACTTTAATATTTGTAAATATTGTAAATAAACGTGTGTTGGGTGACAAAATGATGTCCGCCTGTCTGTGTCCGGGCTGCTTCCCACATCTGTTAAGTGCCCAGTAACAGTGATCACTGTGCTATAGAGAAATAAAAATGCATAGATAGTACTGCTACACTTCACAGGTAAAACACACCGTACAAATGACTAATTACATGATTAATGCCCACACCTGCTGGTATCAAGTACCGGTGGTTTAATTCCTTATAAATATTTTTACAGATGGAGGATGAACCTTCAGGTCTTGACATCCAGAGTGGCCAGTCCTGAGGCTAGACAGCTTTTGTTACAACCAACATCTTAATCAGAAATAAATTCTTTAGGCTGAAGAACAAAGCATCAAATAAAACCTCGCACTCCCTCAGAGTCATTTTATATTTTACATTTTGTCAAAATCATTAAATATTTAGTTTTTTAATTTACTTTCAGTTTATTCAGCACACCTATTTAATGGTGAACACATGCCGTGTACATGAAAAAGACTTCATTATGGCTGATTTGATGCTATTCCTTTTCATATACACAGCTCACATCTAATTGCACTCTCACTAATAAAAACTGCCAATAAAGAATTTAAAATTCTTAACAGGTAAGCAGATGAAGAATAAAAAAGTCAGAGCACAAGCAGACTCTAGTGCCCGATTCAGGACAGGTTCCTGCCTTGACCCTGATGCTGCCAGGATTGGGTTCATCCTGGTAATAGACAGACAGGGTTTTATTTACCCTAAGAGCGAGCTTAGTAACACTTCATAAATAAACAAGCATACCAAGCGACATCAGCCCCCTCAAATACACACCACAACTACTAACAAGAAAGACTTGACTTGACTAAAGGTAACAAGCGCAGTCACTGTCACCACGAGGCACTATAAAGGCGTATTGCCGTAGGTGTCAAGGAGCCCCACTGGCTTTCCCAACACATTTCTGCTGAACGACTCGTTGGCTGAAAGTCCTCAATGCTAGTGTGTGTGAGAGGATGTGCAGCTCTGTTCATAATGGCCATCGGTTGTGTCTTTGTTCTCTACCCCACTACCACCTCCAGCGGGTCAAGAGTGTGCCCCATAAGTTAGCCCACCTTCTTAATCAGGTTGTTGATTCGGTGGGCCTTTTCTGGTGTGATGTTGCCAGCCCTGCACACCCCACCTGCCATCACTGAGTTGTAGAACATGTAAAGGATGTCACTACCCGTACTGAAGGACTGCAGTCAAGTAAGAAAGAAAGCCTGCTCTGGCCATTGTTACATAGATGAAGCTAGCGGCTCAGAAAATGGTTAGCTGGATTTCTAGAAATAGGAGGGACGTTCAAAAAGTTTCCGCACTTTTTTTTAACTCTATTTATTACGCATTTCAAAATGACTTCACTTTTCTAAACAGTCGCCTTCCCTTGCGATGTAATTTTCCCAGCGTCCTACCAACTTTTTAATGCCATCAGCAAAAAATGTTTTTTCTTGAACATGTAGCTACTGAGGCACCACGGCTTTCACATCATCGTGGCTGTAGCTGGATGTCTGCATCCGTCACACTAGCACGGCCATTTTCGAACATTTCAATCCACTCATAGACGACTCTACGAGAGTGAACTTCATCCCAATACTGAGCACACATGCGGAGATGAATTTGTGCTCCCGGCACACAATCTGCCCACAAAAAGCATATGACAGAACGCCGTTCCTCTTTGGTGCAATTTATACGTTTATCAGCCATCTTCACCACAGGGTGACAACTCTTATAGTAAACTGCAAGGGCAGCCGGCTTGCCAGACAGAACTAATCACATGACCCTCTCAGACACGACCAATCACAACTCCTCCTTCCCACCTGCACCGTTTCCAACGAAAATATAAAAGTGCGGACCCTCGTAATAATAATAATCCATCCATCCATTATCCAAACCCAATATATCCTAACTACAGGGTCGTGGGGGTCTGCTGGAGCCAATCTCAGCCAACACCGGGCGCAAGGCAGGAAACAAACCCCGGGCAGGGCGCCAGCCCACCGCAGTATATAAATACCTCCACTAACAATATTACAATTAGAAGATATTTATGTTTATACTTATATGCACAAGAAAATATTTACAAATAAGGCACAAGATGCTATGCTTGGTATTCTTTGAAAGATAAGCTATGCCAACCACACTCTCCCCATCATTGAGTCCAGAGACGACACCTAGAGGTGGACTGTGGGAAGAAACCCACGCAGACATGGGGAGAACATGCAGACTCCACACAGGGAGATCCTGGGAAGCGAACCCGGGTCTCCTAACTGCGAGGCAGCAGCGCTACCCACTGCGCCACCGTGCCACCCAATAATAATAATAATACATATTAGGTTCTTTATTGCATTATAAAGCATGGTTAGATGTTGATTAATGTGCAAAGAAGTATACAAAGTAAAAACTGTCACTTGATCAGGTACTAGCCAATTTCATAATGATGCCATTTAGCACATGACACACCACCTGGCATAAAGTTACACATTTAAGCAATCTCTCTTCTTTATAAACCTCCATTTAGTGGCCCTCTGCTGCCATTTTAACTCTCACACGCTACACTTATGGCCGAATCGGCCGGTCTGTTACTCCCATCCTCACTGTTAGGCCCCCAGCAGGTCTTAATCATTGTCATGTGAAATATGAAAGTGATGAAAAGTCAGTGACGGCGCTTCCTTCTCCATCCGCCTCTGATATATCCTTTTATCATATCCTGTATTCTGAGAATCACAAGTTAAAGTAGGGTAACCTTGACGGAAGGTTATCTTTGAGACACACCTTCATTTTCATACAGCTGTCCGCTTTCTTTTATTTATTAGACTCACTCAGCCCACAGGACATTGAGTTCAAACACTCGAGCTGCCTTACCTTGCTACCATATTATTGCTTTCCTTTGTATGTTAAAAATGCCCTGTCATGACCAGCAACACAACAGATTAGCCTCACAGAGATTTTACAGGGCTGTATGAGAAGAATACAACAGAGTTGGTCATCCAAATAAAAATGAAGGAGTGGGAAACTCAGTCAGCCATTGGGGTGGCATTCATGAGTGTAAAGTCTCATTCGTAACTCATAAAGTCTTGCACTTGCACATACCTCTGCTCAGTATGTCAGACACTAGCAACAAGAAACTGTGGAAAAGTCTGGTTGGAAATTTATGGTATAACAAGGCACCATTCATAATTTTACCAGAGGAAGAAGAAAACCACAAGAATCCGAGAGCATCAACAGATGTCCATAGGAAAAATGGAAACTAGCCAAAATGTTAAATGTGGGGAGTCAGATGTATGTGTACTTGTTACTACTTACTCTTTCCACTGCACTCTGGATCATGCAGCATACCAACAAGGCGCCGGACTCTCAGTCTCTAATCAAGTAAGCAACACTGATCTTGATCAAATGCTACCGATAGCTGTCTAATACCTTTTGATCAGGATTAAATGCTAGCAATCGGGGTGCAAATCCTTGTGATCTGGATTACGTTTAACCAATCATAACGTTTGTGATCCAGATCAAGGTAATACCAACTGGGAACAATCCACCATGCACTAACAAATGTTAATGTGAACTCGTGATCCAGATCAATTGCTACTGCCGAATGATTAAGCATTTGCGATCCAGATCAAAATCTCCCTTACCTCAAGACAGTACAAATTTGGATCAATTCAGTTTTACTAACATTTGGTCTGTGATGGACACTTCTGTTGCAGACAAAATTCTACTGGATGTGAGCCAGATCAATGGCTCTTGTTACAAGGTAAAACAAATTAAAATTGACTCAATACATAATGACATCAGAAGTGTCACAAGTACAAGTTTGATTCAGATTAACTGCTACTATAGTTTAAAAGCTGGTGAGCCAGGTGAAATGTCACTTTCAGAATGAAGTACAAAGTGGGATCTACTTAGCTAAGTTTGATTTGTAACAGATGTTAATTCACTACCGACTTACACTGATACTGATCTAGATGGAAAGCCAGATAATGTCAAGCCAGCTTAGGACCTTAAAAAGGGACTTAGAAAGCATACAGGCTTGGGCAAATCTATCAAGTCAAGTCAAGTCGAGGAGCATGCACTGGTACAGTGCGTTGCCACACCCACCACACGTCGAAACAGCTCGGGATCCCGGTTGGCAACCCCCCAGGCAGACACGCGGTCCAGTCCTACCCTCCAGAAATGACCCTCTATCTGCTGCAGCCAGGTGTTACGTGGGCGAGCCCTTGGCCCGGTCCAGCCACTTGGGTCCACGACAATGAGGATCTTATGAGCCGGAGCACCCTCAGGGAAACGCGCCACATGGCCGTAGTGCCATAAGTGACACTCCCACACAATGCAGGTAATGAATCTCATTTGGGACTCCATGAGCAACTGCTCATTCGACACAAAGTCAAACCAACGGTACCCAAGGATTTTCCGGAGAGACACAGTACCAAAGGAGTCCAGTCTTCATCTCAGGTCACTGGATAGCGTCCATGTCTCACAACCATATAGTAAGACAGGAAGCACCAGGACTCTAAAGACTTGGACCTTCGTCCCTTTGCATAGATATCAGGAGCGCCACACACCCCTTTCCAGCGACCTCATGACCCCCCATGCTCTCCCAATCCGTCTATTGACTTCATAGGAAAAGTCACCAGAGGCATGAATGTCACTGCCAAGGTAAGTAAACCTCTCAACAAGGTCAACACTGTTGATGGCCATGCCCAAGAGGTCATTAAAGGCCTGGATCTTGGTTTTTATCCAGGACACTCGCAAGCCCAGACACTCAGACTCTTCACTCAGTCTCTCTAGTGCCCCGATCAGAGCCTCCATTGACTCCGCGAAGATCACAGCATCGTCAGCAAAGTCAAGATCCGTGAATCTTTCTTCACCAACAGATGCCCGACAGCCTCTGCACCCCATGACATTTGCCCAACACCCAGTCCATACAAGCATTGAACAGAGTAGGAGCAAGAACACACCCGTGAAGAACCCCAGAATCAACTGGGAAAAACCCAGAGGTCCTGCCTCCACTCTGCACAGCACTCACAGTGCCAGTGTACAGGCCAGCCATGATATCCAGCAACCTCGGAGGATCCCGTGAACCCTCAGGATGTCCCACAGGGCAATTCGATCAACTGAGTCGAACGCTTTGTGAAAATCGACAAAGGCTGCAAACGTGAATATCGGCAAATCTATGGAAGAAGAAATTCAATGTAGATAAGCAGGAACTCACTGACAATATAACCAGTAAACTGTTTAAGTTTGCAGATGATACCAAACTTGGTGGAAAGGCAGATGATGTAGAATGGTTACAGAGGGACTTGGACAGGCCTAAGCAGATTTGTGGCAGATGAAAGTTAATGTAAGCAAATGTAAAGTATTACATGTAGGAAGAAAAAAATGTTAGATTTGAATACACAACAGGAGGTCAGAAACTTAAAAGTATCCCTTATGAGAAGGACTTAGGAGTCATAGTGGACTTGTCTTTATCTACCGTACATCAAGACTGTGTACAGATAAGATCAAGAAAGCTGATAGGATGTTAGATTATATATTACCAGCAAACCCGCGATTCTCGAAAGAATCGCAAATCCAAGAATGGCAATCACTTTCTGTTCCCTCTGATATTTGGAAGGAAGAAAAATCATGGAGGGTGGGTGCGTCCTGGGAAAGTTTTCATTTAATTAAATAAATATATTTGTACTAAAGCGGTTTCTTTTTGGAGCCGTGACTCATCTGGTTCTGGTGTTTCAGAAGCACGTTGTAGGCGCCTGCGTTCATTGTTTTTATCCATGCGTTCTCGTATTTGTTTTTTATGGCTGTGTCGTTAGCTAGAAGTCATTTGCTGACGGCGGCAAATTCGCGTGCTGAAGTGACCATGGTGGTGGATCTGGGCATGGAGGGCTATATTACTAAACGAAGGTGGTATATGCGGTGGTGTGGGCGGTCACGTTCGGGCGGAGGTTGTACTGTGTACGGCTTACTTGTGGCCTCTGGCATCTGTGCATATATACAACCTGGCGTGCACGCTTTACCTCAAGTTTAGTTTACAGGTCGTGTTGTGTTGTTTGGGTGCCACCTACTGACTCTGGGAAGCTGCTGGGTGTGACTCAGGGGCGCTGAGGCGTAGTGCGAGTGCGCTTTCAGTGCTTCTTCCTTGCATATATACAAACATCAGTAAACGAAGGTTATATATGCGGTGGTGTTTGCGTTCGGGTGGCGGTTGTATTGTGACGTGAAGTTTAGTTTACAGGTCGTGTTGTGTTGTTTGGGCGCCACCTACTGACTCTGAGAAGCCGCTGGGTTTGACTCTGGGGCACTGAGGCACAGTGCGCGTGCGCTTTCGGTACGTCAGGCATCCGTGCATATATACAACCTTCGTATAGTAATGTAGATGAGGGAAGAGGTTATGTGTAAATTATATAAATCATTGGTGACGCCCAAGCCGCCCCCCCCACCGGATTACTGTGTACACATTTGGCCACCAAACTATAAAAAAATAACACTGTAGACATAAAGTATAAAGCGACTAGGCTGATTCTGAGACTTAGTGGTATGAGTGATGAGGAGAGGTTGAAGGAGTTTTAATCTTTTCAGTCTAAGCAAACATACATTAAGAGGTGACATGATGGAAGTGTTTAAAATTATGAAAGGAATTAGTCCAGTGGATCCCAGCTGGTACTTTAAAATAAATTCAGCAACAAGAACACAGGGACACAGCTGGAAATGTCATAAGGGCAGGTTTCAGACACATGTTAGGAAGTTTTTCTTCATGCAAAGAACCAAAGACTTGTGGGATAAATGACCAAGAACAGTAGTAGGACTTTAGGGACATTCAGATTTCAACTTGATGTTATTGTAGACAATTAAGGTGAATAGGATGGATGGGCTTGTTGGGCTAAATGGCCTGTTCTCATAAAAATTGTTCTTACATTCTAACATCCGACAAGGTCCAGGTACAAAAAATAAAGCTCTCTTATTTGTTGCTCATATTCTCTGAAGCATATTCAAAAATGATATGCTAACCTTGTACTGCAGTGACCATTGGGGCAAAGCCCTAAAATACCACCAGGGTGGGTGCAGATTAGATTACAGCATACAAACCCCTTTGTTGATTCAGTACAATGTACCTACCAGGATTCTCAATGATTTAGCTCTTGCCTCAGCCTCTCACCCATCCTTTTGTGTATGATATGCTATTTTCCATGCATTTAACAGTTATCTGGATGTCTCATGCTTATTTACTTAGAGGAAATTCTTCTCTTAGCGTCGGTGTCTCGTTACAGTTTTCTACCCATCAAATAATCCTGCCTCTATGACGCACCCTCACTGTGCTCAAATAACCCCCATATGCGATTGGAGCATGGCAGACTGAGCTTCACAGATGTGTGTTTAAACTTTGCTTTTGCTTTTTGTTTGACCAGAATTTTCAGTCAAGTGTTCAGTTCTCAGACTTTTTGTAGGATTCAGCAACTCTTCCTTTCAGCAACTAAGACAACAAAGGAAAGAGGTGTCCCCCACCAGGTGTCGGCTTCAACAGTTGCGTCTTTTTTCTTTGTCAATGCCAGTCAGTCATGTTCTAACCCACTTAGTCCTGAACAGGGTCGCAGGGGTCTGCTGGAGCCTATGTGTTTTGTTGCTCAGGTAATTATGTTGTTCTTGTAGATGTTCTGCAAGCTGGAGAGTCACAGCTGCTTGTCATTGTTCCATCATTTTTTCATTTCCCCAGAGGGCGTATGCAAATCTTTTAATGTACGTTTCTTGTTTCAGTTGTGGAACAATTAATCTTATTGTTGCCTGTTTATCTTTAGGAAAGCATTTGGTCAGACGTGCCAATGTGACATTTGGGTTTTGATTGCACCTTAAGTATAATGTTTACTTTTTTGTGTCATTATTTTATTCTGCTCAGAGAAGCCACTTATAATAGGCAGGCACCTAATTCCAATTTACAAAGAGATAATCAGCTAAAGCAATCCATTTTGGCTCTTTCACAGGCCATGGATTCAGTTCCATGTGTGCCTAGTAGAAGTAAATGTTGAGTTTCTAGGTGTAACATGCACACATATATTTTTTAATTATCTGGATTTGATTCATTTAGAAAGTAATTCTAACATTTGGAGAAGTAAAAAGCTTTATTTTTATTCCTGATTTTCCATATTTACGCAACTCTTTTTGCAGTTGGGTGGCACGGTGGTGCAGTGGTAGCGCTTCTTTCTCGCAGTAAGGAGACCCAGGTTTGCTTCTTGGGTCCTCCCTGCGTGGAGTTTGCATGTTCTCCCCGTGTCTGCGTGGGTTTCCTCCGGGCGCTCTGGTTTCCTCCCACAGTCCAAAGACATGAAGGTTAGGTGCACTGGAAATCCTAAATTGGCTCTTGTGTATGTGTGTGTGTCCTTCGGTGGGTTGGCGCCCTGCCTGGGATTGGTTCCCTGCCTTGGGCCCTGTGTTGGCTGGGATTGGCTCCAGCAGACCCCTGTGACCCTGTGTTCGGATTCGGCAGGTTGGAAAATGGATGGATGGATGTTTGCAGTTACCACATTGCTGTGATTGTCATGATTGTGACATCACAGGAAGTTCCCTATGAATATGGCACTGCTCACCTTTGTAATTGTCTCTTGGTGAACACAAAATACTCTCACTATCTTGAGTTTCAAATTCAAGTAGGCCCTAGTGCTAGGTTTTGGTCTTTGGTTTTGACCGTTTCTGACTTGACTTGTGCCCCTTTATTCCTGGTTGCTCATTCTGATTTTGATTTTGGTATTTTTGACCCCTGTTCCTGTTGACCACAATTTCTTGCCCTCTTTTCATCTTCTGTCATTTCTTATTTATCATAATCTTCAGGTAACTTACATATCCTTAACACTAGGGTGCAACACCAATGTCTTCCTCACATTGATTTATCATTTTCCTCCTTTTGCCTCAAAACAATTCCTTGCCCTCCCACCTTCATATGCCAAACTTTTCTCTAGGATATTGAATCAGGGCACCAAACATTAAACATGCCTAATACATATCCCATCTCTCCCCCAGAGAAAAGGAAATCATGTCAGGATGAAGGTCATTACTCTCTCCCATGCCATGCTTTCCAGTTCAACCTCCAAAGGTTCCTCCACGTTTTAGGTTGCCACAAAACTGACTAGACAAGTTCAAATAGTAGCTATTGACCCTATGCTAAAACCTTCATACTCTCAAGAGTTTGGTTTTTTGTTTTCTCCTGCCTACCTCAGTAATGTTGACTCACTGGTTCCCCAATTCTTTTACTTTTACATTCTTTGTAATTTAACATATAATATTTTAATATTATAATATTTTGAGAGCAAATGAAAGAGTGAATATCAGTTCCAGAATCTTATATATAAACGTCTGCGCATGGAAGTGTGTCTGTCTGTCTGAAGTGCGAAGCTCGCTTAGCCGCTAATACATAAGTGAGGTAAGCACGTCTGCAAAACGAAATCTCCGAGGAAAGAGAAACTCGCTTAGTCGCTGATAGACAAGTGAGAAGAGCACATCGGCAAAACGAAACCTCAGAGGAAAGAGAAACTCGCTTAGTCGCTGATAGACAACGGAGGCAAGCACATTGGCAAAATGAAACCTCCGAGGAAAGAGAACCTCGCTTAGCCACTGATACACAAGCGAGGTGGGCACATCAGCAAAATGAAATCTTCGAGCAAAGAGAAACTCGCTTAGCCACTGATAGACAACAGAGGCGAGCATGTTGACAAAATGAAACCTCCGAGGAAAGAGAACCTCGCTTAGCTGCTAATACACAAGTGAGGTGAGCACATCGGCAAAACGAAACCTCAGAGGAAAGAGAAACTCGCTTAGTCGCTGATAGACAATGGAAGTGAGCACATCAGCTAAACAAAACCTCAGAGGAAAGAGAAACTCACTTAGCCGCTAATACACAAGTGAGAAGAGCACATCAGCCAAACGAAATGTCAGAGGAAAGAGAAACTCGCTTAGTCGCTGATAGACAATGGAGGCAAGCACGTTGGCAAAATGAAATCTCCGAGGAAAGAGAAACTCACTTAGCCGCTAATACACAAGCAAGGTGAGCACATCGGCAAAACTAAACGTCAGAAGAAAGAGAAACTCGCTTAGTCGATGATAGACAACAGAGGCAAGCACGTTGGCAAAATGAAACCTCCGAGGAAAGAGAACCTCGCTTAGCCGCTAATACACAAGCGAGGCGAGCACATCAGCAAAATGAAACCTCCGAGCAAAGAGAAACTCGCTTAGTCGCTGATAGACAACAGAGGCAAGCACGTTGGCAAAACAAAACCTCAGAGGAAAGAGAAACTCACTTAGCCGTTAATACACAAGTGAGTTGAGCACATCGGCCAAATGAAATGTCAGAGGAAAGAGAAACTCGCTTAGCCGCTAATACACAAGTGAGTTGAGCACATCGGCCAAACGAAATGTCAGAGGAAAGAGAAACTCGCTTAGTCGCTGATAGACAATGGAAGTGAGCACATCAGCTAAACAAAACCTCAGAGGAAAGAGAAACTCACTTAGCCGCTAATACACAAGTGAGAAGAGCACATCAGCCAAACGAAATGTCAGAGGAAAGAGAAACTCGCTTAGCTGCTAATACACAAGCAAGGCAAGCACATCGGCAAAATGAAACCTCCGAGCAAAGAGAAACTTGCTTAGTCGCTGACAGACAATGGAAGTGACCACATCAGCAAAACAAAACCTCAGAGGAAAGAGAACCTCGCTTAGCCGCTAATGTATAACTGATGCGATTGATTTGATTGAAGTGCCAGAATCCATGGTTTCTAGGAGTCTGGTCCTTTTACAGCACGGGCTTACACAGCTAGTATTGTATATTAATCCTGCGGATTTGACAATATGAAGTTTCATTTTTTAAATAAACCATGGCCTAAAGTAATTCCTTCAGCTGTACTGATTTTAGGATAAGTATGCATATGGGGAATATTTCGCTGACTTGTTCATTAGCACTTATCTCTCAGCTTCAGGTCAAACACCATTACCCACTTTAAAGCAGCCTTGGGGTCAATCCAGTGGGATGGTCTTTTTTTTGTTTTAAAGGGAAAAATTATTGCATGCCCTATTCTGTCATCTCTGCCTTAGAACTGCAGGAATGGTAGGAACACAGGAGGCATTTGTTCTTCCAAGCGAGAAACGAGAAAGAGCAAAGGGAGGAACAATCCACCGAGTGTTCAGAGACTTTTATTCAGCAACACACTTTCTTTCCCCTTTCTGCCAGAACACGAAGGAGCTCTCAGTTCCTCTCCTGTCCCATTCAATTCAGGCTCAAGTCAGCTTTTTCCAAGCTATTCCAAAGTAGGAAGGGAGGCAGAAACAAAGGCGCCTTTTTTTCTACTTCTTTCCCCTTTGACAGTAAGTGAAAATAACAGAAGCCGGGTTAAAAAGCGCACGCAAGGGCTCCGTGTTAGCAAATCTCTGTGGTTGCCTGTCATGGCTACAGTCCACTTGAAAGAAGACCGCGTGTCCCCCCCCCATACTGTTACGGTAAAGCTATCTGGCAAAAAGCCAATGAAAGATAAGCTTTGTCACCACCTGAGCAGAAGAGAGACAGAAAAAACAGTGTGAATGGAAAAGCTGAACAATACGAGTGGAGCTCTGTGGGAACTGACCTTGGCAGCATCTGTTAACCACAGCCTGGCAGTCAGGGAGTCAAAACAAGCACTGTAATCGCCTTTGTATATTTATATGACTCCATAAAAAGCTATGAAAAACAGAGGACAAAACTCCAGTGCTCAATTTCAGTTTGGACAGATCATGGAGAGGAGTCGGGAGCTTAAAAATCAAATTTATGAGAGGAAATCAAGTTAGTCAGAGGTGAAGACTTATTCATCTTCCTCTCCATATCCCAAAGGCCACTGGGCACACTCCTTAACCATATGTGTTCCTTGGGACTGGCTGGCATCCCACCCAAGGCTGGGTACTGCTTTACTCTCAGTGCTACTATAACAGGCTCCAGCACCCTGCAATCAATTCACAAAAAATGTTGATGGATGGATTTGCTCCATTATACTTACTGTTACCATCACAAACATGCTACAGTAATACCTATGGTCTATCTTTTCATTGCTATGCCGATGACACTCAGCTTTATCTTAGGACTACGCCCACCTCCTCTACTGCTCCTCTGCCAACATCTACACTGACTATTTGTTAGGATGAAATAGAGGCATGGATGAGGCTCAATTTCGTTCAGCTGAACAGATCTAAAACAGAAACTATTTTAGTTGGCACACCACACCATCTTCGTTCTTCTACCATCACCAGTATCACTTTCTCTGGTCAAAACATTCCTCTTTCTGCATTTGTTAGCAATTTGGGTGTTAAAATGGACTCTCAACTCACCTTTGACACCCACATTAAACATCTCTGTAAGTCATCTTTTTACCATCTCAGGAACATTGCTAAACTTCGTCTAACACTTACCCTGGCAGATGCAGAGAGGCTTGTCCATGCCTTTGTCTCGTCCAGGCTGGATTACTGTAATGCGCTCCTCATTGGGATTCCTGGCAAGAGTATCCAGAGACTCCAGTACATTCAGAATAGCGCTGCCAGGATCCTGATGAGGGTGCGAAAGCATAGCCACATCACTCCTATCTTGAAAACCCTTCACTGGCTCCCTGTACCACTTAGAATAGACTACAAGGTTTCCCTCCTTACCCATCAGTGCATCTATGGATCTGCTCCCCTGTATTTACAGGAACTCCTTATCCCTCATACTTCCTCACACACCCTCCGTTCTGTGCATACTAACACTCTTCAAGTTCTCAGAACTAAGCTTAGCAGTATGGGTGATAGGGCCTTTTCTTCGGTGGCGCTGAGGCTGTGGAATTCTCTCCCTGATTACCTGAGAGCCCCACAGTCGACTGATGCTTTTAAACGAAACCTAAAAATGTATCTTTTTAGAAATACATTTTGTTAAATCTGCGGTGGGTTGGCACCCTGCCCAGGATTGTTTCCTGCCTTGTGCCCTGTGTTGGCTGGGATTGGCTCCAGCAGACCCCGTGTTCGGATTCAGCGGGTTGGAAAATGGATGGATGGATGGATTTTGTTAAATTATTTTTATAGATTATCTTGTTTGTTAATTTATTCTTATTTTGTAGGACTTTGAGATTGTTAAATATAAAGCGCAATGTAAATAAAATTTATTATTAACTTTATGCAAATATTCAGGTCAATAATGCTTTGATAAAGCTTTGATGGCCAACCCTTTCACACTTTGGAATTGCCATTCACCCATACTGTAGGACAAAGTTACATAATCAGACAATGTCACTGGGCATTGCTGCTGCTAGATCTTGTGCCATACTGCATGATCATCTATCTGTCTATTTACTGAACTCCACTTAACCAAACTTTTAGGGTTGGTGGGACCAACAGCCATTCCTGACAGCACTGGGCACATAGCAGTAACTAACCTTGGATAGGGTACCAGTCTGTTGTGGGGACACACCTCATACTTAATTACAGCAGGTCAATTATTAATTAATTCATAATAAAAAGAAAAAAAGTGTCCATTTAATCTCACAACAAGAAAAGGTTTAATGACTAAAGTAATATCCACCTACCCATTTTCATCAGAATGGGGACTGCGACTGCACTCTGTCTCCGGACAGTAAGTCATTAGTTTATGCTGGTATTTGTTTTTTACCATTTCTGGAATTCCTAAAGTTATTATTAATGTTTTAATCGCTCTGCCATTCGATTGGCACTGCCATTGCACCATTTACCTTGTTGTTGTCTTTGTCCCAAAGAGAGGAATTTAGCTTTTTACTCAAGAAATATAGAGCTATTATAACAAGCACAACAACAGAATTACAAAAAAGAAGAGAAAAACAATCCTTCTGACTTAGCTAAAGATAAGTGAGAAGTCCCAGCCATCTGAACTAGTGTGGTGCTGAGGTGTCACCCATTGCATGGCTACACTCGGGTCCCAATCTGGGATCCTGAGGTGGTTGGTCATGTGGTGGGTGTGGCAATGCGCTAACAGCGTGTGCTCCTAATCTAACCACTGATGTGCTATGAAGGTGTATTGCTGTAGGTATGAAGGAATCCAGTAGTGCTCATTGATACATTTCTGACGAAAAAATCGTTGGCTAAAAGTCCAGGTTCAAGTCAATGGTAGTGTGCCACAGAGGGGATGTGTAGCATTGTTCATAATGGCCATCATTTTTCTTGTCATTCTCTTCTCCACTACCACCTCTTGAGGCTCCAGTGAGCATCTCAATAGTGAGCATGTCTTCTTAATCAGCTTGTTGATTTGGTGGGCTTCTCTTAAAGTGATGTTACCAACCCAGCATACCACAGTGCAGAAAATCGCATTGGTCATCACAGAGTTGTAGAACATGTAAAGCATGTCACTGCCTCCATTAATGGTCTGCTCTGCCCTTTCTTATATAGCTCCTCTGTGTTATAAAACTAGTCCAGCCTGTCATTAATGTGGAACCTCAAGTACTCATAGAGGGGCACCACCTCCACATCAGCTCCCTGAATTGTGATTGCATGTAGAGGCTCTTTGGCACAGCAAAATAATCCATTCCTTAACTCCTATACTCTGACTCACCCCCACTGTCAATACTCCCTATTAGTGCAGGTCTGTCTGAGAATGTCTTCAAGTGACATGGCACTGTGTTATAGTTATAGTCTGAGATGTACAGGGAGAACAGAAAAGGTGACAGGACTGTTCCTCATGGTGTTCCATTGTTGCTTACATCCACCTAAGACACAGTCCTTGAGCAGTACCAGACAGATAATTTATTATCCGGAACACCAAAGGCTCATCCACCTGAATATCTCTGAGCTGTTTCTTTAACATGGATGGCTAGATGGTATTAAATAAACTGTAGAACTCAACGAACATAGTCCTCACAGTGCTGCCAGCCTCCTCCAGGTGGACTGAAGTTTCATGGAGTAGATAGGTAACTACATCTTCTACTTCAATTTTTTTTCCGATAGGCAAACTGCAGTGTGTCTGAGTGGTCTTTCATGAGAGGACACATTTAGTCAAAGACTGGTCTTCATGACGTGGGACATAAGTACCATGAGACTGTGGTCATCAGATAATAATAATAATTCATTATATTTATATAGCGCTTTTCTCAGTACTCAAAGCGCTATCCACACAGGGAGGAACTGGGAATCGAACCCACAATCTTCCACAGTCTCCTTACTGCAAAGCAGCAGCACTACCACTGCGCCACCTGTGAGGACAAGGAGCCGTCCGTACTTTAGAACTGGAACAATGCGGGACAGCAGGGTGCTTTCTGAAGCCTCAGTGACAGACTGAACAGGTAACAGAGGACACCACTAAGTCTGTCAGCACAGGCTTTAAGTACTGGAGGACTAACTCCATCTGGTCCCACATCTTTACCTGTGCATAGCCTCCTCAGTTGTCTCATGAGTTATGGACAGCCCATACTGATGGTCGAAGTTGGACAGATGAAGTGATAAGAGTAAAATACGTACAGGAAGCTGCTATTGCAGCAGAGATGGATTTGAGGGACAGACTATTATACGAAAGTGGTGGTAGAAGGAGCAAAATTCTATAAAACAATTAGTTTAGGGCGTTAGCTTTGTCCACATTCCCTCCCAGCACTTCAGCCCTGGTTTGTTTGAGCCCAGCAATTATACCGAGTCCAAAACAGATATCTTCCATGTTATTCTGAGTGAAATTGTTTTCTATTTTAGTTCTGTAAACTTCTGTTCCTTCATTCAGCTTTTTCTTCTGCAAGCGCTGTATGTATTTCAGTGCCATTTTGTCACCAGATTTGAATAATCTTTACTTCTCATTCACGAGACTTTTTAGCTTTGTAGCAATCCAGGGCTTGCTGTTTAGAAAGCTGCAGGTTGTTTTTGCAGGTGAACGCAGAAGTTCATACTGTCTTTGATGCTGTGACTGAGTCCATCAATATCATCCTCATGTGACTCGCACATCGTGTCCCAGCCTGTCGTTTGGTAGCTGTCATTCAGAACCATTTCAGCCAGCAGGCTCCACTTCCTCACTGCCCTGATGGTGACGTGTTGCTGTCTAATAACAGGCTTGTAGGTGGGAGAAAGATGGACCAGATTGTGGTAAGATCTACCCAGTGGTGCTACAAGTTTACATTGAAGGCGTCTTTAGCATTTGTTTTTCGTGTCCATGTCCAGTAAGACTTTGATACTCATGGAAGTTTGTCATTGTTCCTTCCAAAGTCACATGGTTGAAGTCACCAGAAATTATAACTGCAGAGTTTGAATGATTTGTAATTAAAGTGTTGAACATTTGCCCACAAATAAAGCTTGGTATGCACAATTTTAATTGGACTCCTTTAATAGGTTATTAAATCAATACAGCATTGGATTAATCTCACGTAAAGGTGATTGCAACAGCAGAAAGTGAAACAAGTCATGACACCTGGAGGCTATGCATGTGTCACGTGAAAGCAATGCATACTTGAGTTTTGGATTACATCCTGAGGGGAGTATGAATGTTTTCCATAATCATTAAAAATGTGGTTTGTAACTCAGTAGCACTCGACGTGCATTGTTAGTAGCTGGTGGCTATTTAAAACCTGCTTTTGCATAGCTAGCACAGAATGACTGGGTCACAGTTTTTAGCATAAGTCTCAAGGAATTCTTGGAAAGTTGTTGTCATGTGCCATAATCTGTAAAGATGGCTTCTGAACACTGTAATGTGGAGCTGGGTGTTGTGCTGATTAACAGCATGTTTACATCTCTTTAACCAGACATCCTTCCATGTATTGCATATTTGACACTCGTGCACTCTTATATTTAATGCTGCACATTATGTTATGTGTTATTCATCATTACTGCGTTTAGTGCTATTCTTCTTTACATTTGATATTTATCAATAATACATTTAATGCTGATCTGTTGCACATGTGTGAACCATCCATAGAGTGGGTAACAAAGATCACTTTCATATTTGATAGTCTTCCTCAGCACATTTAATGTCACTCTACTGCAGATTCAGTGCCGCTTTACAAAGTATTTGACATTCAATCTGGCTGTACTGCAGATTTAGGGCCATTCTACTCCCATTGTGATGTTCGTCATATTACATTTAGTCCTGCTCTGCCCACACATGTGTTACTCCCCTATAGTACATTCAGTGCTAATGTACTCTGTGTTTTATACTTATCTATTATACATTTAGCACTGGTCTGTTGTACATTTTATATTTACTCATAGAGTGGTGTGAGGGAACGACACCTGAGGATAGGCATCCCAGCTGGAGTTGACTTGGGAACCTTGCCCAGCCGAGACATCAATAATATGGAAGGATGGGGGAGAACAATATATTCAGGTTATTGTCTCCCCCATATATGCTAGATGGCAGCAGCCCTTCATATAGGTACCCATTTGTGCACCAGCAGGGAATGCTGGGAATTGTAGTCCGGTAGCGCAGCCCTGCTGGGGTCCATGGGTGCTGCAAGGGGGTGCTACACGGAGTTACACTGCCTACTATTTGGGACTTCTGTATGACTCAGAAGTGCTTCCAAGAGGTGAAGCTCTGGCACGGGAAGTCAGCAATGTCTAGTCCAGGTAAGTCAGAGCTGGGAGGAAGGAAGGCAATGTACAACCAGGATGAAGGAGAAATATTTTACATTAACAAAGTTTTACTTGATGCTAAAGTGTAGACTGTTCAGTACAAAGGTCATACTCCGGAGTTCAGCTAGACTAGCAGAATTATTCACACAAGACAGACTGATGTAGCAAAAGTACCTTTAACTAACAGTTATATACTGATTATCCCAAGTACTGTAAGATATCCATTAAGATATGCATTCAATGCTGTCTCAGTTCAGCCTGAAACCTGCTTAATGTAACTGTGCTGGGCTCCCATGTTACTTTAATATATGGTAAATAAAGGAATCGTCCAGAGCTGACAGATTCCAAGCTAAAATACTTGGCATAGTTGGGAGCATTTGCAATGTTGACGGGTGTAGTGCAGTGGTGGTGCTGCGCAGAAAGGTGGGTACTGAACAAGAGAGAGAGCTCAATTGACGTCACCAGGGAAGGCTCTCCATGTAGTGCTCTCAGGCAATCTCTACATTCCCGTGAATGTAAGTTCATCTATGGCTCTCTCTTTAGAAAAATTGCTTCTGAGGGTTTTAGTAATCAAGACTCTCTGGGATTATGCCTGAGCATCAGCAATTAGCACAGTGCAAAATATGCAACTTGTAATGGATGATGGTGCAGTTCTATAGCAAAACAGTTGGCGTAAACAGCAGGATATGCACAGTGGATGGATGGACTGTGGTGGTGGTGCTGCACAGCAAGGTGGGGGCCGAGTAAGAGAGAGAGAGAGAGCTCAGCTGATGTCTCCAAGATGTTCTCTGTTTGAAATGATGAGACACAATCTCTGCATGCCCAAGAATAGAAGTTCTTTAATTGGCAGAGGAGCTGGTTGTGAGGGCCTTTGAAATCCAGACCTTATGGGTTTGCGTCTGACCACCAACAACTACCACAGTGCAAAATGTGCGACCTGGGAGGGATTGTAGTGTGATTCCATGACAAACACTGTTTTGTTACATATTCAGTCTTGGTCTGTTGTATATTTAGATCCATAATGCATTTTGACCCATACCCAGTCATATAAGTCTTATTTCTGCAGCACATTAATATGTCCTTCAAAAATACACTTCCATCCATTCACTTCACCCATTTAATCTAGCCTTCAAGGATCAGCCCATGACAATGTTTGTATTATGTTATCTACTTATTCTAACTTTCAAGTGGATTTTATTTTGCAAACAAATTTTAGAACCATAGAAATCAAAGAGGGGTCATATGAGTCCTGGAAAACTTACAGTAAGTGTTAGCTCAAGTTGAGTATCCAGATGACCAAAAGTCAAAGTCACAGAGGAGTGCCATAATCTCGCATGCTCTTCCTAAAATCCTTACCATATTTATATGTACTGTAAACACTCATTAGACCTTAAGTTTTCTGGAAGTTTCTGGATGTACCTTCTTATAAAATAGACATGTTTACAGAACGTTTAGTGCTCAATTTAACATACTTTTGCTTTCTTGTACATTCATGTTATCTAAATAAAGTCAGCCAGGGTGTCAGTCTACAAAAAGAAAAAACTGAATACCACAAGTAATTTCTGGCCAAAGGCTGAACATTAAAACCTCAGAATATCATTAAGACAATTACAAAAAATATCAAAAGTTACCACATGAACATGCAGCTCTCAAAGCCTTTAATGGCCGGCTGTCTCTGCATCCGCTGTCCTTGTCATATTTCATGTCATCTCTGCTGTCCCGCATCCTCTCTTGAAATGAGTCAGCGGCGCAGGCCCTCACCATGCATACCTGACAGCTGAGCCTCAGAGGAGCCATGAAGTGAGCAAATAACAAAACTTGACACTTACTTTTACATATTCGCCTCTTGAGTCCATGTTGTCCAAGTGGCTGCAAGACAAAAGAATTTAACAGATAAACAGAGTTGAAAGGCACTATTTAAAATAGTAGTGATTGCTAATTGATAGTTTTTCAATTAGTTTACCTATTTTTGAACCCACATCATCTAAATTAGAATTGGGGGTCGGGGGGGGGGGGGGGTGTCTGCTAACCCTGCAGCATCAGGTGTACGTCAGGAACAAACCCTACATGGGTCTAGCACAATCTGTGTGCCCACCCATGGCTCCTCCATTGTTGATTTTTTTGGGTTTTTTTCCCTTGAGATTCTGTTCATTGTGATGATATTCAGTGCCACCTTGTCAAGTGGGACAGAGTGGTGATTCTGAGGCTAGGGATCTGCACCAGCAAGTGACTCCACTCCATTGGGCCCCTGAGCAACACCCTTAACCTGCAGTTTCTTCGTCCTGGTCATGACGTTAATCTGCATCCAGTCCTGCAAGCAGGTCCTCCAACTTGCAGAGAAAACTTGGCGGGTTGGTGGCAGGATTGGCACTGCAGGCACCATAAAAAACCTCACAGTGTTTCAGTGTGGTGCTGAGGTGTCACCCACTGCACGTCTGTACTCGGATCTCAATCTGGGTGGTTCATCGTGTGGTGGGTGGCTCTGTATCGGCACACTCTCCCAACCTCTCTCTGTCTCTCTTGTCAAGTGAAAATACCAGAAGCTCTGTTGAGGAGTCCTAATCCGCTAGCATTGTCCCCGTACTATCGATTATTAAATAATTACTTAGGGGTTTCATCCTGGCCAACAAAAATGAGAGCATTCTCTTCTGGCCTCATCACCTTGTTTTCTTGTGGTGTCTGCTCAGAATTTCACAACATGACTTAGTCTTGTTTATGCTCTTATTTTTGAAAGTATTCCTGTATCTTGTTGCTCTGTTTAGGATTAATGTTCATGTACTCTCTGGATGGTTTCTGGTTTGCAGTAATTAAATCTAGCTTTGAGGAATTGTTTGCTTTCTTTCAATTCCAAGTTTATTTCAACTCAAGTGAAATCCCATCATCCTGTAAAAGTTGAAGTGCTCATCAGAAATTGTATTTTGTCTTTGAATATTATTTATCTAAGTCACGGTCTTCTTTACTTACTGCTAATCCAAATTTTATAGTGAAGAGGAATTTATAAGACCTGATTAGGTTATAAACACTGTAATGGCAGGGGTGTCAAACTCAGATCCTGGAGATGCTGCATTGGTTGCAAGTTTTCATTCCAGCCACGTTCTCATTTAGGAGTTAAATACTGTTGCTAATGGAGCATTGATATCCCTGTTAAGTAGAAGGTTCAGGGACATGCAGGTGGATGAGCCTGTGGTGGTCTGGATAATGGACTATCTGTCAGGGAGACCACAGTTTGTGAAGATCAAGGAATGTGTGAGCAACACTGGAGCACCACAAGGAACAAGCCTGTCACCTTGTCTGTTCACACCTCCATCTATAAAGATAAGGCCAGGTCATGTCACTTGAAGAAATTCTCCAATGATTCTACACTAACTGGGTATATTGACAAGGAGGATGAGTCAGAACTTTGGACTGAATGGTGGAGAAATTTGTTTCTTGAGGTAAAGAAACTTGTCTGCAACTCAACATCAGCAAAACCAAGGAACTGGTTATCACGGCTGCACGATAACAGAAAAAATGATTATCACGATTATTTTGCTCAACATTTTTATCACGATTAATAATGACGATTATTCCTTTCGTAAATGAAGTCTGTGACCAAAGCAGTGTAGCCTCGGCCAGTTATTCACAGATGCTGCCCTAATCATATTAGCTGCGTTGTCCGTTGTGATGCACACAAGTCTTTCTTCCACCAAGCCCCAAGCAGACATCGCTTCTTTGAGGCCCACTGCAATAAACTCCGCTGTATGGTCTTGTGGGAAAAACGAAGTTTGCAAAAGCTTGCTTTTCATCTCAAACTCGCTGTCAATAAAATGAACTGTCAAGCTCAAATACGGTTCCGCAGTTCTGCTTGACCATAAGTCGGTCGTGGCAGCAAAATATTCAAGGCTGAGCCTGAGAATTTCTCTTTCTATTTCTTTTCGGCATTTCGCATACAGCGAGGGCAGCGCAACATTGGAAAAATGGTTGCGTGAGGGAATGCTATATCTTTTATCAAGTGTTGCGATCATTTTGTTAAACCCCTCACTGCTCACGGTGGTTCTTGGACACATATCCTTGGCTATATGGTACGTGATCGCCTCTGTTATTTCCCGGTGTCTTTGTGAGCTAGGCAGATATGGTATTGCGTTGAACAATGTCCCTGATATTGTTGTCTGTGTTGTGGATGGCTGGTAATTTTTTGTTGTTGCTGTTTGTGCCTTCAGTCGTTGAAATTCTTGATAGTGTACTTTGTGGTGGCTTTTAAGGTGGTTGATGAGGTTTGTTGTGTTACCTTGGGACGTTTGGATGGAACAGGAGCAAAGTTTGCATAAGACTCGTACCTGATCAACATCACATTCCTCGAAATCGAAATAGTTCCAGACAACTGAGTATGACCCCTTTTTAGGAACTAACGATCGCACTTCTGCACCTTCCTCACGTTGCTCCGCCATCATATGTTTATTCTGACTGTTATTGCTGCTATTGACTTCTACTGCTTCAGAAAGCGCTTGCAATCTAGACACAGTAACGTCATAGTGATGCAGTCCAATCCGTAAACTCAGCCCATAAAAAACAGTTTGGTCTTTATACTGTAAAATCGCGATGATATTTATTAACTGATCGTGGGTCATAAATATCGTTATCATGAGAAAAAAAAGATTAATCGTGCAGCCCTACTGGTTATTGACTTTCACTGCACCAAACGGCCTCTATGTCTTGTCACTATTCAGGGAGTAGACGTAGAGGTGGGGGCACTGCTGCAGGTGCTTGGGGGTCCAGTACTTGGACTGGTCTAGTAACACAGTGAAGAAGAAAGGGCAGAGAAGACTTTTGTTTCTTAGGATACTGCATTTCTTTAATGCAGGAAGTGTACAATTTTACATTTACTTATTTGGCTGACGCCTTTATCCAAGGAGACTTACAACATTTATGATACAATTGGATACATTTTCCAAAAGGAGCACAGGCAAGTCATGTAACTTTCTCAGGGTCACACAGTGTCAGTAATGGGATTTAAACCAACAACCTCAGGGTTTGAAGTCCAAAGCCTTAACTACTACGCCAGAGTTATTTTCTGCACTGAGGGGTGTTGGTCTGGTAACATCACTTCAAAAGAGTGCCACTGGATGAGCAAGAAGATTAAGAAGACAGGCTGAGCTACAGGACACACTCTCAACCCCCCGGACAGAATGAAAGCAAAACCAAGGGCCATTATGGACAATGCTGCACATCCCTTTCTGTGACACACCAACACTGAGGACTTTCAGCAAACTAATTATTATTAGTATAGTCAAGAAACACTATGGGGGCTCCTTTATACCAACTGCAGTATGGCTGTATAGCTCCTTACTGTGACTGCTCTTTTTATCTTAGCCATGTCAGAGGTTTTCTTCTTTTTAGTAAATCTTGTCTATATTCTGAAGAGGTTACTGTTGTTTGTTTGAGCTTCTATAAAAAGCTGAATTCCCTCTTGGAATTAATAAAGTTCTATCTATCTATCTATCTATCTATCTATCTATCTATCTATCTATCTATCTATCTATCTATCTATCTATCTATCTATCTATCTATCTATCTATCTATCTATCTATCTATCTATCTATCTATCTATCTATCTATCTCTTTTGCCTTTATTTTAATTGGCTTGGTTTTTAAGATGCAATACCCGTGTCAATATGGTATTTCCATTTTTTATTTTTAATACATTTGCAAAAATTCCTAGAATCCAGTTTTTGCCTTGTCTTTCTGGGATATAGAATGCTGTTTGACTATGGAAAAAGAATAATCTAAATGACTTTAGCATAAGGCTGAAACAAAACAAAATGTGTAAAAAGTGAAGGGTTCTCTATACTTTCTGAAGGCACTATAGGTGCTATGGTTGTGTTTTATACACAAACGTAAAAGAAAGTTTGCATACTGGAACACACATTCTTGACATGCAAGTCATTTGTCGTAACCCAGAATCCTCCTACCAGAAATAGCAATGTCTGTGCACCTTCATGAACTCAGTACTGTACATATACAAATTGTTTTCTAACATATCAAAGGGCTGATGTCCTTAACAGAATGACCCCTCACTCGTCTTTTTATCCTGTCATAGGTGGGCTGTGTGGTGCTTCCAGCACTCATTTTGTCTTCTAATCAGGTCGCCACATAGTGTACTATTGTGCAATAATAAGACCCTGTACAACCATGGAAGCCCTGGCAAGTGCTGAAACACATAACGAGGGAGGGTCTGGCCACCTTTTTGCTCGGTGAATGTGTGTCACTAAGGCAGATGTCACAACTTCTAGTCAGAGAGGCTGTCAAACTTCTGCACTGCAGTTGCTGATTTTGTTGCCTGAGGATGTCATATTACATGACCAGTAATCACAGGGTATGTCACATTAGATGATTACATAATGATGTAACTTTTCTAGCACTGTTTTACATTTCCAAAGTAACGCAAGCGCATCGTTTTTCCTGATAGCCAATAATGTACTGCCTGACTGAACCAGAGCAGCACTCTCGGCCCTTTCCTTTCTTTTTTGCCATTCTCGTATGCTACAAAAAGCACATATCATCAGACCGACACGTCTCTCTTGTGTTTGACAGGTCCCAAACACACCACGTTCCTTACTTGTTGTTGCTGGATTGTCTGCACTGTACGTCTGGGTGAGTGCTCATTTACTGTCAGCTCTCATACACACACATGCCTGTCCCTAAAACTTGTTTGATCAAACCTGTTTGATTTTCTTGTGGTGAGTTGCAGACCTGTTGGACTGAGTCTCTGAGTATGTCATATTGGGTAAGTTAAATAAAGTATAAGTAAATGAAGTTTGCAGCTGAAAACCCCTGGAAAAGTTGGAAAAATGTGACATGGCCTTTACTCTGAGCTCTCACATGTGGAGCTTAGCAGCCTTTCCAATGAAAACACCTACAAGTCCCTAACAGAAGCTCCGCCAATGGAAATGTACTTTTCTGTTATTATGCTATTAATCTCAAAGTGGGGAATTCAGACGTTTTCTGCAGATGTGGTGCAGTGTGGGGTTCTGTATAAGAAATCCTCTCTTAAGTGGGGAAATAGCGGCTGTCCATGCGCCTAAAGCAGGATGCTGAGGAAGTCATTGCAGCGGCTGGACGTGTTGCAGGGAGTATGTTCCCATGACCCGGCTTATCCGGGAGAATTGAATAGGTGGAAATGTTACATAATGAAAGCGCTGTGCCAAAGAGCAGAGGCACCCTGCCTCAAATGAGCAGCATTTTCACAAAATGTGCGGGAAAGATGAGCACCACACCATCGCTTAGCTCACTTGCCTGTTATCAGGAAGGTCTAGTGCTTAAAAATCTGAGTTTGTCACTCGTCTAACTAATGAAGTGTTTAGACGGCCTGTTTATTTATTGTCTATTTTTCAACCCTAGATATTAAATGGAGCTTCCTGCTAGAACTCAAATTTTTATCTGTCTTCCCATTTGTTCACAAGCTACACTAGGGTCAAAGGTCTGAAATCACACAACATTTTCATGTTTTTGAAGGAATCTGATACTATTTTGATTAAAATGCCATTAAATTGATTTTAAACTACTACCATCATCTTACTAGTGTTGTTTATGGCTATCACTGCTTGTAATGACTGACGTTTAATTTATTATTCACATATGACTGCAGAGCCCCAGCAGCCATTCCTTCAGTGTCCAAATGGTCAGCTCGCTTAGCTTATCCTTGACTAGTCAAGTATAAATGCTAATTGGTTATTAGAGAAACCTTTGTAATTGCATTAACATCACTGAATTCTCTTAATTCTGTTCAATAAAGCAAGTAAATAGACTTTACTCTGGGTTGGATGGAACTGGCATTCATAAAGTTCTGGGTTCAAAAATGGCCAAAATGAGAAATCTTTCTCAAAGAAATATGCCAGTCTATTGTTTGAAGGTTATTGTTCAATGAAGGCTGATCAGTGTGACAGACTGCCATGAAACTGAAGGTTTTATACAAACGTGTCTACTGCTGTCTTGGGAGAAGAGGGCAAAGAAAATGAAGAGGAAAGCCGAGATGGACAACGGCATAAGAGGATAAGGAGAGCTGCAGAGCTGGCAGTGTGGGAAACCAACGCCTTACAGGTTATCAGCTGGCTTCTTCCTTAAAGACGCACACCTGATGCCAGTGTCATCTGCAGGAAGACACCAACTAAAGGCCTGTATCTTGATAAAAATGTTATCTAACAAAAAATCACAACGTTTTTGAATGCTAGTATATTTTTATGGTATTTTAGATTATATGTCTGCTTTTTTGTACCTACTGTTGGTATTGTATTATTGTCAATCTTCTGACGAGACATGTAAGTAAGAATTCATTATTCTATACATAATTTACAATAAATCTTGAAAAAGATAGCCAGACACCAAACCCAAAGACTAGCAAAGGTTAGACAGTCGTGAAAACTTTCATAAATGGAGCACAGTGTGGATTGTGATCAAGACGGTGCTTAAATCAGAAAACTGAAATTCTTTGAAAGAGAAAACTTTTCAGTCCTAATTGTGAATGAGTCTTTTCTAATTTTTTTAGGTAAAGTTCAGAAGTCTTTAAAAATTATCCATCAATCACATAACTGATTGGCATATCAGCTCACCACAACATCAGTACATGGAAGCATCTGCAGCAGCCACTGTGACACAAACATCACATTACACATTTAATACTTTAAACACGCACCAAAAAATTACAAACAATAAATACAAATTAAAAAAAATTCTAAATGCTCCAAAACTAGTCCAAAACGAGAAGAGACCACAACAGACAGCATGCACAATTAAGACTGATTCACACTGGGCCTAAAATAGTGTTCCGCATGCGTGTCAGAAGATGTGGGCTTGTCAGAGGTAAGCACTACCACCCCGGGACACAAGGGGGGCGCAGTCATTGACTGTCTTGTCTCATTTTCCACTCATAGCTCTAAGAAGATGCCAAGTGAGGGCAGCTGATTCCGCCCCTAGAAGAGCAGGGTGCTCCTGGAAGGAGGCGTCTCATTTGTGTACAAGTAACCCACCGGAGACGGACCTCCAAACTGAAGCCTGACAGCTCTTCAGAGCCTTTTCTCTGTAGCCAGCGGCAGAAGATGCTTTTGGCTCTATTTTATGCCACCGGACGGATGCCTGTTTCTTTGGTCAAACTTACTCTTGCTTAGTTATTTTTTAATCTCCCAGTTTTGAGCCCATTATGTCTGTGCCTTTGATAAGATCTCCTGGTCTTGTTGTACTCTCACAATAATCCTCAAACACTTAGGTGTTTCTTAACACCAGGCCTACCAAAAGAAAATAGTCCATTTAAAGAACAGAATTAGGCTAACACCACAATACTGCAGTTGCAAGTTATGATATCATTTAGCCTGCAGTCAACTCCATCTGACCCCCATTTACTGTTGCCCCTCTTTCTCTAACTTCATTGCTGGTGCAGGTGCACGTTATGACATGGGAGCTCACAGACAGCTGGGATCAGAAGATCCCTTTGTTGACATCCAGTGGCCCATCTGTATGGCATTTGCAGCAGGCAGAGGTTCATTAAAGTCAGTATGAAAGGAGCTCACTGATCATTGCCTTGTATTCTGTTCCTCTGTCCCGACATCAGCCTCTCATAGTCCACTTCGTCACATTCCCCTGGGGCAGGGTTATGATCCCACTCAGATGTGTCAGAAAGGGTCTCTGAAGTCCAATCTTTCTGTGACTAAGTGCAGTCACCCACCACACAAAATGGTCTATCAAGTGCTTTAAAAAATGAGATGTATGAAGACTGAAAGGGGACCAAAAACAGCAGCAAATCACTGCTGAAGACAGTCTGTCTGTGAAGTCGATGAGAACATTCTGAAATGTGAATGCTCAACAGGTATTGAAAAGAAAAATGAAAAAAAAAAACAAACTATAAGAAGTTTCAGTGGAGTAAGAATGAATTTCCTGCTTGCTCTTCTATGCCAGGACAGAAACGTGCATGCTGGGTTATAGCGAGGAAAACTGTCTTAGCACCTGGGCATTTAGGTAACTCCCTATGTGGGGGATATGATATGATCACTTTGCATTGGCGCAAGCATTTAAGAGAGATGCCATCCCACGGGAAATAGGTCCTGACCCCAGAAAACAGGGATTCAATTTAGATAGAAGAGCTCCATCTTTATATGTGTTTGTGGTAAATAAACATCAAGATCTGTAGACTGCCATGCCAAACCTCAAAAGAGAAAAGGCAAAATCCAAAAAAGCATAAAAAAAAACACTAGATATTGGGAGATCTGAATGGTGGTGGCACACAGGTAACCTAATGCAATGCTCAAGCAATGCTACCATTCGAGCGCCCCCTATTTATCTTCTCCGCTCACTCCCTAAGCACAGTACTTGGATGGGAGACCATCTAGGAAAGCCTTCAGTGCTTTAACCAGCAGCCATGCCACCCTCATTTCAGAACAGGTAATCTATCTGAAGCTAAGCATGTCTCAGCCCGGCAAGTATTTGGATGGGGGATCATCTAGCAAAAGCTTGGGATGCCCCAGAGAATGGCATAGTTGAGGTCACCAGGGGACACTTAACCTGTGGTCTGTAAGTGGATCCCAATAACCCAGTGCAGTGACATGGACAATGTGCTGGAAAAATGGTATGAGGCATTAATCCAAAGTCCTGCCTCTCTAGGGTCATAAAGGATCCCTGGTCATCCTTTGGAAACAGTAGGGTGTACCCTCATGCATTATGTAAATTGCCCACCAGAGCCTAGTCATGGGTCCTAATCATCCCCTGTCTCTGACCAGCTAACTGTCTCTCACACCCCTTCACCTCCTAATAGCTAGTGGACGGTGAGCATATTGGGGTGAGAATGGCTGCCGTCACATTATGCACACGGATGCTCCACATTGTTGGTGGTTGAAATGGCTCCCAACTGTCAATGTAAAGCGTTTTGAGTAACTAGAAAAGTGCTAAATAAATGTAATGTGTTATTATTATTATTATTGCCTTAACTTTCTGCATTCTTTGTACCATTAAAATTCAATGTGTCTAAACAGCCAAGGGACATTGCTCCCATACTGCCCCCTAGTGGCTTCACGCCAAGGCTAGATACTGGGGACAGCCATAGCCAAATGTGTTTTTTTCTGCAAAAGATCACAATCTCCCCTACTGGTTCTCCAGTTACACTCCAAATGGTCAGCCTAAACTGAAGTTAGCTTTCCTCATTGGGCAAGCCATGACCGCTCTGGTATTTTCATCGAGTGGTTTCATTTTGCGATGCTTTTAGATGAAAGTAAAACAAAGCTTGACTTAGACTTGACATGTTTCTTATCAGAGTGCTTGACTGTGTCTCCCCCAGCTCCCCAATCCCCCCCCCCCCACTTCAAGAACTTGTTTGGAGGCCCAGCTGGATGTTTGGACGTACTCCAGGCCGATATCGCTCCCATCCGCTCCCGCTCCTATCAGACCAGCTTGCATTCCACAGAGTCCACAGGCCGCAGCGCAAGTCTTTTAAAATGATATTGTGTCTAGCACACATTTTTCATTTGTTTTGGTATTTGAAACCTTCGTAGGCTTTGCTCCTGTTAACATTTTTTCATGCACTTTATGGAGCTTTTTAATCTTACAGGCATGCAGTCACTTGAGTTCAGGTTTACTTTACTCTTTTAATGTAAATACATTTTATTTTTTTGTTCTTTGTTGTTAAACAGCCGGCATAACAGCTGTGATTTTAGCAGTAAGACCTTGCAGACAAGGATTTTAATATACAAAAGAAAACGGCAGAATCATATCTTGTTAAGAGAAATGTAAATTCTCTGTCCTCTAATGGCTGAAGATGAGAGACAGAAGTCGTCCTGCTTGCAAATCATGGCACTGCAGAGGTGACGTGTTGCATGTTGATTAGCACATGCAAATAAGATTAACACTGTGCTCTGTACATGTGACAGTAAAGACACTATAAACAATACTATTACTGCAAAAGGCGGGGAATTCCCTACATGCAGCTGAACTTTCATACTGAAAGCAACTTTCTGTTCATTCCAGCAAAAAGAATACAGAACAACAACAAAAACAATTTATTTCTTGTATAGCCCAAAATTACACAAGGAAGGCCTCAATCGGCTTTAACGGGTCCTGTTTGTTGACAGCCACCCCCCAGCCTTGACTCCCTAAAAACACCAACCAGCCGTATATAAGCAACATAAAAGTAGAAATAAGCAAGTCCATCAGTTTTAATTGACCATGCTGATAGATGATTTCAGCTGCTGATGACCAACATTTTTTAAGCTCAAACCCCCACCACCAACATCTCCTCCAAACTGCATAGAGGAGTCGCCTACCTTCTGTGAATTAAGATGGCTTGAAGAATTAAAGGCTGGAATATTTGGCACGGTGAAGATCAGAATATTATATTCTTAGGTCTGAATCGCAATCTGATTACTGGGGAGGTCACCTACCACGAACGCTCATGGTTGGTCAGCCAGCCGGCAAACACTCACTACGTCATCTCAGAAACGCAAACCAGCCACTGTGGCGCAATGTCAGAAGCTTTGCCTCAGGCCCTAACATCCGAGGTTCAATCTCTGTAAGGGGGAGCAAAGGTGTGTACACCTGATGAGCCTCAATAAGGGTGAAACACGTGTTCTCACAACTGAGAAGACCTGATGGATGTTTGCCGACTGGCCGACCAATCACAAGTGTTACCTGGTAGGTAACCACCTAAATAATTGCATTGCTTTTCAGAAGTAAGAATGTTTTAATTATATTTACATATATATATACACATACAGTATATTGTCACATGTGTGCACATGGGAGACTCAAAAGAAGGTAATTCCACGCCAGGCCAGTGGGTGGCAGAGTATAACAATCCTTTCTCTGTTTTTCCTGCAGATCAAACATGGAAAATTCTGTCTGGGTCTGACGACATCACTTCTGGTTCTAGGCCTGATGATGTCACTTCCAGTTCTGGACCCAATGACCTTACTTCTCCTGACTGACCTTAAAACTCTGCCATCTTTCCTTTGTTAATCAGTACTGTCTTGGACTTAAGCTGTACACAACTGTGCAACTTATTGACTCTTTTTACAGGCAAATCTCAAGTATACAGGTGGCTGCCCCAAACCTTTTTGTGTGTGTCAAGGTGGATTATTTTATATATATATACAGTATATATATATATACACAGTATATATATAACTACAGTATATATATATATATATATATATATATATATATATATATATATATATATATATATATATATATATATATATATATATACTACCTCTGTAAGTCCGGGCATCTCTCTCCTAGGAGGATTCGTTTCACCATCATGCTTGCATTGCTTGTGCATTTGTGGTGGGAGGAAAAGTAAATGGGATACCGGTTTGCTGATGTGCTCGCCTCCCTTCTGTATTAGCACCTAAGCGACTTTGTCTTTCTTCTGAGGTTTCATTTTGCTGACATGCTGGCCTCGCTTGTGTATTCTCAGAGGTGAAGACCTTACCCAGACTCCACCTCTCACTTCTGGGCCAGACAGACACACACACTTCCACACAGAGACGTTTATATATAAGATATATATAGTATCTAGCTTGCTAACTATCTACATTTTTATTTATTTCTTAAAACTAGGGATCTTTCATACATTTTCCAGTAGTTATTGGGGTGGTTTATATGGAATACTTAAATTAAAGTGTGGCCTAAATGTATTACTTGAGAGATGCACCAGTTGGAGGGAGCTCCGTTCCCATTGCTCTGGCTTCAGCTCTGTGATCCCAGTGACTTACACTGTCTTCACATGTGATTCGAATATTGGGAGTTATCTCTTGCGATGTACTCCACTCTGTTCTCTCCAAGTATGTAGGAGTACTGGAAGAAATGCAATGCCACTATTTAAGATTGGCTGTAATAGTTTTCATGCAAATAAAATGTCAGTATATGAAACAAGTTAGGAGGATATCATGTGGTGGATCTGAGATTGGGCATTTTCTGTTATTCTTAGAAGCACATCACATCACGTCCGTCCGTCCGTCCGTCCGTCCGTCCGTCTGTCTGTCTATCTGTCTATCTATCTATCTATCTATCTATCTATCTATCTATCTATCTATCTATCTATCTATCTATCTATCTATCTATCTATCTATTTTCCAGTAGTTATTGCTGTGTGATATCTTCTTTTTTATTTTAGCCAACGCACATGAAACTGGCAGGTACTGCAGATCAAGGGGATGGGTGGCAATGTTAGGGCAGCCTCTGCATTTAGAAACTTTTAAAAAACCAAAGTCTAAAGAGAAAGCTGAGTGCTATGTAAGGTCAATGGGCCCATTCTCATCTCGACCTTTTGGTGTTCATATTTTCTTAGTGTCCAGAGTTAGAATTTATTTGTGAGAGAAAAGGGTGACAGCAGTGAGTGGAACAAAAGCTCACATGTTTGTTTTTAAACCTAAGTATTTATTCTCGGTCCCCTTGCTTACTTTGAAACCCCCAGTAAAGCAAATGAGCATCAAAGCCTGAGGAAGTGCAACACACGGGACAAGCAAGCAGGAGGAGAAGCTCCGAGAGAACAAACAGCGAGTCCTCTTCAATTATACGCTCTGCAAACAGGCAAACATGCCACAAACGTCGTCCACAGCGACTGGGCACTTGTGCCAGGTCAGCATTTACCATTCACACCAGCAGACAAAGGAGATGTTAGCAAATGCCAGCATCATTCACTGAGCAAGTGAAGCATCCCTGGGTGAAGGCTGGTCTAAGAGAAGGACAATCGCCGGCCACATTTTAAAATTTTTTTCCCGTAAAACAGACTTATGCTTGTAATGCCAATTATAATATTACACACTTTTTGGTGTTTCTCCTAAGGACGCCAGCCCATTAGTGCAAAATTTTGGGTTACCAATGGCAGGAGTGGTCATCACTTTGTGCCTTTATCAAAAACCTGGTTGGCAGTTTTTCTGTAGGCGTGTTCATGAATCCCTCTCTCCATCCATTTTCAAATCCCAGTTTAACATTTGTCAGGATTTAATTATAGTGTGCAAGGTTTACAAATTCAAATTTAAGTTCATCTGAAATTTTTATGGCCCTAAGGGGGAAATTTGGCTTGACAGCAGTAGTGAAGAGCTAGAAATTTACACCATTGACACAGGAAGAAAACTGTTTAGCTTTACATTTCAAAACTTTTGTTTTGTACCTCATCTCCATGTGCAAAGGCCTGGGAAAATGTTTTCTGGTATGTCAGTGATTGGATTACCGAGGCCACACTGGAAAACTCAGCTATGCTTCCCATATTTTTGCCTTATATGTAACTGAATTTTTTTGTGCAGGCTCTGAGCCACCACATGTTTATGTATTTATTTATTTTTTCTACCCCCCGATTACCACCATGCATGGTTGACCCCTTCGCTAGTCCTGCCCAAAACGTGAAATTGGCCATTTTATCAACCATGTGGTAATTCCAAAAGACAAAGTTCCCTGCTTCACGGGTTCAAAGGGGATACAAGGTGATGCCAAACCCTCAGGGAGTAATATTCCTGGGTTTTTCATCCCAAAATAAATAAATAATAATTTGTTGAGGACTGGGATTTGATGGTCGCATGGATTTGTGTTACCAAACTGGCCGATCTTGATATTGTCCTGTTTCTCATTTGCCGATTATGAAATCACATGCAAAACAAAGTTAAGAATCAATTTTGCAAAAACTGCATGTGAAATGAGCGTTGGCTGCTTCGATCAACATGAGTCAGAAGTGTTTTTACAGAAGAGACCAAGAAGTCACATTACAAACACAGCAAGCAAGAACTCAGCCATCAGGCATAACTTTTAAATTAAATATAGTAGTCAACATAATACAAATGACAAGATATCAAATCATACTTAGTGCACATCAAAATTCAAACAACAGGAAGACTGAACCATTGATTGTCAAGAATGCAAAACCACTGAGCCCACAAGGCCCAAAGTACAGAGCCTGTGAACTTTAATTAAAACTTTTAAAGATTTTGACAGCCTGCAGGCCAGACGGCCAGACAAGAAAACCAACAGATTATTAATAAATGAAAGAAGGCTCAATTTATGACTAGAATACCAGAGCAGCAAACCCAAAACGACAAAGCCAAGGTACAAAGTCAAGTCAGAAGAGCATCACCAAAAGTCCTAACACTAATGGCGGGCTCAAGCGTCATGGTTTAAGCCCTGGTTTTTCATTTTTTGAGAGTAAAATCTTCAGATCAGAGCCAATTAGCCATTAAATACAAACAGCCCCCCCAACGCACCTCTGAGCCAGTCCTTGAGGTGTCACAGATACCTTGAAAATGTCAAGCACGTTTGAAATGATCAGCACAAGGTCTTGTAGTGCTATTCCAACTCCATTCTGGCAAAGTTACATAAAAAGTCTTGCCATCTTCTAACCCACCTAATCCAGCCCAGGGTATGCCAGCAAGACAGGGCACTAGTCCATCGCAAGGAGAACACTCACACACACACACACACACTGAACACACACTAGAGGGCTGTTTAGCATCATCAAGTCAACTAACCTGCATGGCTTTGGACAGCAGCCAGAGGAAACCCACGCAGACACAGGGAGAACATGCAAACTCCTCACTGGGAGGACTCGGGATACGAACCAAGGACTCCTTACTGCGAGGCAGCAGCACCACCTGCATAAAACGTCCTGTGTGTATTTTCACAAAATGGTGGAGTTTTACAATCAGGCACTCTTTGTCAAGAAAAGATCTTGTCATTTGTGAGCTTCATCTGCACTTGATTGTGCAGAGTAAACATCATTACAACAACAAGACAACTGATCACAAGACAATGTCAGGTAAATCGAGCAGGCTGCTGAAAGTCGTGTTGTTGGAGCCTGACATAACCTGGATCTCTTGCACTAAATGTTCTGAAAAATCTGATGTGCATTTGTAGACAGTTTCAGGTTAAAACTAGGATGGTGTGAGCTGGCATTGCCATCTTATATGGGCAAACAGAAATAACATAACAGCATTGCATAATCAAATAACAAGGCCAGCAAAGACGATAGACACTGTAAACAAGATACATGTGCCTGGGACAAGAACACACAAAATGTCATCTTCCGAAAAACAAAAAAGAAATGGTGACACAGTGATGTTACCGTCAAAACAAAAAGAAGAAAGAAGAAAAAAACAAGATTAACACCAACAACATTTTGGTTGGCAAAAATACATAAGTGATTCCTATAAATAGAAATACAAATTCTATGTATGTAGAAAACATTCTCAAAAACGTGAAAAAATAAAATCTATTTAGCAGATTAATACCAAACAGAATGGTGGAAAATGGGCTTTTTATCTCCTACATACTGCACCTCTGATCTTACGTCAATGCCTGAGAGTACTTGGGGTGATGTTGAGATAGATAGATAGATAGATAGATAGATAGATAGATAGATAGATAGATAGATAGATAGATAGATAGATAGATAGATAGATAGATAGATAGATAGATAGATAGATGTGAAAGGCACTATATAGTGGATAGATAGATAGATAGATAGATAGATAGATAGATAGATAGATAGATAGATAGATAGATAGATAGATAGATAGATAGATAGATAGATAGATAGATAGATAGATAGATGTGAAAGGCACTATATAGTGGATAGATAGATAGATAGATAGATAGATAGATAGATAGATAGATAGATAGATAGATAGATAGATAGATAGATAGATAGATAGATAGATAGATAGATAGATATGAAAGGCACTATATAATAGATACACAATATCAAAAGTGATGAGATGTGCAAGAATATGTAAACTTATATGTCAATCACACACACATTCAAAGTGGTTTCTTTTTTCTGAGATTAGGCCCTGATATTTAACCTCTTTTAATTTGGAAGCTTCTGTCTGCTCTCATAAATTACCAATAGTGTGACGTTTATTCCTCTGTGAGTTTTATAAAGATTAGTATTGGTTTCCTCCCTAATGGCCTTGACCTGCAATAAGAGGTATCAGTAATAGATCAATGGATGGATGTATGGATGGATGGATGGATAAGGTAGCATACTGCTTTCTTACCTTTTGCATTTTATGAATAAGGTACTATTAAAATGTATTTTGTAAATAATACCCTTTTTTGTATTCTTTTGCAGTTTTAGGAGTTTTGAAATTCAGAGAACACAGGGGTGGGGGTTGATTTGTTTCTAACCTTATTTTTTTATGTAAAACTTGAGTTATGTGTATGGAATGTTATGTGATTTTAATAAAATCAACAAAGTTATAAAAACAAATAAATGCATAGAACATCCCCAGTGTTATGATTCAGTGCATTCAACACAGACCAATAAACTAAGCCAGGGCCTTCCCTAGCCTGCACAGAAATAGGCCTCATCCCAGGCAGCCTCAGCTCAAACTCTACTACCAGGGTACAATATATGCAGGTCTAAGAAATGGGGAGCAGGCTTTAGAAGTTCAAAAATATCCTAAATGTCCAAAATTATTTATAATTAAATATTGTTGTTATTATCATAAATTTTTAGAAGACACATTTATCAAAATCGACTTATAAAGTAATGGGTTGGCGCCCTGCCCAGGATTGGTTCCTGCCTTGTGTCCTGTGTTGGCTGGGATTGGCTCCAGCAGACCCCCGTGACCCTGTGTTCGGATTCAGCGGGTTGGAAAATGGATGGATGGATGGACTTATAAATTATAATACATAAAAGAATGATTACAAAACATCAAATACAACAGAGAACAAGATTAAAACAACAAGCATGAGGACATCGTACTACTACTATATAATTATAACTACAACTAGACAAAAATCCATATCCTAAACTCTTTGTCAGTACAACAGTAGTTATCCTGTAGAAGGGTATCTAAACAGTTCCAAAATATTTAATGAACAGGTGCCTATACTTAAAGACAAGTAAATTGGGTGCAAGTCGAACAGACAAGGTGAGATCGTTCCATGGCTTTGAAGCAAGAATGGAGAAGCATAGTTCAGTCTTGGTATATCTGGGAAGAGAAAGGATGGTGAGCAGACAAGGTGAAGCAAAATGGAGACTTCATGAAGGGACATATGGAGAGACAAAAGACTGGAGATACTGAGGAGCACAATCATTCAGAAAGCCACTGGTCAAGACAAGAATTCTGACCTGGACCCTTACAGTAACAGGAAGCCAGTGAAGAGAATGAAGTAGAGGAGTTGTAGGAGTGAAACAAGGAACAGAGAACACCAGTCGAGCAGCTGCATTGTGAAGGAGCTGGAGAGATTGGATAGCAAATGAAGGAATCCTAGCAGGAGAGAGAACAAGTGCCTAAACAAGGTGTTGCCTGACATAATAAGTGGGGAAAGGTCAAATCTTCTGAAGAAACTATGTGATTGGATCAATGAAGAAATATATTATAAGAATGAAAATGAGGAATCCAAAGTCACGCAAATATTCCTGACCATAACTAATAGGGAAAGGGTGGCATCTTCAAGAGCAATGCTTAGAGACAAATCTGAGGAAGGAGAATCAGAAGGCAGGTACGGGATATCTGAGAATGAGAAGTTAAGCTTAAGGTGATAAGCATATAAATATCAAAGTGCCCTTCAAGGGAGAGACACCATACAAAAACCTCGGCCTTGAAGGACAAGTTCAAAAACAGGATCTTTATAAAGAAGATATTTACTTCTAATAAACAAAACAAGAAAGAACAAAAATGGCAAAAAAATAATTTGCCTAAAAATGTAACCCACAAAAAACAATTGCCAAGATGAAATCCAATATTCAAAAATCACAAACAGAAGCAAATTACAGAATACACTTGCGTATAAGTCAGTCTCAGAAGGGTAAAAGGAAACTGGATCACTGCTACTCTGTAAATAAAGATGGCTATAAAGCCCAGTCGCCTCCTTTGTTGGGCAAATCTGACCATGCATGCCAGCTTCCTTATGCCCAGATATAAACAGCAGCTAAAACAAGAAGCTCCAGTCACATGTCAGGTCATGTGTTGGACAGACCAATCAGAGGCTGTCCTCCAGGACATGCTGAGTGACGCTAACCTGGTATGTGTTCAGGTGTATCAGTGTGTTCACAGAAACAGTGGCAGGCTGATTTGACTTGATCAAAGCATATTTGAAATCAAATAAAATAGACTTGATCAATGATAAGGCAGTGCAATTTCTTCTTTTGTCATGCCTCATTGTCAACCTCTTTGTAAGATTCTTTTCCAGAAGACAATAAAGAGCTGTAGTTTGGAATTTTAGAATCGAGAACCCCCTATTCAACGTGTCATTGCCCTCTTTGATTTGCCACCACAGGTAACCTGAAAATGTTGTTGATCTTAAGAAACTTACACACCACATGGTCTGTGGCACCCTGCAAATAACAAGGCCACGACCGACCACACAGATAAGCCGGCAGGTGTTTGGAGGCAGACGGCGTGCCCCAGTTTTAGGTGTCCGCTCACACCCTTGGGTCTGGCAGCATACACAAACACACTGCATCAGCTCCTTGTCGTGTTACGCTCCTGAAGCCGGTGCTCGCCACAAACGTCTTATTTTTAGACCCTTTTAAAATGAAGCCCAGCTGGACCCATTTAGGAGGGTTTGTTTCAAGTCTATACTTTCATAATTACTTTACTGTCCTCTTTCATTTCAAAGAAATGTTTATCTCTTCACTGTGGATTGTTCGACTTGTTGACTAAAAACATTGTAACTTCAGACTTATTTTTTTAACTCCTGTACAGAGACAAGAAAGGAAGCTGGAAATTATTGCTGAATTTGAAAGAAAAAAAAAGGAGTCTATAATAAAAGTGTACAGTGTGGCACATTATGGCTAAGCCATGAAATGCTTATTACATACAGTTAAATGTAATGCTATATACACACAGCAGGAGTTACGGGTCCTGCACTGAGGAAAAGTTTAATTGGCAAAAACATCACAAATTGTGTGTTTGCAATGTAATATGAACACTTAATGTCTACTGACTGTATTTCATTTATTCTCAGTATACACTGGATTCAGAAAGTATTCACAGCTCTTCACTGTCTGCTCACCTTATTGTGTTGTAGATTTCATTTTAAATGGACACATTTGTCTTTTTTGCCCATCAGTCTACATTCAATAACCCATAATGACAAAGTGAGAACATATTTTAAGAAAGGTTTCCACGTTTATTAAAAATCAAAAACTGAAATTTCTCATTCATATAAGTATTTAGACACCAAATTCAGTACTTTGTAGAAGTAGCTCTGGTAGCAACTCCAACTTTGAGTCTTCTTGGGGAAGTCTCTACAAGATTTGTAGACCAGGAGTTTGGCAGTTTATCTCATTCTTCCTGGCAGATCCTCTCAAGCTCCATTAGATTGGATGGGAGGCGTCTGTAAAGTACCATCAGGTCCCTCGTCAGATGTTCTCTCTCTGTTCTCAGATGTTATGTCGGGATTTTAGCTGGACCACCCAAGGACACTCAGAGACTTGTCTTGAAGTCAGCCCAGCAAAGTGAACCATTGCCCCAACCTGTGGTCACGTCAACTATGGAGCAGGTTTTCTTCAAGGATCTCTCACTATTTATTTGCTTTTATCCTTTCTTCAATTCTGACCAGCCACTCTATCCCTGCACCCTATTGCCTGATGCTGTCAACCACCATTCTTCACCATATGGATGTTATTAGGCAGGTGTCTGGACTTTCCAGACATCATGCTTGGTGTTCTGACTAATGAGTTCAATTTCTGTCTCCTCATAGTCCTTTAAATGCTGAACTGGTTGTCCTTCTGACAGGTTCTACCATCTCAGAAGAGGACGTCTGCAGCTCTGTTGGACGGCCCATTTGGTCCCTGACCAAGGTCCTTCTTGTCTGACTTTCAGCTCCTTGCCTTGATCTGTGCCACCACACTTTGATTTCAGAGGTCTTTGGACTTCATGGTTTAGTTTTTATCCCTGACATGCAGTGTGAATTGTTGGACTTCATATACACTGGTGTGTGCCTCTCTAAATGTCATCCACTCAATGCAGTTTGCCACAGGTGGACTCCAGTCACGTTCTAGAAACATCTCCAGAAAAATTAAAACAAACCAGAGCCACCTGACTACAATTCGGAGTGCGATAGCAAAAGGTCTGCATACGTATTGTGGCAGGCAGCTGGGCGTCATACCCAGCCGGGATGCCTGGAAGAACCAGGAGAGGGACTATACCTCCCCTGGACCACAAGAGGGCAGCCTCCCTGGTTAGTATGGGGGCCATGGGAACCGAGCTTGGAAGCTCAACCCTATTGGGGCCCGTGGCCACCGCCAGGGAGTGCCCAGAGGATTCTAGAACCCTGGAAACCAGCACTTCCGCCACACCAGGAAGTGTGGGCGGGAGGAATTCCAGGGTCACCCAGAGTGCTTCTGGGTGCTCGTGCGGCACTAAAGCCACATCAGGAAGTGCAGCCGGAAGTTCATCGGAGGCACCTGGATCAAGTCTGGGTGGAGATAAAAGGGGACCGCCTTCCTACGATCAGAGAGTTGGGTGGAAGAAGGAAACACTTGGGATTGAGGAGGAAAGGTGGCCCAAGGAGGACCAGTGAAGCACTGGAGCACTGTGTGTGTGCAGGACTTGGACTTTGGGGCCCTTGTCAATAAAACGTGTGTGTTTTTTAAGAACTGTCGGTGTTTGTCTGTTTGTGACTGGGCTGTCTTCTTACAGTATATGAAAGAGAGATTTCAGTTTTTGATTTTTAATAAATTTGCAAACCTTTTTCACTTTGTCATTATGGATTATCGAATGTAGATTCTTCTTCTTCTTCTTTCAGCTGCTCCCATTAGGGGTTGCCACAGCAGATCATCTTCTTCCATATCTTTCCGTCCTCTGCATCTTGTTCTGTTACACCCATCACCTGCATGTCCTCTCTCATCACATCCATAAACCTTCGCTTAGGCCTTCCTTTTCCCTGGCAGCTGTATCCTTAGCATCCTTCTCCTAATATACTCAGCATCTCTCCTCTGCACATGTCCAAACCAACGCAATCTCGCCTCTCTGAGTTTGTCTCCCAGCCATCCAACCTGAGGTGACCCTCTAATGTCCTCATTTCTAATCCTGTCCATCCTCATCACACCCAATGCAAATCTTAGTATCTTTAACTCTGCTACCTCCAACTCTGTCTCCTGCTTTCTGGTCAGTGCCACCGTCTCCAACCCATAGAACACAGCTGGTCTCACTACCGTCCTGTAGACCTTCCCTTTCACTCTTGCTGATATCCGTCTGTCACAAATCACTCCTGACACTCTTCTCCCCCCATTCCACCCTGCCTGCACTCTCTTTTTCACCTCTCTTCCACAATCCCCATTACTCTGTCCTGTTGATCCCAAGTATTTAAACTCATCCACCTTCACCAACTCTACTCCTTGCATTGTCACTATTCCACTGACCTCCCCCTCATTTACACACTGTCTTGTTCCTACTGACCTTATCGAGTGTAGATTGATGGGCCAAAAATGGCAAGTGTGTCCATTTAAAATTAAATTCACAACATACTAAAGTGTGCAGAAAGTGAAGGGCTCGGAATACTTTCCGAATCCACTGTATGTGTCAATGCATTCCACGGGATTAACACACTGAAGAAAAAGAATGGGCCTCTGTTCAATACATTAAGGCAGATCACACAGATTAAATATAATATTTTATTCATTATATTGCAATTCAAAATGAAACACAATCTAATCAGAAGAAAGTAATTTGATCATGCCACAATCAAGTGTTCAAATGGAATGAAACAAAAACTGGAAAGTGCTTGGATGAAGATAGCAGAGGTGGCCTGGGTATCAGCTGCCCCAACAGTGATAAAGAACTGATGAGTGGGACCAGGAGAGTTTGTTTAAGACGCGCTTCAAAGTATGCCAGCCAGTGAGTCCCAGGGACTGGAATTAAGAGAGTACTCCACCCTAAAATTATATTTTTTATATGTTACTTACCCCATGTAGTTTGAAGTGATGGCTGAGAAAAATTTTTAATCTCATATTTTCATGTCCAATGGATATAATAAAGTTTCTGACACGCTGGATGCCTATGGTGACCAAAACTGGACAACAGCAAACAACATTAAAAATATCCATAAACAAAATCACACAGTACTCGTGTTTCATAATCCACATGTCAAGTCCTCCAGCTGCATGCTCATAATGTCCCAAAAGTGTGTATTTTTACTATAATACTGTTAAGTTGACTACTGCACCACCATACATACAGTTACATACATTTTCGGGGTTATGGGTAGCCCGGGCCTCTAGTGGAAGCACAAGGCACAAGGGAGAACACACTCTGGATTGACACACATATACAAACACACTCACACTCGGCTTAGCCAGTCCACCTACCACACATGTCTAAGGATATCTAGGAGGAAGTCTGGAGTCCTTGGAAGGAAATTTCACGCAGGCATGGGGAGAACATGCAGACACAGAGACAGGCGTGAGATCTGAACTGAGCCCACTTAATGTGTGAGGCAGCAGTTTTAAACAACAAACCACCATGCTATCCATCTTGGCTATAAGAAAAGAAGTAAACTGAATCTGAAATCTGCATCCTCGTATGGCAGCTTGTGCATCTGCTGCACATCCAAGCTGTTTGACATCTGAGAGACTGGGAGCCTTGGATTCATCGAATGTAAAGATTCTGTCATCAGATTAGACAGCCCAGCATTGACTCTGCTACAGAGTGACCAGGAGAGGGTGGGCGGCCAGTGGGCCGAGGTCTCCAGGACTCTTTCTCTGCTATAGCTAACCATGGAACCTCCAGAAGTTCATTTTGTCTAGGGGTGCTGCTGACTGGAGTTTTTACTTTTCTCTACTCTGTTTTCAATTGCCCATAATTCAACAATTAATTACTGGGCAGATATAATGCTGGGTTTCATTTATGCTAATCAGTTTCAGACTACTTTGCTTTCCATTTTATTTAAACAAATCTTGTCTTTACGTGTACTCATTATGTAATTGGTAATTTGTAAAATGTGTACTTTTGTATTTTTTACCTGTCAGCTTGTTACAGCAGTCTGTGCAAAACTAAACTGAACTGAAAATGTACAAGTGGTGCTCTGCTCTGCCCAGGCCTGTTTCCTGCCTTGTGCCTGGTGTTGTTGGCATAGGCTACATCTCCCATGACCTCGAACTGGATAAAGGGTATTTGAAAATGGCTAACTGATTGAAATTTACAAGTAACTAGAAGAAAAGAGACGGTGCAAGGTTAATGCGCACACATGGTACATATTAGAATGGATAAACACACACATTTAATTGCTTTCTGGGCAACTGTCCACTGACAACGTTTCAACATTTGCTTTACATTTTATGTACGAATGTGTAAAGGAAATGCTGGAACTCTTTCAAAATTTCAGTGCTTGCTCTCCAATATTCACTTATCTTGTAACCACAATCCCTCCTCTCTCTTTGTCCACGTGTCTTCATGTCTTCATAAATCAATCATTTCCAGTGCATCCTTTGAGTTTCCTGACCCAGCGGGCAATTCTTGCAAGTTTTAAAGTGTTTGCTACAGGAATGTTTAACATAACAAATGAATCGACTGGACAAATGTAACATCATAACCTTGTCAGACCCACTGAATCCAGTTTAGGGTTGAAGGGGGTATAGCCTTAACATGGCAGGTCTGGGTACAAAGAAGAAAAAAGGCCAGACAAGATGGAGCGGCCCACTCACTCACTCACTCACTCACACACACGGGTCAATTTGGAATCTGCACATGGTTTTGGGATGTGGCCAGGGAAACAATCCTGCAGACATGGGAAGAACATGCAACTTGCACCCAGACAATGACCAGGCCTGGGTTTGGATATTAATGAAAGCCTTAGGAAAAAAACACTCATCCAATTCATCCATCCATTAGGTTTCAAAATGAATGAGAAAACTATGAGTAAAGAATCAACCTTTACGTTTGGAAATGTACAAAATTATCATGAAAAATGACAATATTCACTTCCATTTCAAAGTTTGACTTAATAGTTTGGTGGCCAGGGGTGCAAAAGCAGTGCTTGCCTAAAGCCAGTGTCCCGTTCGCTGACTTCTAGTTGTCGGGTACAGTATGTCAGACCTGCCGACTGCAGCTGCTGATCTTGTTACTGGACAATCTTGTCACCGGGCACATGTCAAATTTAGCGACTGCGTAATGAACTTTCAGCACAGTCACACTTACCCCTTTTTTCTGAAAAGCCAATAGAATGCTGCCTGATGGCACCGGTTCTGTACGAAGGGTCAACAGCTATGGGGAGTTCATCCGTAATCTCATCCCCCATGTCTTTTTTCCCCCCATTCTGTCGTGGTACATAAAACATCTAACTGACAGGACTTCCTTCTGTTTGTGAGGTCTAAAACACTGACCCTCCTTATTCGTCGTCATTGTACTTCCAGATAAGTGTTCATTGGTTGTCTGCTCTCACACACACAGAGCCCACCCTGATGACTAAGTCAAACTCTGTGCGATTTCATTGGAGCGAGTTGTGAACTAGTTGGAGTGAGTCTGCCAAATCAGGCAACTTAGATCAAGCAATCCATCCATTTCCTGAACCTTTTTAATCCAATTCCTAGTCACGGAGAGTGGGAGACAAAGCCCATCCTGCAGCAGTAATGCCAAATTAGGTGTCAGTCCATCACAATGCATCACACACAACAAGTTAATTAAGTTTTAATTGGAGAGAACCTGCAAACACGACTCAGTGTGGCCAGGCTTGGCCCCGGACAAAGCCTCCTGTGTCTCCTACTTTACTGCCATACCAAAGTTCAGAAGGTTCAAGTCTCTCAACAATTTTCATCGTACAAGCTGTGCACTTGTCATTCACACAAGTCATACTAAGTACCCATCCATCCATCCATTATCCAACCCGCTATATCCTAACTACAGGGTCATGGGGGCCTGCCGGAGTCAAGCCCAGCCAACACAGGGCACAAGGCAGGAAACAAACCTCGGGCAGGGTGCCAGCCCACCGTAGGGCGCACACACACACACCAAACACACAATTTAGAATCGCCAATGCACCTAACCTGCATGTCTGTGGACTGTGGGAGGAAACCGGAGTACCCGGAGGAAGCCAACGCAGACACGGGAAATATGACCCGGGAAGCGAACCCGGGACTCCTAACTGCGAGGCAGCAGCGCTACCCACTACGTAACCGTGCCGCCCCTAAGTACCCAATTAATCAAAATTTTAAAAAACTTTCAAAGCGAGCTAACAAAGCAAACATACTGAAAGCATTAAATACTTGGGTTCAAGAAAGAAGTTCTAAAGGATCAGTCATTCTGCTAGTTTGCATTTGTACATCCCAACAAAATAAAACACCAGCTGCCACAGCTCTTATTCAGATGCCACACAATCTTTTATGAGTTACCTGTTAGCCTAACAACATACTTTAGATATTACATTATGTCTGAAAATATGTGACAGGAATTTAAAGCTTTTACATTAAAACAATTATGATGAGAACAGGACATTCAACCCAACAAGCTTGTCCATTCTATTCAGCTAGATTGTCCAAAATAAAATTAAATTGAGATTTGGAGGTTCCTAAAGTCCTACACCCCACCACACCATGTGTCTGTGGTTCTTGGCATGAACAAAAACTTTTTTTGAGTGAAATCTACCCTTAACAAGTTTCTAGCTGTTTTCCAGTGTACAGCTTCCAGCAGAGGAAAAGCTCCTCAAAGGCCATGTCATATTACACGACTTTTCCAGTCATAGATTTCATTTACAGAATTTTAGCAAGTTGGCTGGAGTCAGGCGGCATGGTGGCACAGTGGGTAGCGTTGCTGCCTCACAGTAAGGAGAGCTGGGTTCACCTCCCGGGTCCTCCCTGTGTGGAGTTTGCATGTTCTCCCCGTGTCTGCATGGGTTTTCTCCCACAGTCCAAAGACATGCAGGTTAGGTCCATTGGCGATCCTAAATTGTCCCTAGTGTGTGCTTGGTGTGTGTGTGTGCCCTGTGGTGGGCTGGTGCCCTGCCTGGGGTTTGTTTCCTGCCTTGCGCCCAGTGTTGGCTGGGATTGGCTCCAGCAGACCCCCATGACCCTGTAGTTAGGATATAGCGGGCTGGATAATGGATGGATGGATGGTTGGAGTCAGTCGCTCTCATGATCACAGATCATGAGTCATGTAGTCTGATTAACCCTATGATTCAGTCCAACCAGTCTGTGACCTGCCACAAAAAAATCAAACATGTCTAATTTTGCCCAAACATTTTGGGGTGAGCTCTGTGTGCACGAGACATGACAACCAATGAATGCTCATCTGGAAGTACAGTGTATATAATGGAGTGAACAAACAGAAGAGAGCCTCATCTGTCTGATGTTTCATGTTTTTCATTTCACAACACAATGGAATAAAGAAAAAAAGGGTGCAATATTGTGGCCGAACTCGCCGTACCTGTAAAGCCTTCATTCAGCACCTGCTCCGTCAGGGAGAATACTATTGGACTGTGATACTCTGGAAATATGAAACTGTGTTGGAAAATATTTAATCTGACATATTGAGATTTCTAGTCATGTAATATGAGATGATCAGGTGATGAGTCTGACATCCCCTCTGACTGGAAGTCGTGTAATGTGACATCAGCTTGATACATTAAATAGGACAGGATTGTTTAGAAGAAGGTGAGCCTCGAAAGTCTCAGTCTACATTTCTCATAATCTCTTCCCTGGAAACAATACAGAATGATGATGAGCAGTCAGGTTATTCTGTATTGCTAGTATGGTATCGTATATTGAATAATTCTGAGGGATGAATGAAACGGAGAGGAAGAAGGCAAACAGTTAGGCACCAGGTCAGTCTTACTGGGTAAATCTGAGCAAGTTATCTGACTTATTACCCAACACCAGCTTCCTAGATAGATGCACAAGGTGCACAGGCATTGCTGTTGCTGGTAAGGGGATTCTGGGTTACAACAAATGACTTGCACATCAAGAATGTGTGTTCAGACTTATAGACTTTCTTTGACATTTCTGTAATTAACACAACCTTGACACCTATAGTGCCTTCAGAAAGTATTCAGACCCCTTCACTTTTTACACGTTTTGTTTTGTTTCAGCCTTATGCTAAAGTCATTTAGATTATTCTTTTTCTCTAATTAAACAACATTCTATATCTCAGAATGACAAAGCAAAAAACTGGATTCTGGGTATTTTTGCAAATTTATTAAAAATAAAAAACTGAAATACCACATTGACACAAGTATTGCATCTTAAAAACCAAGCCAATTAAAATAAAGGCAAAAGAGATGATAGATAGATAGATAGATAGATAGATAGATAGATAGATAGATAGATAGATAGATAGATAGATAGATAGATAGATAGATTCAAAACATGAGGTTGAATATTTTTAATAATAAATGACTAAAAGAGGATATTAAGAACAATACACATCACTCAATATACAACACAATTTGCACATTCTAGGCCTGTTTGGATCTAACTGCAAAAAATTTTTAGATCCTTTCTAACGGGTCAGGTGGCAGTTCAAAGGGTTAACTGGCCTTGTTTACTCTTTTTTTCCTATCTCTTACATCCCAAACTTTTATAAATTCTCCATTTCTCTCTCTTGCCTTGCCTTCAGAATTTACCCACCCTTCCTTCCTGTCTGACAACCCTTATCTCCATCTTCCAAAATTCAGGCTCAATTAGCAACTGAGAAATCAAAGCCATTTAAACTCCACCCAAGATTCACTTCCGGACATCTTCTGCAATCACGATAACAAGTAAGCAGTGGGACAAGTAAGCTACTGTGGCTATCAGGCTGTAGAGACCCTCCTGAGGCCAAATTTTCTATTCAAAGACCAAGTGTACGGGACAGTTTGTAGGCTCTCTGCCCTTGCCAGAGGGCAAAGGGGTTTAGGACTTTCTCCAATAAATGTCTGCTATGACTTGATGGATGACCCTGACCACTCTCTGGAAATGTATTGCTGACAGAACAAAACCCTGTATGTGTCACAATAGCCAAATGTATTAGCTCTGGTCATAGTCAAAACAGGCCAGTTTCTGGGGGTCATTCTCAACCTGCCTGAGGTCTGCCTGTGCAGTGCATACCACCTTAACGGCACACTGTCATTCACAGCAATTTCTGGCTTGATTTTGATAAGTCCTTTTCCTCTCTCTTACTGAGAAGATGAACAGGTCACCTGGGGGCAAACAGATAGATAGATAGATAGATAGATAGATAGATAGATAGATAGATAGATAGATAGATAGATAGATAGATAGATAGATAGATAGATAGATAGATAGATAGATAGATTAGATAGATAGATAGATAGATCATATGAAAGGCACTATATAATAATAGATAGATAGATAGATAGATAGATAGATAGATAGATAGATAGATAGATAGATAGATAGATAGATAGATAGATAGATAGATAGATAGATAGATAGATAGATAGATAGATAGATAGATAGATAGATAGATAGATATTTTGATTCATCCATTTTCCAAACTTAACAACTTCTATCCTTAGGTGTAAGGGACCAACCTTGAAGAGAACAGCAGGCTGGTTCAGGGCGCACTACGGCACACCAGGCCAGTTTGCAGATGCCTGTTACCCTACCATCTCACATGTCTATTGAATACGAGAGAATGTCAGCCTTGCTGCTGAAAGCTCCTGCCTATTTTAGAAGTGCATGTAAACGCCACACAGTGACCACAGTGGGAGTTGAAGCCTGTTCCCTGTAGAAGTGAGAGTGCAGTGCTAACCCCTACACCACTTCCTCATGTTATATATAGGCAAACACACAAACAACCTTTAGATTATGAAGCTGACTCCAAAAAGCCCCACAAATGCAGATCCATAATGTAGACGTCAGCAGCTCAGGCTCAGTACAACACTGGCAGTCACACCTCAGGTCACACACTGGATCTAAACCAGAAAGCTTGAACTCAAAAGTCCAACCTCTTAGACATTGTGCCAAAGTAACGAACAGATAAGACAGGCACTATATATTAACTGTTATTTGAAAATATGTAGATACATAAGAAGGCTATGGTACCACTCAAAGATAGATATGAAAGACCATCAGAGGACAGTTTAATTCAATATCTACAAAATAATGTAGCCACTTTTTTCACATTTTATTGTTGTACAACATTGAATCACAGGGGATTTAATTGGACTTTTCTGACACTAATCAATAGAAAAAGACTCCTTAATGTCAAAGTGAAAACAGGTTTCTGTAAAGTGGTCTAAATTAGTTACAAATAAAAAAACTCAAAATAATTATTCACATAAGTATTCAGCCCCGTTAATACGACACCCCTAAATCCTCACTGGCGCAGTCAGTTAGCTTTAGAAGTCACAGAATGAGTTCAATGGAGGTCACCTGTCTGATTGTAGTCCAAATGCTCCTGTATGTGGAAGGGCCAGCTTGTGGTGAGTCAGTATGGCGGACTAAACTACACAATGAAGACAAAAGAACACGCCAAGCAACTCAGTGAAAAGGTGATTGAAAAACACAAGCCAGGGGATGGAGATGAGAAAAAAACACAAGTTACTGAATATCCAGTTAAATCAGTCATGAAGAAACTGAAAAGGTATGGCACTGCTGTAAATCTGTCTGGTTCAGGTCATCTACAAAAACTAAGCGATTGTGTAACAGAAGACTAGTGAGAGGGGCCACTAAGAGTCCTCCAAGAACTCTGGGTGAGGTTGGCAAAACTGTACAAATAACAACTGTTAGCCAAGTGCTTCATTAAGCACATCTTTATGGGAGAGAGGCAAGGAGAAAGCCACTGTTAAAAAAACACATGTGACATCTCAGCAGAAGGCACATAGGAGACACTGAAGGCAGCTGGAAGAAGATCCTAAGATCGGAGGAGGCCAAAATTGAGCTTTGTGACCATCAAACTAAATGGCACGTTTGAACACTGCACAATTATCAAAAACACGTCCTCCCCAGCGTGAAGCATTGCAGTGTCAGCATCTTGCTGCTGGGATGCTTGTCTGCAGCAGGTCTTAGAGGGCCAATGAGAGTAAAATCAGTGCAACAAAATCCAGGGAAATCCTGATGTAGTCTGCAAGACACGTGAACCTTGGGAGAAGATTTGTTTGCCAGCAAGACAGCAACCAAAAACAGAATGCCAAAACTATACAGGAATAGCCTAAAACAAAAACGCTAATGTCCGAAGTGGCCAGATCTCAATGCAACTGAGAATTTGTGGCTGGACTGTTCACTCATGAAATACCTGAAAGAGCTTGAACAGTTGTGCAAAGAAGAAAGGGGGGAAAGACTGCAGTGTCCAGATGTGCAAAGATTTATAGAGAGACAGAGAGGGAGACCTGAGCACTCAGACTCAAGGCTGTCACGGCTCTCAAAGCTTCATCTACCAAATAGTGGCTTAAAGGGGCAGAACACTTACGTATGTGATCACTTATTTAGTGTTCTGTATGTATTATTAAGTTAGTCCACTTTGCAGAGATCTGTTTTCACTTTGACATTAAAGAGACTTTTTATTGATCATTGGTAAAAAAGCCAAATTATACTCACTGTGATTCAATGTTGTATGACAAAAAAAGTGAAAACTTTCAAGGGAGTGACTTCTTTTATAGTCACCATAGATAGGCAAATTGGAAAGACACTGTATAGATAGATAGATAGATAGATAGATAGATAGATAGATAGATAGATAGATAGATAGATAGATAGATAGATAGATAGATAGATAGATAGATAGACTCTAAAAAGAGAAAAAGGGCTCTTTTTGATTTAAGGTAATTTTAGTAGTTGTAATGAACTATATTAATATGTTTGTTCACCTAACGCAATTTTTTGCCTTACTTCAAATTGAAAAACCTTGCTGTCGCTTAATGTAACTTCTTCTATTTAGTCCAAATAGACCTTGCCGGCTCCGACCCCTGTGATGTCACATCCTGGCTCGCACCAATGGCAGAAGACCTACATGAGCCCCACCCCTTTGACTTCACTTCCTGTCTTCCCCTTTAAAAGCCTCCACCTTTTCCCTATTCCCTCAGTTCTGTTTGGACTCGGTTTTGTGCACATCAGTGCTGTATTATTTTGAAAAGCAACTTTGCAGTCAGGAAACCAAATTATACAGGTGGCTGCCCCAAACCTTTATATGACTCTGTCTCGAGTTTGTGACTATATATATATATATATATATATATATATATATATATATATATATATATATATATATACTGTATATACATTTTATGTATACTATATAATGTTATGTAATGTTCAAAATATAAGGTGTATTTAATATATGTATATATAATTATTTCAAATAGACATTTTATGTATAATTTATAAACATTTTTTGTGAAAAGCTTATAAAATATATTGTGTATTTAATATGTACATATATGTATTTTTTGTGAAATGTTTATTCTGAATATTTACAGAAAAAACATGTTCAAGGAATGACCAAAAAATTGATTTTTGTGTTGCAAATATTCAGTTATAAATCTAAAAGAGTTTTGCTATAGCTGGTTCAGTAACATTCACCACCATTAGATCAGTTTAAAAACACGTTTCATGTTTGAAGGCACTGTACAAAATGTAGCACTAATTTTAAAATAAATTTGCTTCCATTGTTTAAAGCAAAACATTGTTGTGGTTTGTTTTATTAAAAACAATTTCACCCTAACAAACAGTGAATTCAGCACCATATAAAGAACATATTTAGTTGAGTCCAATTAAGAATTTAAGTTGGCATTACAGTGAATACAACAATGGACAAAATTTTAATTTGAGTTCATCCATCCATTATCCAACCCGCTATATCCTAACTACAGGGTGACAGGGGGTCTGCTGGAGCCAATGCCAGCCAACACAGGGCGCAAGGCAGGAAACAAACCCCGGGCAGGGCGCCAGCCCACCGCAGTTAATTTGAGTTTTTAAAGAAATTTGGTTTGAGCTAAATACATTTTTTTGCTTTTATTCATGTTTTTGAAAAGATTAAAACAAACTCAAATGAATTAAGTTTACTCAAATACTTTTTAAAATTTGAAAGAAATCAATTAAATTGCTTGTTACCTTGTGAAGTAAGTTATTTAGGTTGATCCAACACAACATTTTTTACAGTGTAGATAGATAGATATGAAAGGCACTATATAATAGATACACAATATCAAAAGTGATGAGACGTGCAAGAATATGTAAACTTATATGTCAATCACACACACATTCAAAGTGGTTTCTTTTTCTGAGATTAGGCCCTGATATTTAACTTCTCTTTTAATTTGGCAGCTTCTGTCTGCTCTCATAAATTACCAATAGTGTGAAGTTTATTCCTCTGTGAATTTTATAAAGATTAGTATTGGTTTCGTCCCTAATGGCCTTGACCTGCAATAAGAGATATCAGTAACAGATCGATGGATGATGAATGGATATTCATAACAACAGCTAGCAAAGCTGGATGTTCATAGTTTTGTAATGGACGATAATATTCCTCTGTGGAATACTGTACTGCAGAAACCCTACGCAATTCCGCAGACAAGTAGTAAACAAAGTGCTGCAATGTCTTCCTGCTAATCCTCCTAATTTAAGAGGTCGGACGATCCGCCTTCACTGTGATTGAATGGCACTGCCGCCCACTTTACTGACAGCTGTCTGTCAAGGTCGGGTGACACGCACTCCTCCGATTTTTGAACCCCCACACACTAAATCTTGCAAGCATCCTTTTATTGGATTAAAGGGCCTCGGGAAATTAATAACTTTATTCAAATTAGCCAAACAAAAGTCAAACAAAGTCATTGGGTGAGATGATATAGACGGGCACACATACAAGCGAGTCATCTCGAGTGTTTTGCAGCTTCCCGTGCTAAATCGTTGCACAACTGCTCTTTGGCACCGGGCCGCATGTTTGGATTTTATTCCTCTCTGGCACCAGCCACATAGCATTACGGATGGAAATCGTCCTCTGATGTTCAACGTCATTTCTTCGAGGGGTGGTTGTCTTTTTTTTCACGTCATTTTCAAGGAATGCGCTCCTTACGTGACTGTGTACTTGAACTTGACCGTACGATGCACTCTGGAGGACTTGTACCACCGAGATGTCACCGAGTCGGTCTCGCTGCCGCAGCAGGACGGGAACTCTTGCGGCTGAATGGCGACTCGTCTTCTCTCAGCTCTCCTGCAAGTCCAGCTAAATCGTTGTCATGCGTTCAGAAGGAAAGGCGTTCCCCTTGTTAGATGATTACAATTAATGGCGTGCAGGACAATGAGGAAAGAAAAACTGCACTGTCCACATCCCCGGAGAAAGCCAAGACCCGGGGGAGAGTGGCGGAAATGTCTAAAACGCACGTACTCGAATGGTTTGCGGCGCCAAAGGAAACGGTGCATTATTTAAATATTACTCATTTGTTGCTTAAGTGCTATATACTTACCGTTACCTTTTAATACACTATTGTACAGATTATCTTCTGTACATGCATGCAATTAATCGTACAAATCATAATATCAGATTCTTAAATCCACTATAATTCATTCTGGCAGGCGGAGGTACAAATTGTTCCTGTTTAATATAAAACACCAATAAAATCCACGAGGACTAGTTCCCGAATGATTTCTCTTGAAAATTTTTCTTTCACTTCTTTATATGCAACATTGAAATATTTCTATTCCTCTATAAAATCTGCGCGCGGTGTTATAAATATGCAGAGCTTTACGTGTAAAACGTATATTATTATTAGTTTTTTTTTTTTCAATATTCGCTCGTGCACGGTTTTAATTATTGGCTACCGGATAGTGCGCGTTTATAGGTTTACAGTTAAAGTCACATTTATATGTTGTTTCAGTAAAGCATGATTCTTATATATGCGTGTGCAATTATAAGGTGTCCATTAGGGTACAAATAGTACCTTTCGCATCATTTGTAGAGTATCGGCACTGGTGCAGTTGGTTGCCCATCATTACATTTTGCACTACTCAGACTGCATGTCCTGCAAGCGGTGCCCAGTAAGATTGGAGTACTCAGAATGCTTACTGCCACTTAGGTGGTACAAATCTGCGAAAACATCTGGTGAGCACCAGGAGGTCGATTTCCCCCTTGTATAACTTTTGGAATGTTTTTAGCTCCTCGGTTAGACGGAGGCACGCGTGTCCTGTCCCGTTACTTTTTACAGACCTCTCGGTCCTTTACTTCAGAATCTGAGCCCCCTTTCCTCAACTGGTTAACATGTATGGTCTGTACCGTCATCCTAACCATATCGATCGCCGTGAAACGGTGGGATAAGAGCCGCGGACAGTGCCCCCCGACCAAGGGGGGTTTCGTGCAGTCCCACGTCAGGTCCTAGCTGTTATCGTTTCGAAAGTGTTCTGCGCAGCTTATTATTGCGGTAACGGTAGCGCAGCCTAAATGTGTCCGATGTCGATTATGAAGCTCTTCTTTGTTTTGCTTCGCAGGCGTAAACCTTCGCGATGGGTGCACAGCTAGAGAGGCACAAGCGCATCTGCTCATCAGCAGCACAAACTGATTTTCAAATCCAACTTTGGAGACAAAAATCTACAGTAAACGCCACCGCCGTCGCCGCTTTAAATAGCACTTCTCCCTCTCCAGCATAAACGCACGCAACCCTGCATGTTCGCAAACCGATAAAAAGGCAGCTTGAAAGTTTCCAGACAGGACAGCTCCCAAAACAACACTCACCTTAAACCCATGGTACAGACGCCGCCAGCTTTATTTAATTTTTTAAGTTCCCCAGATGCGTAAAAAAGTGCCAGGTTTCGTTGTGCACGGAGGTTTCCTTATCCCTGGATTTGTCATGTCTAGTCCCTCCTATGTGATGGGGCTGTGGCTGGGGCGTCCCGGCCAAGGGATGGGCGGGATTTGGAGAGCGCGGCGGCTCAGCCCGAAGCCACTCGGAGCGCTCGCGCCTTTCGAATGAAATTCCTTTCTTTTCGGGTTTTAGTTCAGCGTGAATTCCACGCAGCTACGTTAATAACAGACGCCGTGTTTGGTTTCTTTGGAGTGCACGGCAGATGCCGTCATTATGAGCACGGGGGCGTCTGCCGGGGAAGCCCATTTTGCGGGACAACAGCTCGTGGGGTGCAGGAAGGCCCGCGGCAATAGGTGTCAAAGCCAAGGGATTCGAAGAAGGGCCGAGTGGACACTGGACAGTAGTTATTGAGCTGTACACGATAACGTCGGATAAAACGGTGGTGGACATGTGCCTATGAGAACTTCATTTATAACTGGATGATTCGGGAGCACATTCGTTAGTGCAGATGGTGCGCGACCACTCAGTGTAATCTGCATATCCATGAGGGTGGAAAACCACAGAAAAACTCACCTGGCCACGGGGAGAACGTGGAAACTGCACGCAGATATGCCAGTGCCCAGCCAGGACTGAATCCAGCCTAGACACTAGGCCTCAGGCTACATAATAATAATCATTATTATAATAATAATACACCCTCAGTGAGGGTTAGGTAAGAAAAGAGAAATAAAGAGGCACAAGGGAGAAAGGCACAAAGGGTGGAAAAGTTCAAATACCTCATATCAACAGTAGCAGAGGATGGAGAGCTTAATTCAGAAATAAACCACATAATGAAATCAAGTTTATGAAAACTAAAAAGATGATATCAAGATTGTTATGTGATCAAAGAATCAGCACAAGAGTGAAGGGTAAAGTGAATGAAACTGGTGAAATCAGCATTGTATGGCTCAGCAACACTGAAAAAGGGTACGTGAAAAGAAACTGAATACTACAGAAGTGAGGATGTTGCGATGAATATGGAGCAACCACGCTTGATAAGACCAGGAATGAGAGAATCAGAGGCACAGTCAAAGTTGGAGAAATCTCAAAGATTAAAAGTGGTACGGGCAAGTAATGAGAACAGAGGCTAAACAATATGGGGAGGAGAATCCTGGACAAAATGGTGTCGGGACAGAGGATGAGCAGAGAGAAAGTGGATGGACTGTATGAAGGGGGACTCTAAAGGAGAAACGGGTATCAGGTGAGGAAGTATACAACAGACGAGAGTGGATGAGGCTGGTCAGATATAGCGACTCCACATAAAAAGTGGGAAAAACTCCAGAAGAAGAAGAGTGAGAGTTGGGTTAGGTTAACTGGTGACTCTAAATTACCCGTGGTGCCATATCCAGCCTTTCCCTGCTGTGCACCGAGTGCTGTTGGGAACTTGAGAATACGTCCCTGAATTGGATACGCAGATTTGTAAATGTGAGTGGTGCTGCCACTCCACTGTGGCCCTGCAACTAGGAGACCAGGGTTCACATCCCAGGTGCCCCCTATGTGGAGTTTGCATGTCCTCCCCATGTGGGTTTCTTCTCAAAGACATGTCAGTTAGATGGACTTTGTGTGTGTATGCATTGCACCCAATATGTTTGCTGAGTAGCTTCCCAATGACTCTGCTCTGGATAAGCAGGTTTAGAAAATGGAGGAATGGCTTGTAGTTGCTAATGTAGGTTATATCACATTTGGAGTAATACTAATACAATGTCGTTTTTTTAATTATCTGAATTATCAAGGCTTCAGTGCACACAGGAAAGAAGGAACCCAACCTTGGATGGGATATCCGTCCAGCACAGGGCTGCATCAAGCTCACACCCACACTAATACTGGGTCAGAATAAAGTGACCAATTAAAGCAACCATTCTTGGGATGTGTCTGGAGAAAACAAAAAATAAAAAACAGGTACACTCCTACAAATATTGGTACTGTAACGGCACTTTACTGGGTTCTATGGTTTCCCAACTAAACATTCCTGGACAAAGAACTGTTTCATTCTGCAAAGGAGGCTTTGCAAATGAAGTTGGTTCTTTGGGCTTTAATAGGGTTTTAAATAAATATTCAGACAAAACAGAAATCTTTAATGTATAGTATGGTACCAAGTGGGTTACAACAGATCAAGAAAATCAAAATAGAGCCGGAGTTATTGGATGCACCAAGAGTTGTTTAAAGTCAGGAGCTCACTGGCATTTCACAAATCTCTTATCATCTATTTGTGGATTTTTATGAACACTATTATGGACCTAAATAAATAAAGGATCCTGCTGGAACCTTCATACGGATCGTTCTCTTGGGAACTAAAAATGGTTTCCTTATGGCATCGCTATGAAGAACTGCTCTGGCACCTTTATTTTTAAGACTGTGGAGAGAGCTCATGCAAGCTCCACCATAATAATAATAATAATATTTTTGAACTTGTTGAGTCCAGTTCACAGTCATAAGGGGCTACAGCCTGTCCTGGCAGCTCTGGGTGCAAAGCAGGAAACATCTGTGGACAGGTCACCAGTCCATCGCAGGGCCCATTCACACAAATCACCCAATCTGCTATCATCAGTTAATCTAAGATACTGTACACGTCTTTAGGGATGTGCGAGGAAAATCAGAGTGCCCAGAGGAAAACTATGCACAGACTCCACATAAACAGTTAAGGTATGGCATTTGTGACAGTGCAAACTGAAACACCACTGTGCCCTAAATATAATATTAGTCATAATAAAATATTTTCAAATCCATTTAATCCAGTTGAGGGGCACTGGTGGCACAGCCTAAACTGGCATCACTGGACAACGATAAGAAACAGCGGGGCGGAGTGGCAGTCCATCACTGGGGCCAATTTGGATTTGCAAATTAACCCAACCTGCATATCTTTAGGAATAAGAAAGGAAAACTGGAATACTCAAAGGGAACTGTCACCGACACACATGGACAGCAATGGGGCATTGGACACTTGATCCATGGAGGAGCAGCAGCAGCACTGCCACCTGTGCCACGGTGCTGCCAAGGTAATGATCATCATCATAATACTAGCACTACTAGGAGTTAGAAGTAGTAGTAGTGCACTTTGAAAATCTGTTTATTTTCAGCACCTTTCCAAATATTTCAGCTTATTACCAAAACAATATTTTTATTAATGGAAGATAAGATTTAAAGTTATTTCCATGCTACAAAGAACAGAATAACCCAAATAAGCCAAAACGTCTTTAACCTTCTTTCCTTTGCAGCATGGAAATTACCTTCGTCTTTATTTTTCCTTTGCAGATGCCCACTGGCACAGCCCTACACTTAACTCGATATTTTTATTTGCTTATACTTTGTAAGTGCCATGTGTTTTAGTTATAAATTCTATCCATGATCAGCTTTTTAGTGTTTCATTCTATAGGCAGAATAAGCCTGTATAAATGAAATGTGGTTGAAGTAAGCAGCTTTGAGAATGTGTGTGTGTGTGTGTGCATTTCCAGTTTTGTTTTAAAGAGTCGTTTTATGTTTCCTGCAGAACTTGTGGTGATCGAAGGGGTGAGTGACAACTGCAGTAGCTGCCTGATGCAGATAAGTATCTCTGATCCTCTTTGACTCCCCTTTAACCAGTCGTGACTTTGGTGCAAAGCCCTCCTCAGAAGTTGACACGTCTTGATTGGAGTTCCTTTTCCTCCCCTTTCCCTCTGTACCTGGGGCATTTACAAATGATGCAATTAGCAACCTGAGATCGGAGGAAGGAGGATGAAAGGCAAAGTCTTGGCTGGTGGTCCGGGAGCTCCTTTTGTGGTCTTTTGTTGGGCAAAGTTATTGTCGCACATGCATGCTTGGGGAGCATCTAAACGGACCGATCAAGGCAAGAACAACAACCACAGTGTAGGGGCGAAAGCAATCGCTAATCACCTCTACTCTTCTCCCTTCACCACAGAACAAAGGACGGGCTGTAAAGTCACTTTTCAGTACGCTTTCTGAGGACCTGCACCTTCCACCCTGTCAGCTATTTAGACAGACAGACAGACAGACAGACAGACAGACAGACAGACAGACAGACAGACAGACAGACAGACAGACAGATAGATAGATAGATAGATAGATAGATAGATAGATAGATAGATAGATAGATAGATAGATAGATAGATAGATAGATACTTTATTAATCCCAAGGGGAAATTCCCATACTCCAGCAGCAGCGTACTAATAAAGAACAATATTAAATTAAAGAGTGATAACAATGCAGGTATACAGACAGATAATAACTTTGTATAATGTTAACGTTTACCCCCCAGGGGTGGAATTGAAGAGTCGCGTAGTTTGGTGGAGGAATGATCTCCTCAGTCTGTCAGTGGAGCAGGACAGTGACAGTAGTCTGTCGCTGAAGCTGCTCCTCTGTCTGGAGATGATACTGTTCAGTGGATGCTGTGGATTCTCCATGATTGACAGGAGCCTGCTGAGTGCCCGTCGCTCTGCCACAGATGTCAAACTGTCCAGCTCCATGCCAACAATCCTTCTTCTTTATGCTGCCTCCCCAGCACACCACCGCATAGAAGAGGGCGCTCGCCACAACCGTGTTTAACCAATGGTGGTGCCGGAAGTTGGCACCCATATGGCCCATGCTTAACTAGAGAGCAGGACTCCACAACGGAGAAGCCCTTTTGATAAGGGCTACAAGGACGAAGACATCCTGCTATTCCAACTTTCAATGGGGCTCCCAGCAGGTCCCCATCCCTTTATTTGTCTGTTTCATTTACAGAATTCACTATTTACACACCAAGTGGTTACAAATCTGGGTGTCAACTTAGACTCTCATCTGTCATTTGATACACATGTCCATCACCTTTGTAAACCTGCAGTCCTTCATCTCCGAAACATAGCCAAACTCCATCCCTACCTCTCCCTCTGTGATGCTGAAAAGCTGGTTCATGCCTTTGTCTCATCCTGACTGGACTATTGTAATGCACTCCTCATCGGGATACCCAACAAGAGCCTTCAAAATCTGCAACAAATTCAAAATAGTGCTGCAAGAATCCTGATGAGGGTGCAGAAATATGAGCACATTTCACCAATCCTTCGGTCACTTCATTGGCTCAATATCCATCTCCGTATCGAATACAAACTCTGTTTGTTTACTCACCAGTGTATTCATGGAAATACTCCACAATATCTTAAAGAACTCCTTATACTACAATCCACTACAAGAAACCTCCGTTTTACAAATACCTACCGCCTTCGCCCCCCTGTGACCAAACTTCATACAATGGGAGACCGAGCCTTTGCAGTTGCTGCTCCACGGCTCTGGAATGTTCTACCAGAGAGCCTGAGAACACAGCAGATTTTGGGCTGTTTTAAAAAACAGCTAAAGACTTTTCTATTTAAGAAAGCTTATTAACAAGAATGCTGCTAATTATTGTTGTTTTATCTGTGTTTTTACCTTGCTTTGCCTTTGTTTAAACTGTTTATGTAGCACTTTGAGATTTACTGCTAATGTAAGGTGCCCTATGAATAAAATGCATTATTATTATTATTATTATTATTATTATTATTATTATTAAAGAGCTCATAAAATGGTGGAAGAAAAGGAGAATTTCAAAATGGTGATAAGAAAGTAAAGTAATGCAACCCTAACCCTGAGTTGGTATGATTGGTACCGTAACCAGGTTCTTCAGAAGTTCACAAAGGTCTTTTAGGAAATGAACAAGGTCAGTCCAATAACATCACAAAGGCTTATCTGCTTTGTCAGGCAGGATGAAGGAGCACAGAACATCACCCAGAGGCAGTGTCCAGTCTGGACTGACACCAGGAAGTGTGTGGAACCTATCAGCCAACCTGGACCAGCAGTTGAAGTTTCCACTTGAAAGCACCACAGCCTTCCTTCGACCAGATATTATCTTGTGGTCTGTCTTTGTCAGGATGATGATCATGGCTGAGCTCACCCTCTCGTGGGAGGATAGAATGGAGGCAGCCTTTGAGATGAAGAGGGAGAAGTACAAGGAGTTGGCAGATGTGTGGAGAGAACCAAAAAGGTAGACAGCAACCTATCCTGTAGAAGTCAGCTGCTGATTGGAACATCCCCCCCCCCACCCAACGATTTCTGAAGGCTGATGTTATGAATGATTCCAGCCAAAAAAAAGAGGTCAAAAAATTAGCATAGGAGGCACAGTAATGGAGTTTCTGGCTTTGGTTTAGAAGAAGCGATGCAAAATGGGGAGAGTAAGGATCATATAGCAGGCTGTACAGAAGGGAAGGGAGACTCTCTACTGCTGCCCCACCAACCTGAAATGTTTTGGGATCAAAAGGGCGAAACATCAGAAAAGGATGGCTGCAGTCTGATGACCCTACAGCTGGGCCGGTGGCACTAGCAGACTTGCATCAGGCTGCAATGCCTAACAGTGTAATAACAATGTAATAACTATGGAATCACAACAAATGGAACACCAGCCCATTGCAGGCCCAAATACCACTAACACAAGGTTAGCATCTGAATTATGAGTCAGTCTAACTGGCACATCTTGGGAGGTGTGAAAGGAAAACTGAAGTAACTGCTTGAAAACACTCAAATGCCCGAGCGCTGGATTCTAACCAAGAAGGTAAGATCTATGAGGTGAGAACGTGAACCATTGGGCCACCATGTCACCCAATCAAAATATAAGATTTCACAGTTAATAATGGTGCAGTGAATATCCTTTGTTTTTCTTACATTGACCATTTTAAACTAACTGAGGTGTCACATGAGCAGCTTTAACAAGCAAAAGCCCCCCAAGGCCGTCTGTCTGCCTCTATGCATAGTCCTTTTCTTTTTTGTTATCTTCCCAAAATACTTCAGCTTTCCTATAGCAAATATGAAGGCAGCTGACACATCTAATTAATGTGCTATACATCTTTCTGTCTTATTTCTTTCGGTACAACTGATGGTTCAAAGTAGTGACATACTTAATAGTAAGCAGTGTTGTTTCTAATTAATCATTTGCTCCTCTTTTCTTGCTGCCTTCTGCTGTTTGCGTCTTAGACAGTGAATTAATTCATTGTCAATTCCAGCTGCCGGTGTTCAGCACTCATTGTGTCTTGAGCTCGATTTAGAAGTGTTCTGCTTTCCACTGAGCATCTGTGAATTCACAATGTACAGCACTGTCAGAGAGTCCACATGCTGTCCGGAGATGACCTTAGCTGGAACTCAGCATTTGTGAGAAAAGTCCGACATGGCTTGACTTAAATCACCTTTTTTTCCCTAAAAGCACATTGAATGCAGTAGGCAGTAACACAAGTCTAAGGCTCTCTATGGACTACTTGGTATCAGAGGCTTTTCTTATAGAACACCAGCAAAACCAAGGAGCTGGTGGTGGATTTTAGGAGGCCCAGGTCCCTCACGGACCCCATAATCATCAGAGGTGACTGTGTGCAGAGAGTGCAGATCTATAAATACCTGGGAGTGCAACTGGATGATAAATTGGACTGGACTGCCAATACTGATGCTCTGTGCAAGAGAGGAGAAGAGCCGACTATACTTCCTTAGAAGGCTGGCGTCTTTCAACATCTGCAGTAAGATGCTGCAGATGTTCTATCAGACAGCTGTGGCGAGCGCCCTCTTCTACGCAGTGGTGTGCTGGGGAGGCAGCATAAAGAAGAGGGACGCCTCACGCCTGGACAAACTGGTGAGGAAGGCAGGCTCTATTGTAGGCACGGAGCTGAACAGTTTGACATCTGTGTCAGAGCGACGGGCACTGAGCAGACTCCTGTCAATCATGAAGAATCCACTGCATCCACTAAACAGTGTCATCTACAGGCAGAGGAGCAGCTTCAGCGACAGACTGCTGTCACTGTCCTGCTCCACTGACAGACTGAGGAGATCGTTCCTCCCCCACACTATGTGACTCTTCAGTTCCACCCAAGAGGGTAAACGTTAACATTATTCAAAGTTACTGTCTGTTATACCTGCCTCACAATCTCCACATTGCACTTTTTAACTTGCACTGCATTTTTATCACTCTTTAATTAATATTGTTTTTATCACCTATCTACTGTATCAGTATGCTTCTGCTGGAGTATGTGAATTTCCCCTTGGGGATTAATAAAGTATCCATCTATCTATCTATCTAGATTGGCTCCAGCTTCGGGCCTGTTACTAATTGGCCACGTGGTTTAGGTCTGACAGACTTTAACATTTTGACCAGGTGGTGGCCCTCAGAGATTTATTTTTTTCAGCATTTTTAGCATTTCAATGTTTTTATTCAGTACCTATGATGATGGCATTGCTAGCCACTGCAACACTGGGAGGCATGCTGGACATCGAGTCTTAGGCTGCAACCACAGTACTATGATTTCATTTAAAAGCAACATTTTTAAACAAAAATGATTTCTGTCCCCACCACTGTTTTCACATCATTTACAAAAGTATCTTCATCCACATTAAAATGATCAGAAACTCATATGATGTAGTCTTTTGGTACACTGGGTATGCACACAATGGATGGAAATGCCACCAGACATGGGATTTATCTCACAACTGTAGCAAACTGTGAAAGTTATGCAATATTTAAACTACAGAAAACTTCATTTATATGCATACAGGTACAGTAAATAGCATGGAGTGCCATGGAAAGGAACTCCTCTACGTCAGGACCATCTTAACAGCATTATAGGCCCCCTGGTCAAAGCAGTGCACTGGGGCCCCAACCTACACAACCACCCAGCAAGTCACAACATACATAGATTAGCATGGGGCCTCTATGCTCATGGCACCCCCGGGCAACATCCCAGCGTGCCCATGCATTAAGACAGCCCTGCTATGATTTTCTTCCAATTAAGGGTCACCAGTCAAGAAATGAGACACTGCAGTGAAACTGAAAATGGCCTTACCTTCCACACTGTCAACTACCCCTAGTGAGCCAGCAACACCGACTCCAACTGGACTTTCTACTACCGCGGAGCACAGAGAGGACCAAGCTGACGGTAATAATCACATAAAGGAGCTCAAGAATAATTTAAAAAAGGATATAAATGACAAAAGGAAAGAAATAAAGGACATACACAAGACAAACGAGAAGACCAGGAGAAACGTTTAAGTAATCACTTTGAGGCAACCTTTAAAGGTATGCTAGATATCTCTATTTCAATCATTATACACCACTGCTGGGGGGCTTGTTTTGTTTTGGTCTCTAGGTATGTCAGAGGACTGGGGCTTTGTGAAGTGTGGTCTAGCCTCATGTTGGGAGACATTATGGGGGGTTGGGGGGGGGGGAAGAGAACAAACTATTTCTAACCTATCCTTTTAATCCGTATAATTATAAGTGCCAATGTAACAATGGACTTCATGGCCATAACTCCTGGAAAAATTGGAAATTAAGGTCAAAGCTTTCGTATGTAATAATGTACTATCTTAAATTGGGGGGTTGATTTGATTTGAACTTAGTTTTGTCAGGTTTGACTTTCTTGTATGGAATGTTACCTGCTTTTAATAAATTCAATAAAATTTTAAAGAAAAAAGAAATGAGACGTTGTAATAAGCAGGATCCAATCAGGGAAGTGCTACGTAATAACCATGAGCAAATCAAAATGTGGTTAGCATCTGTGTTTTCAAAACTGTACTGTATGTTTTCACCCCTCCAACACTACAATACTGATCTGACGTTTTCAGAAGTGTACGACTCTGAGGAGCATTTTCAAAAGACTCGGTTTTCAAGGGTTAAAAACAGGGAAGCGTGGATGAAATTCAATAACACAGACTACATAATGTCTGTATTTTTAAATGAAAATATAGTAGTGTGGACATAGCCTCGGACAAGGTGCCAATCTGCAGCAGGGCCTCATTTCCATTTTATTCTATTAAGACATGTGTCATAGGGGGATGTGGCAGGAGGTTCGGGAGGCAGACTATACGTTCCCCGGGCCACAAGGGTGCAACCGCCCTGGATAGTGTGGGGACCACGGGGACGGACCGTGGAGGCTCAAGCCCATTGGGACCCGTGGCCACTGCCAGGAGGTGCCCCGAGCCTCATAGAGCCCAGGATATCTGCACTTCCGTCACACCTGGGATGGTTGATTCAGGACCTTCCAGGGACACCCGGAGTGCTTCCGGGTGCTCATGTGTCACTTCTGCCACACCAGGATGTGCTGCCAGAAGAACATCAGAGAGCACCTGGAGCATGTTCAGGTAACTATAAAGGGGTCCGCCTTCCTACAGTTGAGGAGCTAGAGTCAGGAGCTGGAGGTGGACGAAGATCCAGCGACAGGAGGAAGAGAGGCCGCCCACGGACATTTAAAGGCCCATGTTGGAGGGTGTTTGGTGCTGGAGCACTGCGTGTGGTGCAGGACTGTTTAATTACTGTAAATAGTTTAATAAAATGTGTGTGGCATTCAACATCCGGTGTCTGTCTGTCTGTGGTCAGGCTATCTATCACAGGGATTATCAGCCTAACTGGTCCCAATGTGAGTGTGCATGTGTGCACGAAGGGGCCCTTTGATGGACTGGCACCCTGTCCAGGAATGTTCCCTGCATTGTGTCCAGTACTGCTCGGGGTAAGCTTTGATTCTCTTTGATCCTAAAATTTCTATTCTATTCTATTCAATATATGATATGATATTAGAACATTAGAACAATCTAGATGAGAACAGGTCATTCAGCCCAACAAAGCTCACCAGTCTTACAAAAGTAAAGTCCTGCATTCTACCACAATACTTATCCAAGTGTCTGTGGTTCTCTGTGTGACAATAAACTTCCTAATGTTTGCGTGAAATTTACCCTTAACAAGTTTCCAACCCCGTGTTCTTGATGAACTCATTTTAAAGTCACAGTTTCGATCCACTGGACTAATTCCCTTCATAACTTTAGACATTTCAATCATGTCTCCTCTTAATCTCATTTTTCTTAAACTGAAAAGGCTCAACCCCTTTGAATCTTTTCTCATAATGCATCTCATGTAGCCCTGGAATCAGCCTAGTCACTATTCTCTGGACTTTTACTAGCCCTATGTCTTTTTTGTAGTCCAAAACTGTACAAAATACTCCAGATGAGGTCTAACCAGTGCATTATGAAAGTGCTTAACTCTGAAAGCACAGTTTTTCGACTAGAATGGTTAACCTTGTAGACTCGAGTAACCCCAAGTCTGGACTAGTGAGGGAGCATTGCACCCTAGCGACCCGCTGCTTCTCTTCTTTCGTCGCCATCTTTTCTTGTTAAAACTGATTAAGTCAGTGCTTGTGTTGCAATTACTTAGCACGTTTCTTTAATTTTTCAGTAAGTCTTAAGTCTTCAATCTGCCTCAAGAATAATTTAAGATATGAAGAGGTAGGGGTGAGAACGGCGCCCGTATGCATGCACCGCTCTACTGCCGAGAGTTGACTCTGCAATAAAATAAAAATAAAAAGAGGAATAACCTTGGAGGTCAATCATCAGCCCAAAAGCAGACAGTAGACGTCACGTAATATATGTGTACCAAAAGTCAGGTCAGTGGGTCAAACAGTTTGCAAACTACAGGTGATTTAAAGTCCTGGACAGGCATACAGATAGTAGTGTATTATATATAAAGATTATATTATGTCAGACACTCATTTTCTAACCCTGAACTGGATCGCGAAGGGTGCCTGAGCCAATCCCAGCTAGTACAGGGCACAAACCCTGGACAGGGCACCAGTCCATCACAGGCAGAATCACAATAGACCCAAACCGAAACCACACACACACACACACACTTCATCTACACACTAGGGCCAATTCAGTACTGCCAATCCATCCAACCTTCATGTCTTTGGACTGTGGGAGAAAACCGTAGCAGCCAGAGGAAACCCACACAGAGAACATGCAAACTCCACGCAGGAAGGACCCATGGTTTGAACCCTGGTCTCCTTACTGTGAGGCAGCAGTGCTACCACTGTACCACCATGCCATCCTATAATTATATTATATTATATTTGCTGTGGTGGGTTGGCACCCTGCCCAGGATTGGTTCCTGCCTTGTGCCCTGTGTTGGCTGGGATTAGCTCCAGCAGACCCCCGTGACCCTGTGTTTGGGTTCAGCGGGTTGAAAAATGGATGGATGGATATTATATTTGCTAGGTGGACTGGAAACTCTAAACTGGTCTCAGTGAGTGTGTGTATGTGTGTGTGTGTGTGAGAATCGGCCCTGAGATGAACTGTCACTCTGTCCAGGACTCTGTCTTACTGGAAGCAAGAACGTAGTGTACAATAAATTATAAAACATGCACAAACCTCCAGTCCCTAAAATAAAAACTATGACAGGGAAACCTAATGGGGTGACGTTTGATGGGACAGATTAGCTCAACTGCTGTGTAAATGGATTAAGCTACAAGCCTAACAACTGCCTTTTTCAATACTCCAGTTGATTTTAGTGCCCCACTGAGAAACATACATGTGCCAAAAAATGCAGACACAGAGAAACATGCCAACAACAAACACATGTCATGGAGGACAGTTAGTGGTGTGGGTTTGGAAGCTAACCAAGATGCTGTGGAATGAGATGCCATGGGAAACGCATAGGCTGAAGAAAGGGGATGCATAGTCAGTCCTGTATATTTGGGCATCTTTACATACAATTACTGATCTGCACACGGTGTAAATGGGTAGGAAAGATAAATGATAGATTCGAACAAACTACCAATGCCATTTTTGTATTAGGTGCTAGTTTTGTTGTGCAAAATAAGGAATTCCACATCCCTCATTAATTTAACATATTATTAAAATATGTTTCAACCCTCAACTTTGTCATCTTAAGCCTCTTTTTCTAATTTTCCATCATGGGCTCAATTTAATTTCTAATTTACAACAATATTATTCTTTGTATTATGTAAAATGGTCTTCTCGCTGGATCCTGCACGACTGTTTTCATCCGAGAGGCAGGACCAATTGGCCCTGCAGTGTTCTCACTTTACCTTTGGATGTGTCTGCACTCCTGTAATCTCAACTATACAGATTAGTGATGGAGCTTGAAGGCTGGAGCCCCTTATTGTAAGCATTAAGATGAGGACTTTTGTAAACTTAAATTTGCACTTCTAGCTCAAACTTTTCCAAGTCATGGCTATGCATTGAAAGCCAGGGAAGAAAAATGAAATGTCCAGTACCCATCTACTCCCCTAAATGTAACCACATGATAACTGGAAGGAAAAAAAAAAGAAAGCAAATAAACATCAGGGATGCATCAAGACATTATGCTGATCAGAATGAGGCTGAGGGGGACCGCCTAAAAGTGCTAAAAATGAATGACCCACCACAAAAGTTTTATATGTGCTCCCTCAACTTTGTGGCAGAGAAGCTAACAGTATGAAGTCAGTGTTTCAAATAGATGCATGCAGAAAATGATTTATTTATTTATTTATTTATTTTCAGCTGCTTAACAGTCTTGTGGTTAGTGCTGCTACCAGGTAGTCCCAGAGCGTTGACATTCAGTCTGGCCGTGTGTGGAGTCTACATATTTCTCTGTGTCACTGTGGTTTGTCTATTTTCACCTCAAAGCCATTTGATTGTAAATTTGACATGTTTCTGTTTGTGACATTCATAACCAAAACATATTCTTGGGTAGTTTGTGCTCCCAGTTTACCTAATTTTTAAATCCTAATTGTTTACCTAATTGCATTGTTGTAATTTGTCAGTTGATGATCTGATACCAATCAAGACTGCTCAGGCACCAGCATCCTATTGTTTGATTGATTTTTTTGTGACATGACAGGTACAAGAGCTTGCATGTCTCTCTGGTCATTAACTAAAGAGGCACAGCATTAGGTAAGTTCATGTAAACGTTACAGAAGTCTGCACAGAAAACGGAAAATTCTGACGTGGGCCCACCAGAAATAGCGTGCCACAAAAGTTACTGTGGATTACCAAGAACATCCTGCATATACTGACTCTTGTGAGGGACCACTTGGTGTCCCTGCTGGGATGGATCCTGCTGCTTTAACTGGCCAGTAGGCAATGGGAAAGGAAGGTCAGCAGGGGAGTGGCCAGGACATGAACACAGAAAGACACTCCGGCAGCAACCACAGTGGGACACTCTGGCTGGGCTGCGGTACCTGAAAGGTCAGGATAGTGGGTATGTCTGCTATGGGCAGAGCGCATATTAAAGCCAATGACAGGCACTCATAGAACAGGAGAGTCTTAAACACTTCGGGAAAAAAAAACGGGGAGTTTGAATTTCAAATGGACGAGGGCAGCCTATTTCACCAACGAGAAGCAACACATGAAAAGAGTCTGGATTGAGATTTGATGCCATGCAGAGGTGGCATCATCAGATACCACTCATCAGCAGACCTGATTGGTCAAGAAGGAGCATAGAGCCTCCATACACATACTGTCGGAGCTGACCTGTTGACTGCTCTGTAGGCAAACATCAAGGACTTGAACTCAATATGTGCTGCTACTACAGGGAGCTAATTAAGTGGTCTGAAAAGTGCTTGCCTCACCTGGATGCATTTTGAATCATCTGCAGCATCTTGTTGAAACATACTGGTACTCCTGCCAGCAGAGAGTTGTAGTAGTCCAGGCGAGAGAAGAATCAAACCTGGACCAAGTGTTGTACTTCATACTCTGTCAGATAAGGTCTGATCATGCAGAATGTTTTATAGAGTGTATCTGCAAGACTGAGAGACAGTTACAGTATGGGCAGTGAAGGACAGCTGGTCATTAGTCACCACCCTCAGGTTGAATGAAGACTTGGTGGGTGAGCCAAGCTGAACAGAGATGACATGATGAATAGACGGACAAGCTTTGATAATAAGAAGGTCCATTTTTGCCAGGTTGAGCTGGATATGATGTTCCTTTATCGCAGTTGCAGTGTTAGTTAGACATGCAGAGATGGCTAGGTGGCGTTCTGGAGTGAATTACAGGTACAGCTACATGTCATCACCATAGCACTGATAAGAAAAGCCATGGGACTGGAACATAGAACATAGCGAGGAGGGGTAGAGAGAGTAGAGGGGTGGGCCCAGTTTCGATCCTTGAGGCACTTCTAAGCTTGCCTCGCTTGACATCTCTCAGTTTCAGGTGTCACACACATGCGCATGGAAGGCAGCTAAAGAGCTTGAAAGAAGGTAATTCCCAGTCAGACCAGGGGGTAGCAGAGTGCACTGACTCTTTTGCTTTTTTTCTAGGATACCAAATGTGGGAAATTCTGTCACAGTCCTTGTTCGTCACCTCGGGGTCCAACCCTGAAGAGATCACTCCCCCCTCCATCCATAAAACCCACCATGTCTGTACCAGACCTTAGTTCTGTTTTGGACTCTTGTCTGTAAAGACCATTTTCTCTCAACTTTTTCAATTTAGCAGCCATTTTTCAAGTATACAGGATGCTGCCCCAAACCCTCTTTTTGTGTCAAAGATCAATTAGTTATCACAGGATATATATATGGTAGGATCTGCCCAAGAGCTAGAACTCAGACCTCACAAAGGCAATCCCAGTGATGCCAAAGGTCAGAGAGAGTGACAAGGGGGATCTGAAGGCTGACCAATTTGAAGGCCAAGGAGAGATCTAGAAGGACAAGAGCAGATGACGTTAGTAGCTCTAGCCTGTCAGAGTTTCCATTTAATCTAACACGTACAGTTTTGGGGATGTTGGAGGAGAACTGGAGTAACCAGAAAAAAACCCATGTAAAGGAAGAAGGTGCAATGCGGATCCATAAGACGGCGGAGCTTCTGATATTACTAGTAATCACTGCACTGATGTGTTACCTAAGAAACAACTTTTTGACGGTAAATTAAAGTGAATTATTAATTCCCTGAGGAATCCCACTCAGATATAAGGAGGACACGGAAAATCCAAATGCCAGGCACTCTGACTGGGTTCACACAAAATTTGAAATGCCGTGAGGTGGCAATGGCTTTACCAAAAAATGCATTACCCACATACCAGCTGTAAACCATAACCATAACTAAATAGTCATCCAAAATAATAAAACAAATTCACAGCAGACACGCTGTATTAAATGTCTAGAGTACTTTGAACGACTGGATCAAGTCGTCTGATGATTCACCCAATGGAATCTTCACAAAAGCAGGAGGGCACCTGGAATGCAGGCTTTTATCTCAGGTTTCTCAAGTCACTGCTCTTGTTGATGGGGGCTGAGTCTGTAAATGCCTGAGTCATGCAGTGGACAACTTTTCCATTTCAGTCCTACATAAAACCTTTTAAACAATAAAGCTTGCAAGAATGATTTATTATAGAAAGTAAATGGAGGGTGGGCTCTTACGGATTACTCACAATGAATGCTGTATCCGCTCCCTGAGCACTGGGCAGAGAGCCGCTGATCAGGCAGTTTAATTCCACTTTCACCCAGTTATTTCTTCTAATTAAAGCTACTTTTCTTTTGTTAATCTTATTATGTTTCCCTTGGAGCTCATTTGCACATCGCAGTCAGCTCACACAGCCATTATTTCTTACACAAGAAATGTGGGCAGCAATGGAGCGATAGGATTGTAATTCATTGTGTTGGCCATGATGGACAGTGGTGTGGGAATCACTGGGACAGATGCTGAGAAGCTCCCAGAGAGCCAGCTGATGACAAGTTTTGGTGGTACTTTTCATATCATCCTGCTTTAAGTGGTATACTGGATATCATCTCAGACTGCTTTATAAGAAGATAAACTAAGTTGAAATGGTATGGTGAATATAGAAGGGCAAAACTAAACAATCCTGACAGAGAGGCCAAAGAAGGACAACATCCTGGGACAACCTGGTTAAGGCACTAAATTATAAGGAAAGGACAGTGAGGAATATGACTAAACAAAGATCACATAATCCTCACTTACGTTATTAGCTGCCATAATAAGGATTACTTTGCCTTTTCATTATGAACAATCCGAGTCTGGCAAGGATCTTGACTGTCACAAGGGGGAGCTCTGGATTCACAATCCCAGGGGTTCTATGGTTAGCTATGGCCCAGAAGTACTTCAAGTGGGACTGGAAGTGACCCCAGGAAGTACTCCTGGAAACAGACTTAAACTTGTGGCCAACAATCAGAAACCTTAGAGTCAGGATGATAAATGAGCAAGGGCTCACCCGCTAGGCATAACATGGCCAGAAAGAAAGAAAGACAAGGTACTAGAAGTGAGAAGGGAGCCAGTGGCGTAGCTTGAGTTCGTGTCGCTCAGGGTGCGGCGGTGCTTCAATATGCCACCCTTCAATATATCTGAATATGTTAACCTATTTAAATAGAAAATTAAAATGACGTATAGAGAAAAATTAAGATAGATTTATTCATACTGTATATAGAGAAACAGCAATAATTTTTCACATATAATTATTTATAAGCATCAACTAGACAATAATATAGTATAGACGCACTGATAAGTCGTGTTCTAATTATTAGTTTAATATAATTACGCTGCGAAAACCAGAACAAGTGTAGTGTACAAGAGATCGGAGGGGATGTTTTCTGCGTAGAGAAAGAACGCATTCAGATTGATAACAAAACAAAATTACAAATTGTAAATTAGTTGTTTATCTTCCTAGAAATTATTATCGGTGTAATGTTTATTTTTGTTATTGCCTCATAAATTTCAACTGCTGTGTCTGCGGCCATCACAAAAGGACAGTCCAGAAATTGTTTTTGAAGCATTTGTGGATAAAAATCAGAGAATTTTACTTTTTTCATTCATTTAACCCTGCTGCTTACATTGTACTGAGCCTTTTCAACCAAAAATGAGCTGCACGGTGCGAACCGCCCCCTCTGTCCGCCCCTAGGTATGCTACTGAAGGCAGCGTTAATACAGGTTGTCTTTTTGTCATTAATTTTATAATCTCACCTACCGCATCCTCTTGCCCTTACTACTTATATCAGTCATGGCCTGTTTGGGCTTCTTTAGGTGTTTGTGGGTAGCACTGTATTTCCCTATTTGTTCCACAATGTCTTGTTATGCTGTGTTAAAAAATAAAACATATTCTTAGTTGCTTTTTCTGATGATCAACCAACAAATCAACAAAGACCTCATAGCTCTCTCAAGACACCAACCAGGAGTTCACATAAAAGCTACAATGTGGGAAGGTGGGCTATAGCAAAGTGTTCCCCTGAGAATTCACATAAATTATTAACACAGCATTACATTATATTGCCACTCATTGCAAGCACTACATGAAGATAGAAAACATCCATACTGCTTGCTGCTCTCTTTCTGGTCTTCTGCCTGTCAGAAGATAATTGGTAACATAAGCAACTGCAGAGCTCTCAACTTTCATGCTTTCTTCATCCCCATCTAAGTGTCCTCCTGTCTCAAATCATCACTGAATTGTCTTTCTTTCCATTCTTCAACATCTTCCAATCTCAAGTGACACAAAAAATTAATTCAGAATATGGACGATTGATCTAGTTCATGAATCACAGTCTGGATCCCAGTTGTTACAAAGCTGAAACCAGCTGTTGGATGGGCAACCACCAGTGGATAATCAGTCCTCACAGCAGAAAGATCTGGAGATACCACTAGTCCAACGGTCCACTTTGTTATCTTTGTATTCCTTTTGTATTGTGTGTTCTCATTTCCTTCACCCTCCCTTGTATAATATACATTCTTCAATAAAATAAAATACCTTCCTAACTCTTAGCTGCACTGCATGGGTATCTGTGTACTGGGTCTGCACTGGAGAACCTAACATTGCAACAATATATATATATACATGTTGTGACGCATATCGGACACAGGTGGCTTGAGGACCACCTTCCTGGCTCTGATGAGGTAAACGATACCAGTCTGGGATAAGAGGGGGCGCTGGTACTAACTGTATCTTCTCTTTGCAATGAACTTCCAAAAAGATGCCCAAGGGGGATGCCCAGCTCTGCCCACAGTGCCCTGGAAGAGAGCGTTCATTTGGAGTTTAGCCATCAATACAGAAAGAGCTCCTGCTGATGGAACCTTAAAGAGATTGCCAAGCTGAATTAACGTGTTGGCAGTAAAATCTGATAGAGATAATTTGCTTCAAATTATTTGGCTTCTAGCATTTTAGCTTTTCATTTGGCCTGAGTGACTCATTTTCAAGTCATCAATTGATTAGTGTGTCAGTATTGCTTTCATTTGTTTAAGTTAAATTCTTTTGACCTTTGAATATTTATCTACAGAGCCCACTTCAAGTCAAGTCAAGTTAGGGAGCATGCACTGGTACAGTGCATTGCCGCACCCACCACACGTCGAAACAGCTCTGGATCCCGGTTGGTAACCCCCCAGGCAGACACGCGGTCCAGTCCTACCCTCCGGAAATGACCCTCAATCTGTCGCAGCCAGGTGTTACATGGGCGTCCCCTTGGCTTGGTCCAGCCACTCAGGTCCCCAACAATGAGGATCTTACAAGCCAGATCACCCTCGGGGAAACACGCCACATGGCCGTACTGCCGTAACTGACGCTCCCTCACAATGCAGGTAATTTGCCTCATTCGGGACTCCATGAGCAAACGCTCATTCAACACAAAGTCAAACCAACGGTACCCAAGGATTTTCTGGAGGGACACAGTACCAAAGGAGTCCAGCATTCGTCTCAGGTCACTGGATAGCGTCCATGTCTCACAACCATATAGTAAGACAAGATGCACCAGGACTCTAAAGACTTGGACCTTCGTCCTTTTGCATACATATCGGGAGTGCCACACACCCCTTTCCAGTGACCTCATGACCCCCCATGCTCTCCCAATCCGTCTACTGACTTCACAGGAAGAGGCACCAGAGACATGAATGTCACTGCTAAGGTAAGTAAACCTCTCAACAATGTCGACACTCTCTCCACAGACAGACACACTGCTGATGGCTATGTCTAAGATGTCATTAAAGGCCTGGATCTTGGTTTTTATCCAGGACACTCGCAAGCCCAGACACTCAGACTCCTCACTCAGTCTCTCGAGTGCCCCGATCAGAGCCTCCATTGACTCCACGAAGATCACAGCATCGTCAGCAAAGTCAAAATCCGTGAATCTTTCTTCACCAACAGATGCCCCACAGCCGCTGGATCCCATGACCTTACCCAACACCCAATCCATACAAGCATTGAACAGAGTAGGAGCCGAACACACCACTGACCTGCCTCCACTCTGCACAGCACTTACAGAACCAGTGTACAGGCAGGTCATGATATCCAGCAACCTCGAGGGGATCTCACGAACCCTCAGGATGTCCCACAGGGCAGCTCGATCAACTGAGTCGAACACTTTGTGAAAATCAACAAAGGATGCAAAGAAACTCTTCCGATATTTGCATTTGTGCTCAATGAGAACCTTCAGTGCCAGGATGCAGTCGATGGTAGACTTCTTAGGCGTAAAACCAGACTGTTCCGGTCGCTGGTAGGTAAGCGAGTGATCATGGATCCTATTGAGGACGACCCTAGCAAGGACCTTACCTGGCATTGAGAGCAGTGTTATCCCCCTGTAGTTGCTGCAATCCTTCCCTTTCTAGATAGGGACGACAAGCCCCGTTTTCCAGTCAGTTGGGATGATGCCAGTCTCCCAAATGGAAGTAAAGATTGCTTGCAATGCCAGAAGGACGCCTTACCACCAGCCTGGAGAAGTTCACCCCGGATACCACAGATCCCTGCAGCCTTTCCTCCCCTCAGCTGGTTCACCACTTGTGCAATCTCAGTGAGCCCACTCCATTCCATATTAATTTGTTTGAACAGATTGTCATTATTATGTTGTCCTCCTTGCAGTCCAGTTCTTATTACAGAGCCCCGTATGGTCTTCTCATGTGTATTAAAATCGGTAAACCAGAAGAGGAACTAGTTGGAAGATGACTGCAGTTGAAATGGTTCTTTTGAGGAGTCCTGAAATGAGTTTCAAACGCAGCAGAAGTTATGAGAATGGATTTATGGAATTTTCTCAGAGAACGTGATATTTTGGAGTCAGTGGAGGAAACATTAATAGAAGAAAAGATAAGCTTAAACCCTAGTTGATAATGGCACTGAACAGCATAGAATAGACTGAACCTATTGGCTGGCTATACTCTTCTAGTTCCCTAAACTGCATACCAGGAAAACTAAATAGAAAAATAGAAAAAAATAGAAACAATCCACTCAAACAAATTATGTAATTCGTTCGAACGAGTGACTAATTCGTTAAAAGGATTTTTATTTTTGCCTGACACCTACGGGGCTCAGTTGTTCTTGGAACCAACACTAGAATTAATTAGCTAGTTCACAGAAATGCAAATGCTGGCTTTAGATTTGGGTTGAGCGATGGCTCTGCCATGCAGGCAAGTCTTTAGGAAGAGAGATGAAAACCAGAAGATCAGGACAGCAGACGAGAGAATTACATGCACTGTCCACACAGACAGCAACCAGGTATGGGATTCAAACTCAGAAGTCTGGAGCTGGGAGGTGGTAGTGCTAACCACTGTGCCACCCAAAAATAGAATTGTCCTCTAAGCCGTGAAATAATTCTTCTCTTTTATTTGAGTCCCTCGGTCACTTAGTGATTTTTGACTATCCCAAGTTTCCAAGAGAACTTCTTACTATGCCAAGCCATCAACAAAATCTGAGTTTCAAAGCTAACTGTCTGCTGTCTTAGTGCTGTTTCACGTCATTCATTTTTTATACTCTCCATGCCCTTACCAATTCCAAGTCTACACTTTGGAGGGAAAATGGTGTATGGGGTATCCTAGTAGACACATCCAGGCTGATCCAGGAAATACCTTAGCGTTCTCAGACCCACTTAGTCCATTTAACCATCACATATCTTAGTAGCACTAGGCAGAAAACAGCACTGAACAGGCTGCCAGAGCCCATTCACACTCACATAGGAGTCGGTTTGGAATGGCTAATCAAGCCTTACAAGAACACCTCTGGAGACGTCAAATTAAAACCAGCGGAAAACCGACAGAAACACGAAGAGAAGGTGTGAGCTTCACAAGGACTATGACCATGTACAGGACTCCAGCTAAGTGTTTAATGAAGTTGTCTGAAATTGAGCAGGTAACTACTTTAGGGGAAAGAGCAAAACGCAGGCTAAGCTTGTTTTTTGATGATATTGTGATTTTGTAGCCTCCTCTTGGTGTAGTAAAGTAAAACACACTGGTGGCATCAGTTCTGCTTGTGCTTGGCAGCCTGTCCTGGAAGAGCACCATGTCAAGAGGTTTTCATTAATTTATGTAGTAAATCAACACCTCACAAAGATAAATGATGTGGTCACCTTTGTCAGAATCCTAACCCAATATTTACTTTCAAAACGAGCAAGAGTAAAGTGTTTTCATTGGTGTCAGTTATTTTTGTCAAACAAAGTATGGCTGAGTGATTAAGCCATTGGACCATACACCATAAAGTCAGAGATTCGGCTCATTGCGTGATTCTGAGCAGATCATTTCAGCTGCCCTTGACTCCAACTGTACAGTATACAGCAATCTATTTAAGACACCCTGGGGTGGTGTTCATGTTGGAACACAGAATTAAGTTTATTTGCTGTCTAAAAACAAGTAAAGATCCTCCTATTATTGTGTATTAGCTAGCTGCAAGTTCAGTTCAATCTATTCTTATTGTGAGAAATAGCATTAAGGAACCCTACAGAATAATAACAAATAAATATAAGTCCATCCATCCATCCATTATCCAACCCGCTATATCCTAACTACAGGGTCACAGGGGTCTGCTGGAGCCAATCCCAGCCAACACAGGGCGCCAGGCAGGAAACAAACCCCGGGCAGGGTGCCAGCCTACCACAGATAAATATAAGTAAGAAATGAAATGAAAAATAAACAGAAAAAAACATCATGCAATACATATAAAATAAACACACTCAGCCATAAACCACACAGTATGGTTAATACCTGACCTCAGCTTTTTAAACGGCAGCACTACATGAGCCCCAGCCGCCTCCTCACTTCCTAATAAACGTCTTTCTCTCAAACAGCTACGTCGCGCTTTATACCCATCAATGTTTTCTAAGTCTCAGTAATAAATATAAAGATTTCATCTTAACCTGAAGCAGTCTAAGTGCTCCATTATGCTGCAATATGTTTCATTCATTAGTGTGCTGAGTGCTAACAAAGAATTCAGCAACGATGAAGCAACTAACAGTTTCCATTTCCTGGATAAATGCAGGAAACAGAAGCATTTTGTATAATTTGAATTGTGCACTCAGGGCCTTGCAGTGACTTCCTCCAGCACCTTAACAGTCCCTAATGCTCTGGCCAAGTGTCACTGCTATTTATAAGCATACTAGCTGCGTTACTAAGACAATGGGCCGTTGGCTAATCGGATGGATCAGAAGTGCCATGCAGCTAATTGAGTAATATGGTATTTGTTATTTATGTTATGTTTTTTTTATGAGGAACTAATATTATTAGTTCACTGGAGCTCCTCACAGGTGGTGCAGTGGTAGTGCTGCTGCTTTGCAGTAAGGAGACTGTGGAAGATTGTGGGTTCGCTTCCCAGTTCCTCCCTGTGTGGATAGCGCTTTGAGTACTGAGAAAAGCGCTATGTAAATGTAATGAATTATTATTATTTATTATTAATCTTGAACACGCTACATACTGTACACTTGGCCAGGAGTAACACATTCATGCCATGGACTGACTTTGGCTTTTGTTGATGGTCATTGGAACACACAATGTTACAGGACACTGTATTCTTTTGAATTAAAACAGGTAATTAGTAGGAATAATGGAAATTTTGGGAACAGATATAATTCCACCCTGTAGCACATCCTGTAAAAATAGTAGCTTCAGTCAGATATGAATGCAATTCTGTTATCTGTAATCTTGTACCTTTACAAAGTTTTGGATGTTTTACGTTAACTTATTACATAAGGCTGTGCATGCAATGATTTAAAAGTTTTAAGCATTGTACAGCAATGAACAGGTGAAAAGAAATAATATGATGAACTATGTCATTGTCGACCTCCTCTATGTTCTGTCCCTGGGGGACAATTTTACTGAGCTGCTGCAGCGATTCAGCTGACCAAGGCATGCCATCGCTCCCGGCGTGTGTTGTTCCCTGGGCCGGAAGTGAACTGTAGCAGCATATTGTGCTCTGACCTCCAAGGATACACCCCAGTTCTCCTCAATATTGCATGTATTTCACCACCAAGGGATTTGCCGCCATGTTCGAAGTATATATACTGTATAAAAATGAGATTGACAGTCCAAGGGGGACAACCATTCACCCCCAGCCCCCATTAAATTTGTATTCACAGCATTCCTGCCTTGTCGTGAGGAGTAATGAAGTACTGGAAGTACCAAAGGACACAACTTTCCAAGCATGTCTTCTTCAAGCTTCGCAGAACTTCCACTTCGACCTTCCTTTACAAAAAGTGGCAGTGTCGATTCACTGTGTGGCATCACTGTGCCTAAGACTGGGCCACTCGCTAATGCATTATCAACAAATACCGTCAAATAAAAAAAACACAATTCAGCTAAGTTTCTTTTTTCAGGCAAATCTGTCAAGGCGTTTTTGAGATTTTGGGTTATTTAGTTTTTCTGTTGTGGCGGAGGGAGGGTTTACTCCAAATAATGATATATCGAAACATCCTTTCTTAGCGGATTCCTACTGCCCTAGATGTACCATCCTGCCAAATTTCAGCCTTTTATCTAAACGGGAAACTGGGATTTTGTTAATGAGTGAGGGAATGAGCCTGTTTTACATTATAACCGCTATATAACCAGCCAACAGAGATGATGATTCCTTACCTGGGTGGGAATTCCCAGAAAAATGGACGGGCATCTCGAAGGAAAATATGGGTGGGATATAAGAAGAGGTCAGGGAAGGACTGTTTCTGGGGGATGTTTATCCCCCCCAGTTGCTAGATGGCAGTGGCCCTTGATATTGGTGTCCATTCGGGAATCAGCAGAGAATGCCAGGAATTGTAGTCCAGCAGAGCAGCCCCGCTATGGTCTGTGGGTGCCACAAGAGGGTGCTGCAGGGAGATGTATTGCCTGTTACTTGGGATTTCCGTGTGACCTGGAAGTGCTTCCAATGGGCTCAGCCCTGTCCTCAAAGTACTCCTGGGTCCTCAATAAAAGGGACTGCACTGCCTTATACAGGTGATTGGAGCTGCGAGGAATGAAGTCAACACTCGACTGGGGGAGAGCAGTGTGGTGGTGAGAGAGACAGGAAGGAGAGACGACTTGTGGTTTTTTTGTTTGTGTATACAAAGTATTTGTGTATTAAACACCTTTTACTTGAACCCAGGACTGTCTTGTGTGTTTGTGTTTGGGGCTCTCTGGCGCCCCCTTACTTTCACAGTAGATAGATAGATAGATAGATAGATAGATAGATAGATAGATAGATAGATAGATAGATAGATAGATAGATAGATAGATAGATAGATAGATAGATAGATAGATAGATATCCACATGTTTAGTAAATATGCATAGTCCATCTAAGGCTCATGCAGAACTAAATTCTGCTCTGGCAGCAACATAAAAGGAAGTAAATGTGGCTGGGATGCCAGTTCATCACTTGGCACACAGATCAATTTTCACACCCTAGGCCAATTTAAAGTTACTAATCAATGTAACCAGTTGGAGTAGAAGTCATAGACACTCTTATTTGCTTTTGGCAGTAGGAGTTCCCTTTAGCCTAACTGGATAACCTGCAGTATACTGATGACACGGGTTAACTGGACAGCCATTCTGTGTAAGGATGTACAACAAAGAGGGCACTGAGCAATTTCTGGCTGGTGTCACTTGGCCAGCAGTGTGAAACACAAAAAATAAAGAGTACAGATGATGTGCACACCCGGCTGTGACGCAGGATAACACAAACCCCTCATCCATAAGTACATTTTGCAGGGTGTCAAAAGCAGAATTCACAAACCTTTCATTTGGATTCATTTCCTGATCTTGTCCTTCAGATGGCTCAGCCTCATTCAACCTCATGTCAGATGTTGTCCCTTGTAGAACTTCAAGAGGACTCGACATTTTGTCCAGTGATGTCTCTTCCGCTCCTTTGACTGGATCTCCTTTTGTAGGCTCCTGTGGAGGTGGGTGCTCATGGGTGGTACATGTGGGCTTATTTCTCTCTGGCAGTGCTGGTCCCTTCAGGTCATTTGGAGATACCAATTCTGACTTTTTATTCTTTAATTCTGGCAAGCTGTTGCTTTGTTGTGCTTTTCCGGCATTGTGCGAGCTTTCTTTTTTCTCACAATCTCCAGCTGTAGCCTCCTGGCTTTGGCCGATGCTGCCAGACAAAGCTCTCAGCAGAAGAGATTCGGGCGCAGACTCGGAGCACAACTGCTGACTCTGTTTTCGGTTCAGATCTGCTTTAGCTTTTGATTTTTTGGAGCCTTTATTGGACTTGTCACGCCGGGGCATGGTCCCCATGTGGCTGTACATGTCACTAGACCGGGCGTAGGTGGGACTCTTTGGAGAAGTCCCCATATCGTCCACAGATTTCTCAAAAGTGGCATCTTCAGGGAGGCTCCCATGGTGCGTTAGCAACTGATGGTCTTGTGTCTTAGAGTCTGAGCTGGAAGATGAACGCCGAAATGAGATGTTGCTCAGACTGCCAAACCACTTTATACCTGGAAAACAAGAGGGAAAACAAGCCTATAAATAAAGACCGAGGTGGAGGGACAAGCATGAAAAATCAGATGAAAATCAATTATTTCAGAAATCTTTGGTATAACATGATAATAAAATTTACATTAGCTACCCTTTTATAATAAAGTGCTACTTTTGCTGTGTACAATTCCAGGCCCTTATGATACAGTAGTTCAAGATGATAGCCCAGTACCCAAAAACAGTTTCACAAAAACTGACAATAATGTATGATGAAGAACGTTATGAATCCCAAAAGGGGGGCTGTGGTTTTGCCTGAGTTTTGGGGGTCAGAGTGCAGGGTCAACCATTCTAGAACACCCCTGGAGCAATTTTCAAGTTAAGGGCTTCCTTGCTCAAGGGCCCAATGAAGTTGTAACCCTCTCGTCAGTAACAGGATTTGAACCAGCAACTTTCCAGACCCTAGCACAGATCCTTAGCCACTGGGCCACCACTCCGCCACATGCCAAGTGTGTTCTTAAATCCCTCATCATCCTTATTATTTTCAGAGGACATGGTAACAGGTTGATTTGGCTTTATCAGAATTCCACAACCCCAGCAGGAGACTACCAGTCCTTGTGCAGAATTCCCAGATGTTCCAAGTCTGGTTTAGAGAAAGAATCTCTCCCTCATTTCCAGGATCTACCACCTGGTCTTCTCCCAGGGGGTCTCATCTAATACATACAGAACCTCATGGGAGATGCCTATGAGACTCCTTCCTACTTGCCCAGCCACCTCATCCAGGTCCTCTTGTTCCAGGGACTTGGCTCTTTGTATCCTTGAAAATCACAAATGGAAGGAGAGACCAGACACACACTACAACCTCCATACATAGACCCAACTTAATGTCAAGTGTGTGATCTCACACACATGCGAGTAGGAGACAGCTAAAGGGCCTGAGTAAATGTAATACTACACCAGACCAGGGGGTGGAAGAGTGTGCTGACTGTCTTTCTCAGTTTCTTGCAGACCATTCCTAGGAAATCTCGCCAGGTTCCGGCACCTCTGATGACGTCACTTCCGACTCTGGCACCTCTGATGAAGTCATAGATGACATAATTTCCTTCCCCAGCCCTTAAAACCACCATCTTACCTCCAAATATAAGTTCTGTTTTGGACTCAGTCTTGTGAACATCTCTGTTCAATTATTTCAAACTTTTGCAGCTGGGATATAATATACGGGTGGCTGTCCCAAACCTTATGATGTCTGGAGACTCATTGTTTTTACAGTGAACACACTCTTCCTCTTCAAATACAAAGACGGAGTAGCACGCAGCAGCCAAGTGAAGACAGAAAACTCCCAAAACACACCTTTGGATTATATGGCCATGAACCTTCTGTCCATAAAGCACACAGATGAAGCACAGTCAGACTCTCACAACTCCTTACAAATGTGCACAAACCGAATGAGTTAGTCTCATACTGCGTGGCAGAGGTGGAATCCACATTTCTCCACCTGGACCTGAGGATCGATTATCAGCTGCAGTCTCCATTCCAGTGTCAGGCAGGCTTATCCAGGTCTTAAGTTCTTGATTGGCCACATATGACCTCTACCATTGCATAATCTGGTAGTTCATTATTGATATTATCACATTAGAGTAAAACAACAAGGTGTTAGTTGCTGTACAGAAAGTTTACTAAGTATTATTCATCCCTACTTGGGTTGAAAAAAGTAGACTTTGTTGGTGTGTCCAACTCTGTTCCAGGATTTGTCGCAATGGCTGTAGATTTTCACAGCAACCAATCTTTAAATCACATGCGCTACTAACATTGTGGGCTCATCGTTCCAAACACTTGGGTTTGATTCCTTAGACAGCTCACAGTTTGAGTGAGATTCCATGTTCTCCCAGGGTCCCTGTGGGTTTCCTAACAATATTCTGATTTCCAACTCTTTTCTGAACTTGTATTTTGCACAGGGACTTGAAGCCTCTCACTCTTGTGTAAAACAGGCTAGGACCCCAATCTATTTCTGGACACACTCATTACAGTATACAATGGCACACACCCTCATAGGGCCAGTTTAGAGATGACTGTGGAACTAAATCTCTGGGCAACAGGAAAACATGCAAAATCTACACATATTGTAAATTAATCGAGCCAGGTCCGGATGCATCATCAGTGTGACTTGGCTGCCCACCCTGGGCCCCTGTTTGTAAAAGACCCATTGCATATGCAAGAGAAAAAAAAGTGCCTAATAACAGAAAAAGTCCAAGTTGTCACCGACAGTGCTGGCATTTACAGCAATTAGCTATCCAGTACCCACCGGGACCTCTTTACGATCCTCACCATTATAAAACTGTCCAATCAGAGCTAAAGAAAAAGATTTTGAAAGAAACACATGAGCCCTGTAAAGGCGGGGCACGTTTAGAGCAGGTGTCTCATTGGTCACTTTTATCAGATTGCACATGTGATGTGTTACCATAGCACAAAAAAGAAAAAGTCCACATAGACGGCGATTTAAAATGAGAGCCCAGTGGTGCAGCGAAAAGGAAAATTAAAAAAGTGCTGGAAACCAAAGATACTATTTTGCTGAACGCCACACCTGGCATTTTCAAATAAAAAATTTGAACAAAAATATATGAACAAGTACTTTGAACAAACCATAATCACTGCAGTTGAGGCAAACAAGTCTGACCTTATAGAGAGTCAGAATATGGCTGATATCATCACTTGTAGCAGCTTCAGCAGCAAGGTGCAGTCAACAAAATAGACATGGGACAACAACGTGGCAGACAACAGGCCCACTGCAGGCAATGAGACGCAGCAAACAACACCAAGCCAGAAGAAAGGATCCCTCAGTTACATATCGCCTTTATGCCACAAGTCAAGTCACTTTATTGCCACATTAATTAATGCAAATGTTCAGGTGAGTGGAAAACTCTTTGTGGAAGGTGCAGGGTTGCCATGTCCTGAAAACATCTCCAGCCCAAAGACAGCACAAAACCAGCCCAATACCTGACCTATACGAGGAACGTTCAAAAAGTTTCCACACTTTTTTTTAACTCTATTTATTAAGAATTTCAAATACAAATTACATCGCTTTTCTGCACAGTCACCTTTATTTGCGATGCAGTTTTCCCATTGTCGTACCAACTTTTTAATGCCATCAGCTAAAAATGTTTTCCCCATTTCGAACAAAAATATAAAAGTGAGGAAACGTTTTGAATGTCCCTCGTATAATTTAGCACCCTAAAAATCGGGTGGGGGTCCCCTTTGGAGATTGGAGAACAATATAATAGGTATATACCATTAAAAAATGGTGGAGGATTGTCCCCCCCGCCCCCCCCTTGGAGACTTGGATACGGAACTGTTATATCAAAAAAATCAGGTGTCCCAGTATGGTGAAAAGTGTACTGACAGAATGGGGTAGGGGGTTTGAAAAATAGCCAATAGTTATTGTTATAAAAGACCCCAAAAACACCACCCACAAAAGTCCATTTTTCCACACAGTCACAAAATAGCTCAGCTGGGTGGAATAACTGCAGACCTGGCAACACTGGCAAGATCCCCAGCAGTAATAAATGTTTATGTGTAAAAAACACTTCAATATCAATTCACCCATCACACGTTGTAAAAATACAAACTCACTACGTAAGCAGACACCACCAATTCATACTCTATACATGCACACTGATAACACCAAACGGTGTTGTGATGCAGTGGAACGTAGAGATGAAGGATCAGCAACATGAATGGGGTGGGATGAGGTGGGTATGGGGTTGGGGGGGTAAGGACTGGCACCAGTCATTATGCTGAATTCAGCAATTTAAGAGCTTGATGGAAGAGGCTGCTGGTCCAAACCCAGTGCTACCATATCATTTTATAAAGGCCATGATGTGAACAGTTAATGACACTGATGACTTTCTTGGCTTTCCATATGAATTTTAAAAAGTTTAATTTGATGTTTGTTCTATCAGAAGCAAGTTAATTTCTTATGTATATGATGTTGCCCAATTTTAACTTTCTACATTCGTCCATCCATCCATCCATTATCCAACCCGCTATATCCTAACTACAGGGTCACGGGGGTCTGCTGGAGCCAATCGCAGCCAACAAAGGGCACAAGGCAGGAAACAAACCTCGGGCAGGGCGCCAGCCCACCACAGTCTACATTCATTGTAATACCCAAATGAACCAAACAGGAAGATGAAGCTGACCTGACATAAAGTTTTGGACATTTTTATACTTTAACCCTTATACCTGATTTATTATTGAAATGTATGTGATGTTTATTATGTGTGACTATATGTGTGTGTCTGATTTGGTTGTCCTCGGAGGATGTAGTGAGGTGACGTGAGGATGGGCCTTATGAGCTTCGATACCTGGCAACAATGGTAATTGTAATACTGTGATGCCAGCACTGTTCAGCACAATTCAGTTGATTCTTGTATGAAGTTCTTTCCATAAGATAAGACTCAGAGCATTTACATCCATCCATCCATTTTCCAACTCGCTGAATCCGAACACAGGGTCACGGGGGTCTGCTGGAGCCACTCCCAGCCAACACAGGGCACAAGGCAGGAACCAATCCCGGGCAGGGTGCCAACCCACCGCAGGACACACACAAACACACCCACACACCAAGCACACACTAGGGCCAATTTAGAATCACCGATCCACCTAACCTGCATGTCTTTGGACTGTGGGAGGAAACCCACGCAGACACGGGGAGAACATGCAAACTCCACGCAGAGAGGACCCCGGAAGCGAACCCAGGTCCCCAGATCTCCCAACTGCGAGGCAGCAGCGCTACCCACTGTGCCACCGTGCTGCCCACGAGTATTTACATAGATCTACAAATGTATAACATAATATTAAAAAATGTAAAAGGACAATAGAGCTTAACCTGAAAACAAGGGCCACTTGAAGGAATGTTAGCTCATCTCAGAGCTCGCTCGCTAATGGAGGATAATTTAGAATCAGTAGTCAACCTAACACATGCCTTTGGGAGTTGATGGCGAAGTCAGAGTACCAGAGAAAACCCAAAGAGAAATGAGGAGAACACTGAGACTCCACATACTATAAATAACAATCATAGAATTTGAACCCAGGACAGTAATACTCGCTATGTTTGTCAAATATAAAACATGATTAAAAATGCTAAACCCTACAATTCTGACAAACATAGGAACTTAAATTCATTTAAATTTCTGTTACCAAATGTTTCAAAAATATGCAAATTAGGAAACACATTTAGTAAAGAGAAGTAAAATGCATCATTATTTAAGAAAGAATAGTAGCAGCAGATCTTACCAGTTGACTGGTACACAGAAGAGGAAAACACAACTTTACAACTTCAACAATGTTTCTGTGAGTCTATAAATCCTTGACTGATCAACTTCCCACCTGGGACAAATATCAATTTAGATTGTGGCCTGAAGGGGGCGCTCCAGTTTCTCAACACCTGACACAGACAGACACAGGTTTTTATTTGTGAGAAACTCTTCCCTAAGTATTTCCCACTGCAGCAACACAAATACAATCAATAAATATATATTGTGATGGATTGCCGGCTTCATATTCCGGCCCTCACCCCCCAGGCCGCCAGGAGGAGCTCTCACAACAGCATGGACGTGCCCCGAGTTCCAGCAGGGCCTCATGGACTATGTAGTTTTTATACACAGCCCTGCTGGATACCTTGGGGACCACTGGGAGTCACTGTCGGGAGGCCCGTGGACTCATATGTGCCCTATAACCTGGAAGTACGTCCTGGTCACGTGAACAGGAGAGATGATGTACTTCCAGGTTGAAGAAAAGGACTTCTACCCTGACCCGGAAGGAATAAGGACTTGTGGGTAATGGAACAGGAACACCTCCGGGTCAGGGGGTATAAAAGACTCTGGGAAAGCCCAGTACCCTGAGCTGAGCTGGGAGGTAGGGTGGCGAAGTGTCTGGAAGAGGAGGAGTGTTTATTTGCGCTTTATTAGAGAAGATTGATTATATGAGTAGTGTGGAGTGGAGGGTGCTTTGTGCACGTGATTATTGTAAAATAAAAGAGTCTTGTACTTTTACCTGGTGTTTGGAGTGGTACCTGAGGGTTCAAGAGGTGGATCGATACCTCAACTGCTACAATATATTGCATGTTAAAATGCTGCAACTGTATTCTGGTATGGCACATTTGGCATTCCCTGTTAGACAACAGTTAGCTTACTTTAGTCGTTCATTTAGACGTGCAGTGCGACATGAAGCCTCATCCATAGTTCTGCTGGAGTGGTGTCAATGTCAATATGTATACTTACTCGTCCTGTGGCTCTTCTTTAACAGCTCACATAATGTCAGTTCTTTCCTCTTCCTTTTCACTGGGTGTGACTCCACACCTTTTAAATCCATCCATCCATTATCTTAACCCACTTATCCAGGGCAGGGCTGCAGGGCAGCTGGGGCCTATACTTGTAAACAACACCTGGACATGACACCAGTCACGCCATTTACGGTAGTTCAAGTGGATATCTTCATCGTTTTACTGTTGTAGCTGCCAGATCTTTGAATCTCACATTGACTGCCACTGTATCGTCGTTAATTGAGAGCGACAGACACCACATACAGCAGGCAGCAATGCATCATCCACTTTTACCAGTACCACAGTGACGCCTTTGGATTCAAAAGTATCATCTGGTTTTCTAGAAAGGTGCAGCAGGTTATTTTTAACTTATGTAAAATGTTCTGTGCACACCCTACAATGTGAGCCACTCCAGGAGATCTAAAATCAGAGTCAAATATTCAAAACGTCAGGACTTATTGCTCCACTTTTAGAAACATGCGGGGCTGTTGGCAATGCAGGACTCCATGGATCGGTTTATGTAGGACAGACGGCACCTCATTAAATCAGCAAGTCTCGGCCTCGGCTGTGTGAAAAGGAAGTAAGAGCTCAATGTAATACAAGTTAAATTGATTTTGGCATCTCAGCAGGGGCTGGAACATGTCCTCATGGCTTTATTAGGTGACTTCATATTCTAAAAATAACAGGCACCCCCTGCTGCTAAGGGGTGCCGTAAGACGGGAAGTGATGTAATCTTAAAATTATTATGAGATAAATTTTACATGTTTTGTTTCTTTTGGTTTTGCAGACTTCAAGAGATTTGAAAAGCTTTGGCAGAAGAAAAGAAGCCAAATGCCTTTGTGCACAGCAAGCTGTCTTTTATTTGTTTTCTTGTATGCATTTGGACAGAGACGTGCACTTTGGGAAAGTGTGGCTTGCAGCTAAGGCACTGGACTAGAAAGTTCAGTTCAGTTTAATTCATAATGACACAAATGTGCCCAATATAGAAAAACTGATGACTTTGCAGATTAGTTAAATAACTACACACAAGAGAGGGATGAGCAAAAGGAGAAAGCCAAGTAGCAGATAAACCGATGAAACAACAACCTTTTGTGCAGTCAATACAGAGGTTGTTCCTGTGTGTCTGTTATGGGGAGTGGTTCATGTACTTGTCCACCAAAATAGCATTACTTCCTTCCTAACCACCCATTACTCTCTCTTTCTTTGTCCTTTGGGCTCTCTTCCATGTGCCAGTTCAGCCCTTCCACCCACCATCTCCTCCCAACTCAACACTTGCAGCTTGCAGCTCCTTTTGGGGTCAGGGATAGCCAATCATTTGTGTTCCTGCACCCATGGTGGTCAGTTTTTCCTGCATGACCTTACTCTCTGTTCCCATCTACTGTCCTGGAGGTCGTTTCACCTTCTCTCAGCCTTCAGTGGTCTCACACTTTCCATATGGAGGGTCAGCTCTCTTGGTTGCCTGTTCTAGGATACCCCAGGGGAGTATTGCCTATTTTCTTCCAGGGTGTTCATTCTTTTTTTGTTTTTCCTGAGTGTTAATGACCCAAGGATTACTGAAAACTGAATGGAATACCAGAAGATAAATTAAGAGACGAAAGTTGTGATCAGAAATCAAGCCAAAGATCCGAGTGAAGAAGACAAACAGAACAGAACAGGGCAATCCGAACTAAAGGGCAAAGATAAACATGAAAGGCAGTAGGGCCTAGAAGCTAACTAACTACCGCTAAGTGTTTAAATTGTTAGGACATCCACCCGGGGATACTGAACCTTCCATGCGCTGCCATACATACTTCTAGGTGAAGTATCAGTGATGTTTCTGATCATGGTTCCTGTGACTATGAATACACGAATGTGACAACACATGAAAAAAATGGTGTCAAGTAAATAAAAAAAAAGTAGCAAGAAACAACACAATTAAAACAAATTCAAAACAAAATCCTCACATATAAAAACTCTAAGACAGACAAAATGGCTAAATATTACACTCAGTGCCCACACCTTTTTATTAATTATAGCTGTGTAAACCCGTGCTGTAAAAAGCCCAGGGTCCTAGAAACTATTGAAATTGTCAGAAAAAAACTGAAATGTAGAGATGTCAAGGAACTGAAAGGAACAACTCTGGGCATCTCTCTGTCTCCTAGGAGGATTCGTTTTGCCGATTTGCTCGCCTCGCTTGTGCATTAGCGGCGGGAGGAAAAGCAAAAGGGATACCGTTTTGCCGATGTTAGTGGCTAAGCGACTTTATCTTTCTTCTGAGGTTTCATTTTACCGATGAGCTCAGCTCGCTTGTGTTATTAGCGGCTAAGCGAGTTTTCTGTTTCCTCGGAGGTGGACAGACACACACTTCCACACGTAGATGTTTATATATAAGATACTTAAATACCAAAAGGAATAGTTTTTATTTGGTTTTGATCATAACTAATTAATTTTTGTTACTGTTATTATTTTTATCATTTAATTCATAACATCACTTCAGAAATATTTCTATTATGCTTCTGTAAAAGGAGGTAAAATATTAGATGGAAAGAACCAGAAGATAAAATGAAGTCAGAATGAGAAAAAGTCAGAATCAAAAAGTCTTAACTTTTAACAAAACCCTAACAGTAACTAGAATTGTAGACAAGAAATCATAGCGAAAAGTTTCTTAAACAATAAGATGAAAGTAAGACACGCTAGCGAGAGGTTTTATTTATATCTGTAATACACGGATAAGGAGGAAATACAGAAAATGACCATTTGTGCCATTACAGTACATAACAGACATGTCAGGCACCACCGAGCATCCGTGCAAAGCAACATCCTGATAACAATAAACAGAAGGAGTCGCCAAATAGCGACTGTCACAAATGCACACCCGAGGATCACCCAATTCCACCCTGGGGCGAGAGGGGGCACTGTCGCTTAATAAGCATGAGCCTCAGACACCCATATATAACAATGTGGATGCGGAAAGACATTACGGACTTTTAACTTTGTAAAAAACATTTCATCCATCCATTGTCCAACCCGCTGAATCCGAACACAGGGTCACGGGGGTCTGCTGGAGCCAATACCAACCAACACAGGGCACAAGGCAGGAACCAATCCTGGGCAGGGTGCCAGCCCACCGCAGTAAAAAACATTCTGAACGTACAAACCAATGGTAGATTAGTGTCCTCCAAAGTGTAAAACCACAAACAGGGCCCAAAATTACTGTAGAAGAAATGCAGAAAACACCGAAAAAGTTCAAAAACTGAAACCAGATTCATAACAATTTTAGGCTTCATGCCACCATGTTACTTGTGGCAATGGTGCTCATTGCTGGTCACGTGTTTTGATGATGCCATTGTATGTGATGTCATTATGTAAATATTATTTAAAATAGTGATGCAGTATAATTAATTTTGTATTCAAATTCTTTAAAACAACTTTTCTTTTGGGTTAGTTATGTAGAGAAAATGTTTTAGGTAGTCAGCAATTTTGCTTCTTTCTCTAATCACAAATTTTTGCTTACCAATTTTTGAAATTCGATGATCAGTTTTCCATATTGATTTCTTGATTTTGACCATCTTAGTTTATTCTTTCATTTTGTCCAGTGGCTTTGCTGTCATTCCTTTCCTTAAAGATTTTCACCTTGTTCACAACACCCCTTACCTCCCTTTCCTGTCTTCAGTCCTCCTCACCCCAGGCCATCCACTAAAACAGCACAGTATCTAATCATGCAATCGTAAATGATTTACACACATATAAGCACATCAAAAGTAAACAGACACTAACACAGAATTACCATGGCTTTGTTTATACGATTTTAACTCAAGTTCCAGATATTAAAAGACAGGACAAGTGGCAGCAAAGGAAAAGAAAACAAACAATGCAGCTAATAACAGTCCTATACAAAAAGAAACCTCTGGGGATCCACAGTTGTTTGTAACAAGCAAAGTGACAGTTCTGACAACTGAAACCAAATGTCCACTCTGCCCCTTCTGGGCATTCCACGTTATTACACACAAGCTGAAGTTTACTGTACAAGCTCTATTTCTACATCAAAACAAAATGGTCTACACACACAAAGATTCTGCCCCGCAGCGTGTTTCATACCCTTTAACACGCCGTCCATTCCTTGGTGATGGTTAGAATTCCATTGTCACCTGAGGCTGATTGTATCTTAATCTTAGCCCACCAGTTAAAAAGATTACTTTACCAATAGACACAGTCAGGCTCCTGTGGCCCACCACACCCCTACAACATGCCAGCTGCAAAAGGAGTATAACACGGGTGAGCAGGGGCGCCATTATTCATGTCAGGGCCCAGGACAGAACTCAGCCTCATTTCCATTTAACAAAACTTTGACTAACAGAGCATTATCACCATGTACTTTGTGGCATTTCAAGCCAAAAGCAAAATATTGATAATGCTAATTTCTTTTACATGTCTAGCCTAATGCAAAAGACCATCAACACTTATTTTGTAACATTGAAAGACAAATACAATAATATATCCTTTAAAATCTTGTAAAATAAATCCTGTATAGAACAGGTCTTGTCTTACTGCTCTAAATTTCTGCAGAATCCACCTTGGCAGCTTCTGGTTATGCCAAGTCGTTAATAACATCACTTTTTGCACACTACAAGCTCTCATTCGATGGACATGATTACAAGATTGTTCAGTCTTTGTTGGTACATCATTGAGTGTAATTAATATTAAATCAATTTAAATTCATTAACTGTCTGGGTAAAACCTCTGAAGCTGCATTTTGTTTTTGGTATTAAGAAATTCAAGAGGGGTCTGTTCATCTTTCAGAGTGGCACAGTATCTCCTCTTCAGGTGCTTCATTTAACCCTCAAGTTCCATTGTCAAATCACCAGATATTTATTGTTAGTGACGATGCTGCTACAAAAACAAAGCCATTATGCACAGACTGTCCTGGACCTCCCAACAACCCTGGGCCTGGGGCAGGTGTCTTCAATTTACCTCCTTGTTGGCAACAATGTGGGTGACTGCTCAGGATGATACCAGAGACTGGAATCATGAATGGAATAGCCAGAGGTAAGATTCAAGACTTTATTCTCATTAGGCAGTCATATCATCAAAAACAAATAAGAGGCAAATAATGCTTTAAGTTACAATGTAATATAAATGGCAAAGTACAGGGTGAGCCAAAATGAAGTACAACATTTCTCAAGGTCATTGCGCGAGGTAGAGACAGTTGAGCGGGTCCTTGGACAGGCGATCCCTTGTAGTTTTCAGTCACCAACATGCCTTGGTCCGGTGCACACCGTGCTTTTGCTGTCAAAGTGTTCTTCAAAAACAACAAATCTATAATCACTATTCAACGTGCCTTCCAAACACACTTCAGCATTCCTCCAAACGGTGACGTCCCAAATTGGAAAAGAGTTCTTCAGTGGGTGGCTACATTTAGACAGATGGGTACAACATTGAACAGAACATCTCCAGGCCATCCTTGGACTGTATGAACGCCTGAAAACATCCAAGTTGTAAAGGCATCAATTTTGCAGTCTCCTAGACGTTCAGAGCACAAACATGCTTCTGCCTTAGGCCTTCGGCATTTCCAACACGTCTTTGAGGAGGATTTTGCACGAGAACCTTAATTTTCATCCATTCAAAATAATGGTAGTGCAGGAACTCACTGAGAGAGACTGGTAGAGCCGTAGGGAGTTGTGTATGAACATTCTGCAAAGCGTTCATCGAGATGCCATTGTCATGTGCAGTGATGAGTCACATTTCCATTCGAATGCTTGCAGAAATAAGCAAAACTTTCGCTATTGTGCTGAAACCAACCCTTGCGAGCTTCATCAGAGACCCCTGCACAGTGAGCGTGTTACAGTTTGGTGTGCCGTTGCAGAATTTGTCATTGTAGCCCCTTACTTTTTTGAGGAGGGACGAGCAATGGACACCATCACTTCAGAACGTTACATTCAAATGCTAGAGAATGTTTTGCAGCCCTGTGTCTCTGTACATATGTATGAGGTTTGATTAGTATGATCCATTTCAGGGTGGCGTTCGAAGCATGCATATTTACAAGGTGATTCAGTCCATTTCTAACCAGCTTATTCATGTCAAGGGCCATGGGAGTCTGCGGAAGCCTATCCCAGGTAGCATAGGGCACAAGGCAGGAACAAACTCTGGACAGGGTGCCAGTCCTTCGCAGGGTGAACACACACAAACATATACACCCCATCTGCACACTAGGGCCAATTTAGGATTGCCAGTTCACTTAAGCTGCACAGTGGGAGGAAACCCACGGCAACACGGGGAGAACATGCAAACTGAAGGCAGGGACAAACCTGGGACACGGACCTCGGTCTCCTTACTGCGAGGCAGCAGCGCTACTACAGCATCACCGTGTCGCCCATATTTACTATGTGATTGTGATTTATAAATCACATAGAAACGTGCATACGCCAGGTTTTATTAATCTGATTTTTTTTGGTGTACGCATTTTCCTATTATTTCATCACGCACATATTTTCATGCTCAAATCCACGCAAAGTTTTATAAATGAGGCTCCAGATATGGAAGCCAGGACTGTCAGGATCTCATTGTTTACCCTTTTGACTGATTACTGCTGTTCTTTATCTCTGTTTTTGTGATATCATCGTCCCTGACACTTTATGCATTGTTTTTTATGGGCACCCTCATTTTATTGACGACAGCATAGCCTGTTGCTAATCACTTGACATGACAATAATGCAATATGTGACATGTCACCAGAAATTTTGAACAGAAATGCAATAACATATTAAAGCAATTTAAACAACGCAAAGAAATCCAAAGGTTGGTTTGGACTAATTTTGTATTGTTTTTGGATATCGCGGAACATTCTTTAGCCTCCCATGTAGTATCTGATCTCAGCTTGTTAATCAACACTCCCCTTGATCAAAATTTCAGACATATTACTGAGTGCACTGTCATCTTTTAGATGAGAAGTGTGACGACTTCACAGTTCACTAACCACATACCCAGAAACGAGGCTTGCTGCTACAAGCAGTATGGCAGCGCCCACGCAACCAACTCACAAAACAGCTGCCCCCATCAAAAAAATGACACACAATATGGTGATATAATATTGCAGCAAAAGTAATACAATAAAGAAAACAGTTAAACCAGCAATGCTAACACGTCCAAAGTTACAATCAACTTCGACAATAGCAAACACATTCTTGACTGGCGACAGTTAAAAAAGTCAGACATTTGTGCTTTTTTTTGTTTTTGCTTTAATTATATTTGACTATCTTTATAAAACAATTGTAACTCAACATAACAATCTCAGAACCACCTAATGCAATGTGAGGATGCATGGGAAAATTGAACTGTCCAGAAACGAATGTCTCCATGTCTTTTAATGCAACAGTCTTAAATGCTATGCTGTAAATTATACAGTAAAATGTTCAGACCATAATGTGTTTGTATATTTATGTATTTATTTATTTAAAGTGCTCTGTACAAAGTCAAATTTAAGTTCTATCTATCTGTCTATCTATCTATCATAACATACAGTATCATAACACATGCAAGAATATAACATAACATGAAATAAGATAATATAACATGACATACAGTAACAAGACCTGACATTTGCCTGTTACATTCCATGGCAGGGCTCTGCTTTATATTTTCTGACAGTCCTACTATGACAACAAGGCACGGTGCCTCACAAAGTCTTTCATACCCCCTCACGTCATTCGACAAAGGTAACTGCTCAGAATCCCACCCAGTATTTCAACTAGCGCTAATGCACTTGATAAAGTTGTTTGGACCCTATTTAGGTAACACCTAACTGAAGAAGCAAGTCATAAAAAGATTTCAAGAAGCCTTTATAAAGTTGATGATGATAAGAAAGTGCCCAGCAGAGCTGTAGAAAGCCCACTTATATCCTTCTGAAAGCATGGAAATTGTTTGCTGAAGTCTGGTGCCGTAAAACTACATAAAAAATAAAATAAGAAAGCAACAAAACATTCCACTAATCATCAGACCAGCGTGTATCATGAGATAAAGAGCGAGCGTCTGAGCTGTCATGTCTACGCCTTTGTGAATTAAGCACGCAGATTGTTCTGCCTTTTTTGAGTAAGCGGTTACTAATTCTGCCTGCAACCCTGAAATCGATTAATTGGGTTCAATAATGGACAGCTGCACAGTTTACTTGCCCAATGTCCAACACAAAAAAGTGTAAAATGACCTTCTGATTTGTTGGGGTTGATCTAAAGCGCATTCCCAAAAGATAATTCTGCATTCTGGACACCTTTGTAAAGCCACACCATCACTTGAATGTGACCTCCCACACTGAATAAAAGGAAGGCCTGATGGACAGAGGTGGGCACTGCCAGGCATTTCTCATTCCTTATTCATCTGAGGCCCCGGCCCAGCTTTGCTTTTGACTCACTAAACCTCTCCTCACTAACACAAACAGCACAAAGCCAGACTTGTGTCCTTTGAATTTTGTAATGCAGATTTAACTGAGCTCTTTTTGGAGGCCACATGCTGCTGGAGCACAGATCGCATCTTTAAAAGTCCGAAAGGTCCCAACAACTCATTAAATGCAGAAATGCCGCTGTAGCTGACTTACCCAGTTTTCTCAAACTCATCCTGCTAAGCGTGGAGTTGTGTCTCGGCTGCCAGAGGAGAGTCTTTGTGTGTGCTGAGGACCCAATACATCCGTTCTTACGGTTAAATGTGTAGCAGTAAACCACTTCCTGAAAACATGCAATTAGCGGTGGAAGGCTGAGATGGGGAGTGCGCTTGATTCAAGTCGGAGCTTTAAATTGACCAGAAATGCTACAGGTGCTATTCAGAGCTTTGTGCACAGCTGAGCTCTTCGTTTTATTTCCCATCTTCACAAAGTGCCAGCAGTACAACTTTAGGTAGCATCTTATCTGGTTACGTTTGTCTTTTGGAAACGAGATTTAGCATCGATGGAAAGCTGAATGTCTTTAGGAGAAGATCAAGTCCAAGTGGAGCTGGACATGAGAGTGCATTTGGATCTGAACCCAAGATGCAAGTGCGATGAAGTAGGAAAGGGGGGCTTCTTTCATGCTGTTGACCCTTTAATTTAATAGAAAATGAACTTAGTGGTCCAGCTCTCCTCCACTGACAGGAAGTTAAATACTGACTGTAGAACCCCAAAATAAACACACTTAAAGCCAAGCAGGAAAACCTGGCCAGCAAGTTTCATACATAAAAAAATGAGATTTAAAAGGGGCTTCATCCTGCCACACGGAAGGACGGTGAGTGAGTGGCGAGGAGGAGTGCTTCCTGATCTAGTGAGCTATTGTGACAGTGGGGGAGGTGACCAACATGTCACCACATCCATCTTCTCAAAAGTGCCTACGGCTGTCACACGTGCTGGTGTTGAGGGGCGACTCTTTCACAGTATTTGATCAAAAGCACTTTGTTTTCTGGTGAATTTAATTTGACTAAACCCTTCGTGCATCCTGATTACAGACTTAAACATGCTCACTTTTAGATCCAGGTTATTCTTTCCATTAAAAAAAATTAAAGTCTGAATTATATACTGTAAGAGCCAATCTTAGACAGTTAAAGTTTTGAGTTAAACTCATATTAATGTTTGCTTAATTTGAATAGAATATAAATTTCTTCCATAGTCATAGACAATGGTATGGTCTTTTCCCCCTATAAGTTAGTAAGAGATTGAACCTTCTTACTATAACTGAGAAACAGTGTGATAACTGAGTCAGTTGTGTTTAGAACAGGTCCCAGTAAGCAGGGACTTGAAAGGCCCATTTTCAACTCAGAAATGGGGTAGGCATACAGTTTTCTGACCATTGCTTAGAAATGGTTCAGAAACGTTAAGTGATTAGTAATGATTTGAAATGTAACAAGATTTAAGCTTTGAACAGAACTTTTCTTAACAAGAATTTTTCCCTTTTTTTTTTGCTATTTTAATTTTCTTTTTTGTGTGAACTGCTTTACCTTGGATTTTAACTAAAACTTTTAAAAACGAAGACATTTTGTCTGTGGAATCATTTCAGCGCATCAGGCTTTTGCTGAATCCCATTTTTAAAGTTAGAGCTGCTGAGCTTTGACAATTTTGGCTACATATACCTTGAATATAAAAATGACCAGTTTCTGCTGTCAGCCACGTGCACTATGGGGAGCGTGTTGGAGGTTCCGTTCATGAGGTAAATGGATGGGGGGAGAGCTTTGGGTGAGATGCAGTTTCGAACCTCTCTTCTTCTTCCAGCCCTAGACCGGAGGAGAAGCCCACCAAAGAGCCGTAACGACACTCGTGGTCCACCCTGGAAGCCTCACCTCTTCTGGGTGTCCCACTATATTAGAATAATGAGTCTGGAAGTTGGTGTTCATTCATCGGATAGATAGATAGATAGATAGATAGATAGATAGATAGATAGATAGATAGATAGATAGATAGATAGATAGATAGATAGATAGATAGATAGATAGATAGATAGATAGATAGATAGATAGATAGATAGATAGATAACTTTATTAATCCCAAGGGGAAATTCACATACTCCAGCAGCAGTATACAGATAAAGAACAATATTAAAGAGTGATAACAATGCCAATAACAATGCAGGTATACAGACAGACAATAACTTTATATAATGTTAACGTTTACCCCCCTCGGTGGAATTGAAGAGTCGCATAGTTTGGGGGAGGAACGATCTCCTCAGTCTGTCAGTGGAGCAGGACAGTGACTGCAGTCTGTCACTGAAGCTGCTCCTCTGTCTGGAGATGATACTGTTTAGTGGATGCAGTGGATTCTCCATAATTGACAGGAGCCTGCTCAGCTCCCGTCGCTCTGCCACGGATGTCAAACTGTCCAGCTACTTGCCTACAATAGAGCCTGCCTTCCTCACCAGTTTGTCCAGGCGTGAGGCGTCCTTCTTCTTTATGCTGCATCCCCAACACACCACTGCGTAGAAGAGGGCGCTCGCCACAACCGTCTGATAGAACATCTGAAGTATCTTATTGCAGATGTTGAAGGACGCCAGCCTTCTAAGGAAGTATAGTCAGCTTCCACACTACCAGAAGAAGCAATCAAAACTGGATCGCTGAAACAGTTTGATATAACCTTTTTTCTTTGTTTTCCTTCAGTTTATTAGCATCACCTCCATTAAGTAGGAATCTCACTGGGGACCCTGACACTTTAGTTTGTCCTTCTTCCTTTCATCCAGCACTGCACAACTTCAACCACCAGCACTTTCATGTTTTGCCTTAGCAGCCATAGCGCGCATATATATATCCTTAAACAAGCCGAATCTAATTCAGGTCTCAGGGTGCCGGATTCTGCCCCACGTAGCACTGGGAGCAAAGCCGGAAGCAGCCTTAAGACTGGGCAGCACACAAGACAGTTTAGAGTGACCCATTAACACAGCCGGCCCACCTTCATGGATGTAAGATGTAAACCTACAAAGACACCGAGGCAGCATGCAAACTTCACACACGATTAAACCAGACATAAGACTCAAGGTCTCTGAGACAACTGCACTAACTACCGAAGCAAAGAGACTCCTGATCAGCCCAAATCTTCTCATTTTCTGGGGCAGTCAAAGATTGTTTTAATCATGCCAAGTGGCCTTGTATGTGCCACACCATCGCATTGCTACCACTGGCCTGCACATTGATATCCAACAAGACAATTACATGGATTCATTATGTTTGCCCATTCAGAGTCGTTCTCCACTGTCCAGTCTTTTGATCCTCAGCTCACTGCAGCAGCACCTTCTTATTTTTCACTGAAAGGAATGAGCTATAGGCTGCCATTCATCATCCAGGACATGGTATGACAAGCTCTAATATGTCTGTCTGTGACCCCAGTTGTACCCATTTGTTAACTGGTCAACTGTAGCCCATTTGTTATTTTGCACAATTCAGGTCAGCCTCTGTCTGTTCATTTCCAACCACCTCCTAGGTGGTTCAGTGCACCCAAAAAACTACCATTTATGAAATCCTCTGCAGTGTTTCAGCTCTTGATACAATTATGGCAGCAAGAGTGGCATTACTACTGCCAGGCAGCCTTTTCAGCTTTCACTACAGGACTGACTGCAGTGCAAAATGCCACCGTGTGAACCGTGACTGATAGTGCTAGTCCAGGTTGGAGCACAGCATTGGATGAACCCGTGTTCAGACTGGGACAACGAGTGCATTTTATATGCGGTTTTTGTGTTTTTTTATGTTCAGGATTACAAATTTAAAGTCTGCTTTAATTTTAACTCGTTCTGATAAAATTGCTTTTAAATGCCTTGTCATTATTGTTTATGCTGTGATGCAGGAGTCACTCTCTTGCACCTGAAAGACGAGGCTTATTCACAGGCCTTCAGGAGAACCACCTTTATCATTCAGCTTAAAACAGGAACAGCATGCGTATTTATTGAAGCGGGAGCTACCGCTCCACAACACACAGACACAGCAAACCAGCACTGACTTCAATAGTCATCCCTTCTTCAGTTCAGGCTCAGATAGTCCTCCTCGTCAGGTTGGTCCTGCAGCTGTGGGTCAGTGACTGTATGAATGAAAGTATTCCCAGGATCAGCCCATGACCGATGGATGCGTTGCGTGGTGGGACTGTAAACTCAATTGTGCTGTGGCGAGCCTGCCATTGTCTGGTGAGTATATCACCCATATTTTGAAATTGAGGTTTCTTTGGTTCTGTCTTAACGGGCCTCACAATGCATTGTTCTGTGTAGGCTCATGTAACCATAACTCGCTATCTCTCAGCCGATACACTTAAGATACAACACCATTAAGCCCACCAGTATAGGGCACAAGGCAGGAACAATTCTGTGGCCTGGGTGCAAGTCTGTGGGACTTGTACAGATAGTTTCAATTTCAAACAGTTCCTAGTGCTAGGTTTTTGACTCCTTTTTTGACTTTTGCTTTGGGTTTAGCTTTGTTCTGCTTTTTTGCTTGGTAGCATGACCCCCCGTGTGTTCTTGACTACGATTTTTGACTTATGTTTGCATCTCCTCCTCTATTTGCTCACAATAATTTCAGAACAGCCTGTGATTCTTAACAGAAACAGGCACAAAAAATGCAAAAAAAATGTTTTTTCTTTTTTTTTTTTAATTTAAAAAGTCTATAATGCAAAAGCTGCGGTGGGTTGGCACCCTGCCCGGGATTGGTTCCCTGCCTTGTGCCCTGTGTTGGCTGGGATTGGCTCCAGCAGACCCCCGCGACCCTGTGTTCGGATTCAGCGGGTTGGAAAATGGATGGATGGATGGATAATGCAAAAGGGTGGCAAAAGTGGAGACTGGGAATGACAAACAGAAAAAAAACACTTGTCACAGTTTGTGACGGGAAATCAAACCAAGGTTATAAAAGATACAAAAACTCCAGAAATTCCACAGTCCATGACAAAGAGAGGTGAATCTAATAAAGTGGCAACAGGCAAAGTATTACACAGTCATTGTTAGACCCATTGAGCAAACTAAATATTAGTCTGCCATTTGGATTTCTAGGGGTGCGCACTATTCAAAATAAATTTCAATATAAATCCCAGTCTTGTCTCTGAGAACTATTTTAAAAATGTAAATAAAATGAACAACACCGATGCTTACCCAGTAAAGGTTGAGATCCAGCCACTCGCAAAGCTCAAAATTAGGTATAGGCCTCAAAAACAAACACAACACTTCCTCTCACCACAGGTCTGTAAAAAAAGGGCAGGCCTCACCACCTCAGGAAACCAGGCCCCTAACTTAAAAGACAGGCTTACATCCTGCACGGGCCTAAAAAGGGGGGCAAAGGCTTTTAAAGTCACAAAAAGCAAAAGGAAAGGTGTAAAACTATGAAAAAAAAAATTCTGGCTCAAGAAAACCCAACAAAGTACTTTGATATTTAAATATTTATTAAACTGGACTCAAAAAGGATAAGCAAATTTAAGGCAGAAGCAAAATAAAAAATAAAAACAGGTTTTGTTTAAAAGGCTGACGTAAAAGGGAACAAATCTAAAAACTCATATTTAGTAACAGCACCTAAACAAGAGCAGGGATCTAAGCTAATAAATCCACCAGGATCACAAATCAAAATCAGGAATCACAAACAGAATCGGCCATTTCAGCAGCTTCTTCGTGTTAAATACCATTGGGTTTGGCTCAGGTGCAATGGCCCCGCACCCCATCTCAACATAACATAACTTACAGAGCTAGACCCCACAAAACTAAAATTACTCGCAAACACAAACTTATCAACAAACAAAATAACATTAATCAAATGACACAATAAAAAAGGAAACAAAAACAAAATCAATATTTGCAAAATAAAATGTAACCTACTTTATATTATGTTTACCCCTGAAAAACAAGAGAAAAATGTCGAATTTGTTCTAACAAGAAAAAATGTTATTCTATGTAACAAAACATGGCAACATAAATCCAGTAGTAAAGGTATCTGTATGTGCGTCCACGGCTGTACTGATGCAGATTTATTACACGTCCTTCGTGTGACATGTTTTGAAACTGCCACCAACGCACATCCTGATGTTGTAAATGGGGCAGTGGAAACACATTCCTTATAATAGTATTTCTGCTGCTTCAGAAATAATCTCAGTGCTTGATTCACACAATGGACATTATTATTATTTATTTATCAGACACCTTTACCCAAGGTGACTTACAAAGCTAGTTATAATATATACAAGAATGCCAATGCAAGCATCAAAGCAACAGAGAACAACAAAAAAGCAAACATGAGGGTGTGCAGCTACTACTTAATTATATTTATAACTAGACTATGACAAAAAGACAAACATCAGTACCCTAAACTCTTTGTCAGTTCATCAGCAGCTATCCTGCTAGGGGCTAAGCAGATCCAAAATATTTAATGAAATGGCGTGTTATTATTGGCTACAACAGTGCCAGGCTTAGTGACTTCCACATTTCCCTGACACGAACACTAATTGTTGTTGCATTATGAACAGTACATAGGGGTTTAACTTCTTTCTTGTCCTTGACTGTAATTTTGCCTTTTTTGCCACATAATGCTGTGACCCACTGACACAACTGAAGTGACCTGGCATATCACGGTGGTTCAGTCATACAGTACCGTGTGCATCAGTTTAACTATCCATGTCAACGTCTGATGACTAATTCACACTGGCATCACTATCACTTCATACAAATAATGGTTCAGTTTCAGTTTGCTCTAAAACTGGCTTTACACATTCTTAGTTCTACACCATTTTGAGTTTGGTTGTAGGCTCCACCCCACTCATGAATATTAATGAGTTACCATAAAATGGCAAAATACATAGAAGTATTCATGACATTTTACAGCAATAAATTAGTTTATGCACTAGATGGCAACAGAAAACTGTCCTGAGCATTACATGGGTTTAATGCTGTATAGCTGATGATAACAGCCTTAGTCGTGAGACACTTGGGCTTAACCATCTTTACATAGAATTCCGAGCCTGAGAGTCATTTGAGGTTAACACCTCTTCTCCTTCTTCGTCTTCTTCGTTTGGCTGCTCCCGTTAGGGGTTGCCACAGCGGAACATCTTCTTCCATATCTTTCTGTCCTCTGCATCTTGTTCTGTTACACTCATCACCTGCATGTCCTCTCTCACCACATCCATAAACCTTCTCTTAGGCTTTCCTCTTTTTTTCTTGCCTGGCAGCTCTATCCTTATCATTCTTCTCCCAATATACCCAGCATCTCTCCTCTGTACATGTCCAAACCAACACAATCTCGCCTCTCTGACTTTGTCTCCTAGCCATCTAACGTGATCTGACCCTCTAATGTACTCATTTCTAGGAGGTTAAAAGCGAACAAAAAAGTTAAATAAACAGAAAACACACTTTAGTCTGGAGCAAAACCCTGGCTGAACCATAACACTAATCAACCGGGCATTAGATTGAAGAAATGGTTTGTAAAAGAGTTGAGGACCACTACAAGCTGAGAAACTGAGATCAACAGAATATACCTTGTACTCAGAAGCTAAACCAGAGTTAAGCAAACAACAGCATTATGGGTCAGAAAAACAAAAATGCAACATGACAATATCGATGGGGTGTCCTGTAGCTGATCTTCTAACTTTTTCAACATCTTTGTCAGTGAGCACTTATTAAAGACTTTAATGATCACTTGCCTCTTTTTTTGCTCTGTTTCTGTGCTATCCATCTTGCCATCCTATATACCATTTTCAGTAACGTAGTTCTTCTAATATTGTGATGCCTCATTTGAAGCCTAAGATTAATTTTGTGTTTTGTGAGATGATCAGATCATATAACACCCTTGTACAGTATGCACAAACTCTGGCCACAAGCAGCAGCTAGCTGATCTGGGTATGATACATAATCATTCTTGTATGTAATCTATATACAGTACTGTGCAAAAGTTTTAGGCAGGTGTGAAAAAATGCTGTAAACAAAGAATGCTTTCAAAAATGGAAGTGTTAATCATTTATTTTCATCAATCAACAAAATACAGTGAATGAACAAAAGAGAAATCTAAATCAAATCAATATTTGGTGTGACCACCCTTTGCCTTCAAAACAGCATCAATTCTTCTAGGTACACCTGCACACAGTTTTTGAAGGAACTCAGCTGGTAGGTTGTTCCAAACATCTTGGAGAACTAACCACAGATCTTCTGTGGATGTAGGCTTCTTCACATCCTTCTGTCTCTTCATGTAATCCCAGACACACTCGATGACGTTGAGATCAGGGCTCTGTGGGGGCCAAACCATCACTTCCAGGACTTCTTGTTCTTCTTTACACTGAAGATAGTTCTTAATGATTTTGGCTGTATGTTTGGGGTCGTTGTCCTGCTGCAGAATAAATTTGGAGCCAATCATACGCCTCCCTGATGGTATTGCATGATGGATAAGTATCTGCCTGTATTTCTCAGCATTGAGAACACCATTAATCCTGACCAAATCTCCAACTACATTTGCAGAAATGCAGCCCCAAACGTTCAAGGAACCTCCACCATGCTTCACTGTTGCCTGCAGACACTCATTATTGTACCGCTCTCCAGCCCTTCGACAAGCAAACTGCCTTCTGCTACAGCCAAATATTTCAAATTTTGACTCATCAGTCCAGAGTACCTGCTGCCATTTTTCTGCACCCCAATTCCTATGTTTTTGTGCATACTCGAGTCGCTTGGCCTTGTTTCCACGTCGGAGGTATGGCTTTTTGGCTGCAACTCATCCATGAAGACCACTTCTGGCCAGACTTCTCCAGACAGTAGATGGGTGTACCTGGGTCCCAGTGGTTTCTGTCAGTTCTGAGCTGATGGCACTGCTGGACATCTTCCGATTTCGAAGGGTAATAAGCTGATGTGTCTTTCATCTGCTGCACTAAGTTTCCTTGGCCGACCACTGCATCTGTGATCCTCAACGTTGCCCGTTTCTTTGTGCTTCTTCAAAAGAGCTTGAACAGCACATCTTGAAACTCCAGTCTGCTTTGAAATCTTTGTCTGGGAGAGACCTTGCTGATGCAGTAGAACTACCTTGTGTCTTGTTGCTGTGCTCAGTCTTGCCATGACATGAAACTGTCTTCCACATCCTCACCTTGGTAGCAGAGTTTGGCTGTTCCTCACCCAGTTTTAAGCCTCCTGTTTCAGTTAATGACTGCGTTTCAACCTACGTGTGACATTGATGATCATTAGCACCTGTTTGGTAGAATTGGTTGATCAAACACCTGACTAGAATCCTACAAAATCCCTGACTTTGTGCAAGTGTACAGTACCTATAAGAATTGATGCTGGTTTGAAGGCAAAAGGTAGTAACACCAAATATTGATTTGATTTAGATTTTTCTTTTGTTCGCTCACTTTGCAATTTGTAAATTGATAACAATAAACAATCATTATTTATATTTCTGAAAGCATTCTTTGTTTACAGCATTTTTTCACACCTGCCTAAAACTTTTGCACAGTACTGTAAATCTTTGTAAAGTCATAAGTAAATATATGATTTTCTAAATGCAAAACAGTATTTTCAGTCTCATTTGCAGAGTTATTAATGGATTAGCTTAGCAATTAGCTGAAGCCTGGCCACAATGGCAAGTCTGGCCACAGTGACCTACATAACTGGGACACTCATGTTAAAAGCTGAGTTGTAATCAGAAAAGAGAATTGAAATATACACGTCCTGTTCAGCTCAAAGGTTCTGATTGGTTTTAAAGGGAGATACAGTATCCATATCAGGCCTACTGCATCGATACTCAAACCAAAGCAGGCCTAACATGATGGGGATCATACTGTATGTGTTAACACATCCTTCTAGACATTTTGCAATGATAAACATAACACTGGCACGTTGGCAGTCATTCAGGAGATTTCTTGTGCAATGGCACTATTGTTTAATCTCATGACAGACTAAAAAGTAACCCTTTAAGTTCCATCTTCTGAAACAGTCAGTGACAGCAGCTGTGGAACAAGACACAACATGAGGTACAGACTGCATCTCTGCTGTTAGTCATTAGCACTAAAACATGAGTAACATGATAGTTATAATTTGTTACTAACCCTCACCTATTCTGTTTCTCTTCTCGGTACTCAAATGTGGCACTTGGCGCCACGGCCCACCTGCCAAATTGTTTTGCAAGGCTAAGGTAAAGTAATCCCTGACAGACGCTCACAGGAATCGTGGGGTAGAGGGGTCCTTTAGTCGGATTGGCTGGCCCAGCACTGACTCAGCTGTGGAATGGCCAATAGGAGGAGGCAGCTTTATGGCTGAGGTCTCCAGGACTCTAAACTAATCCAAATTATGTTATGTGATATCATCTCCTGTTAAATTTGTGTCTTTATACTGTATTGAGGATTTGTTCTGCTTTGTGTATTGTATTGTATTGACCCCCTTCTTTTTGACACCCACTGCACGCCCAGCCTACCTAGAAAGGGGTCTCTCTTTGAAGTGCCTTTCTCAAGGTTTCTTCCATTTTTTCCCTACAAGGGTTATTTTTGGGAGTTTTTTCTTGTCTTCTTAGAGAGTTGAGGCTGGGGGGCTGTCAAGAGGCAGGGCCTGTTAAAGCCCATTGTGACACTTCTTGTGCGATTTTGGGCCATACAAAAATAAATTGTATTGTATTGTATTGTACGCTTCTCTTACTGCCATGAGATACTTACATATATTTTGTGTTAAAGTGAAACATGCAATTCCTAATTAGCTTGTTGGCTACTGTGGGCTACAACAGAACACAAGGCAATGAATGGGACACTTTAAAGAGGCCTCCTGCTCCGTTTCCTCCCAGTAATTACGCTTCATACGCGGTCATCTCCTTTGACATGCCCTCCCAGTCAGCTCCTCTCTCCTGGCACAGAAGACTCGTAAACACAATTCTAGAAGGAGCAGAGGCCACTCAGAGAAGAGCTGTCTATTTCAAAGTTTTTATTTTTATATTTCCCTTGCACAACAGCTGAGCCACAGAGCCGGGTGTGACCTGAGAAACAGGAAATAGCAAGGAGTTATTGCTTCAGCCTGCAGTGAGGCGCCCCTAAATAGGTGGCAGGGGGGTCACAATGTCTCTGGAACTCTAATGGCATGAAGACTTTGGCTAGCCCACCTGAACTATCTTCAAACTGAGCAGGTGTTTCACAGAGGTGTGATGGTCAACCTGGCTATTTCAATCTGTCAGCTCAAGTGCATTTCACCCAGAGACATTCAAGACACTTTACAAAACGCCTGAGAACACTCAAACAAAGTTAAAGCAGTTCCATAAGACGTGCAAAATCAGGGGTTTCCAAAGTTCTTTAAGTCGAGGCCCTCCAAAATATTGTACCACCTGGTCAGGGTACCCCAATAATAAAATGCCAATCAGCAAACCAGCAAAATATCCTGGTTACTGATATCAGTAATCACACGGCATGATTGTAGATAATGGCTGACCTGTTAATCAAAGTAAATGCTTAACAGCAGCAGACGTGATCAACTGTCATGTGGTATCTCCAGTCCAGGGACACTCAGCATGGCATTCTTCATGGCATACCATCTCCAGGATTTGAGATGCTTTTTAATATTACAATTACTTGTTAAGTACTGAACTCTTACTAGGCACAACTAAAAGTGGGAATTCTTTCATTTCCCCCCACTACTGCTTGTGAGAATTTTAATGAGCAGTTACAAAAAGTGTCTTGTGTGGTTGTGTTGTGTCTTTTAAATTTTTTTAACTATTACAAATGCTTTAGTAATTAATTATTTCTTGTATGAACAATACATTTTCATTAAGGAATGAGTAGTATCTTTAGGTAGTGTGGTGTAGGGGTTAAGGCTTTGGACCTCAAACCCTGAGGTTGTGGGTTCAAATCCCACTATTGACGCTGAGCAAGTCACTTGAGCTGCAACTGGAAAACCAAGAGGAATGTAACCAATTGTATCATAAATATTGTAAGTCACCTTGGATAAAGGTGTTAGCCAAATAAATTAATGTAAATATTAGAAAACCTTAGTCTGTTGGGGCCAGACGTGATTCTCAAACGAGACAACTTGTTAAAAAATATGTCGTGAATAGAGCGGCAAAGGCTGCGCTCACAGTGACTTCTTCCTTTAATGGCCGCCTCCAATATCTCCAGTCCATGTGAACTAATCCGCCAAGATTTCAGGGAGAGAGCAAAACAAACTGAACAGAAGACTTGACGTTGAGAGAAAATAAAAAAATGAAAATTGCTGTCATAATTTCAGGAGCTCAGTAGCACAAGGTAACTGAAGCTTAATGATTAATTTTACGTTCTAATGAGCGCAGCAACAGAAGATACACACACACACTGGTAGACCATTGCAGTTGCTGGGATCTACACATTTGAGATGTGCTTCTGACTGCTACGATACCTTTCTGTCATTCTGAGTATTGCACCAACATACAGCATAACATCAGCAAACAGAGTTTAGATAAGCATTGTGGTCTATGGATATTCTACAGTACACTGTACAGTTTTATGCAGTAGTAGTACAGTATGCTGTGGCTATCACCTGGCTTGACACGTTTACATTTCAAATCAAATGATAATGTCAGCTCCTTTAGTTACTGGTTTAGATGTACAGTCAGAGTAGGATGCTGTGCAGCGTTGTCTGTGTTTCTACTGGTATCATTAGGCAGATTTGTTGATATGTATTGATGAATATAATAAAAAAAGAAGCTCCACAAAAAACAAAGTTTTGGGAACCGTCCCCGTATATTGTCCAATGGACAAAAATAAAGCAGATAAACTGGTTGCAATGATCAAAAGTACTGTAATTTGTAACATTTCACAAAGTACATGAGACAAAATGGCGTTTTTATACAGAATGGGAAATGGTTGGCAGGAAATGACGTTGAATTCAGGAGCAGGAAACAACGTCATTCTGAAGGAACCGGAAGTGACGTCATCCATAGTGGCCGGACATGATGTCATGGCTGGCGCTGGAAGTGATGTCTTGGCGGCCATTTTGGAACCCAGAAATGGACAGATTTATTTTTCCTTGGTTTTCCTATTGGAAGATCAAGAGATGCGGGTAAGTACCATGTGACAACCCCTTGTCTCGCGATGTTTCACTCACCTTTAGGCTTTTTGACTGCCTCCTAAACGCACGTGTGTGACAGTGTGTTTTAAGTACTGAAATCTGCATCTCCTGTGGCTCTTCTTTACCAATGTCCTTCTGACAAAGTGTGACACATCATTTACTTCAAATGGATATTTTTAAGTTCATATATTCACAAACAAAGCTCGCAGTTCATTAAACCTTACATCGACTCTGGCAGTATCGTTGTAAATGAACAATAGGGAGCACACGCAGCACCTGCGACAACATATCTTTCATGTTTACCACTTGTCCATTGATGTCAACAAATGCCAATGTATAATCTGAAGCTACAGAAAGGTTTTTCCCTTGCATCAGGTTATGTTTATTTTTGAAACATGCATAGCACTCTCTGCACAAAGAACTGTCAAAGAATAGACGCTAGGTGGCACTGTTGCCCTGTTTGTTCGGACACAGGTTAAAATACCAAGAAGTTAATGTCTTCTTAAATGAGTGCCCTTTAAGCACCACAGCCACCAATAAACAGGCAAGAAAACACCAAACACAAATAATTATAAATTAAATCTCTCCTCCACACCTCCCAGCAAGCTTTGTCCTACTCTACTCCACCCGACTCCGGCTCACTTGCTGGGTTCACAACAGTCCTTTAAATAGTCCTTGTCCTGGAAGTGCTTCTGTCCTTCTGTCCGCATGACTTGCTAGCACTTCCGGGTCAGATGGAGAACTGGCTTTTTCTTCAGCCCGGAAGTACTTTGGAGCTTCCATCCTTGTGACTTTTAAGTACTTCCAAGCTATGGATGAGGCATGGCTCCTCCGGTCACAGCTCCTCTTGGAAGCACCCACTGTACCCAACAGGGCTGAGAAACCGAACTCCAAGTCCCAGGATGCCCGGTGGGAATCCGGGGTACCGCTACACTCCATGGGAGCTGCCATCTAGCATTTTGGGGGAGGCAGTGTACAAAAGTAGATGCTTCCCCCCATCCTTCCATCCCTTGGGTGTTCCAGCCGGGTTTATATGTCTAATAGGGTTTTTGTAGGAGACGTTTCGACTGTAAATGGTTCTTCATAAACCAAAGCTTGGAGTTTGTTGGACCAGGTTAACGAGAGCACCTCTGATCTTTGTATTCCACATCACCACCCCTACTCTGAGCGCCTCCTTCAGGAGGTGTTGGATTGGTTTAGAAATGTTACGCTTAGTGAGCAGATTCATTTCTCCAACCCAGCTTTAAGCAAAATTCACTTATGGTTGTTTCCAGATGTATATATTAAATGTCTGGCTCACCAAGACTAAGAAAACCTAAAAGTTTCATAAGTTTACTCTACATAAATTACACAGTTACACATGAATTAAACAGAAAAGCGCAAAGTTCTACATGTGGGCAAACGAAATATCAATTTTAAGTACAAGAGGGGAAACAATGGTTTATGTTGACACAGCACTATTCATGTCTAAGCCATCTTTCGTGAAAACATATCGCAGTTCTGTGAGCCATCATTTTCTTTTATTATTACATGTGGATGTTTGCACTTTCTTCTGAGGCCACATTAAAAAAAAATAATACTTTCAATTCTATCAAACAAAAAAACTGTGATCTTGTGCAATTCTTAAAAGATGTGGATAGTAACATGAAGTTATGTTACCCTGCAGACAGCATTCAAAAATCACTTCAGGAAACACACAAAACAATATTCGACAGTTATAATAAAACAGAAGACCAAATAGTGAAAATGAAATTTTGGATACAAAGATTTATAAATAACTTCTTTGGTAATATCAAAACTTAACTGACCAAATGAATGAGCAGAAAAGAGAAATGAAGCTTGTTCTTTTATGGAGTATTTGGGAGCGGAGCAGCCATTTATTTCCCTTTCTGCTCATCCATTTATGTCCCCAACAAGCTCATTTTCCATTCAGGCAGAAACGATTATCCCTTGTTCCTCTGCACTTCAAGTTTATTTGAGATTTACCCTGTGTTATAATTTTGCAGGCTTCAACAAGGATGTGCATTGATATTTTTATTTAACTGCTGTTTTCATCCAAAATCCACCTTAATATTTGTGTCGTCTGGTTGTTATGGTCATTCCTAAACATGGTGCATTACAAACATTTTTAGTTATAAAATGCATTGCATTTGTCATTCCAACAGATAGCGCATCGCAGACATTAACACTGCTTTACAAGTCCCATAACTAATGGCACATAACAGAGGCATATACATTGTCACGCACGTGCGCATGGGAGACAGCTAGAAGGACCAAAAGAAGGTAATTCCACGTCAAGCCAGGGGGTGGCAGGGTGCAGTAAACTTCTCTCTGTTTTATTCCTGCAGACCAAACACGGGAAATTCTGCCTGGACTCGACGATGCGAAGTCACTTCCTGTTCCGGCCATCATGCCGTCACTTCCACCAACCTGCCTTAAAAGCCAGACAACTTGTGCTTGTAAACTCAGTTTTGTTTTGGACTCAGCCTGTACACACTGTACTACTACTACTGTACTTTTCACTTCTTTGTAGGCTTATTCAGGATATACGGGTGGCTGCCCCATACCTTTTTCCTGTGTCAAGGCCTTTCACAATATCTAAAAATTAACACTGAGGCCTATGATGATTACGTAGATTTCAACCCGCCCATAGTGAATGCTATCCCAAGGCACTATAAAGTTTATTTACAATGCAACCCCTTGCATGCGGAGTTCTAAAACACGTAATGGTCATAACAATTGAACTGACAGCCTTGTGCATTACAGTTCAACACCTTAACTACCAAGTCACAATTTTTCTGAACAAGGACATTTTTATATAGTGCCATTCCATAGTGACATTACAGTGTCAGGTAGTGATGAGTAAAACAAGTAAGTTTCAATTCATATACTGTTTCTCAGTACTGACACCAAAATTAGATTCACAGGCGATTTAGCAGTTACAAAACTTGAAAGTCACTAAAAAGAGAGTTTAAAAGTTTTTCAATGGTTGAAAAACAAGAAACATTGCTTTCATAAGTCTTGTTCAGACTTACCTGGCCAGGACGCCTGTTATCTTCCCTGGATTGCTAGATGGCAGCTCCCCTGGAGTGCTGCAGCACCACGGATTCCCACAGGGCTTCATGGGATATGGAGTTTGGTGGCTCTGCCCTGTTGGGTTCTGGAGGTGCCGCCTTAGGCTGCAGGCACCTAGAAGTGCTTTCAGACCATATTTATGGCCTACTGGAAGGACTTCTGGGTGCAGCATAAAAGGAGCCAGAAGAGGAGAGGTGGAGGACAACTCCTGCTAGAGGAGGAGAGAAGCCATAGAGAAAGAAAGAGAGAGAGAGAGGACAAAAGTAGAACGAAGACAAAGTGCTGTGGGCTTTGTTATTGTGCTTGTTTGTTCTGTGCTTTGGTGGTGGGAAACAATAGGGAAGCGTTTCCTACATCAGACTAAAGCCTGTGTCTTGTGCTGAACTTGCATCTACATCTGCCTGTGTCAGATTTGGGGAGCTGGACTGCCCCCTGCAGGCTGCAATGTTTATCTTCTTTTCTGCACTTGTGTAATGTGTAATAAGTAGAATGCCTGTCAAATCAATTCAATCTGTGCCTTTCGTTCACATCACCAAGGAGTGAGCTTTATAAAAATGGGACATGTGACATCTTTTATACACAAAGACACAGGAAAACTCAATACAAGGAAAGCCACTACTGCCAAACTCACACAAGACCCCCATGCTGTTACCTAGGAACAGTCTTACCATGGTTAAGGGTTTCTTCTCTGTTTCTGGGGCATCCTTAAGATGGTGGTCACTAAGATTGTCATCATTATTAGAAAAGTGATTATCGTGGCACATCGATGGCTCAACAAATACGTTTTGTGTGAAGAAAAACTTTCTAAGATATGTGAGAAATCTGCCCTTAACGGGTCTCTACCTGTGCCCCGTGTTCTTTTTGTACTCATTTTAGTATCAAGTGGGGTCCAGTGCACTAATTTTTATCATAATTTAAAAAAAATTCTATCGTGTCACCTCTTAGTCTTTCTTTGCTTAAAGTGAAAAAGTTCAGCTCTTTCAATCTCATCTCATTCATGGCTCACACCACTCACTCCTGGAATCAGCCCAGTCGCTCTCTTGTGGACTTTCTCCAGCACTTCTTTTAACTTCACCTGTTTGTTGTCTGGTACAAATCTTGTAATAAATATTTAACCCACTTCCTATTGTCCAAATGGCTTGAAATTTTGCATACTTACTCACTTCCGATGAAGTTGATCCATTAATCCATGTTAATTAAGAAATTAAATTTTTATAGGAAGAATAGTTAAAGATTTCACCAATAGATGGTGCTAGTAACGGATAGAAATATTAAAGAAAGTGTTAAAATATCCGTCCATTATCCAACCCGCTATATGCTAACTACAGGGTGACGGGGGTCTGCTGGAGCCAATCCCAGCCAACAAAGGGCGCAAGGCAGGAAACAAACCCCGGGCAGGGCGCGAGCCCACCGCAGGAATGCATATATAAAAAATACTTTTTAAAAAGCATGCTTATATTAAGTTAAAAAGTGCACTAAAAAGTAAAAAATAAGTCTCTCATACATCACTCGTAAAATAAATGCGTGGGCGCTTTTCATCAATCAACATTCAAAAAACACTTCTTAAAATCTTAGCAAAAGTGCCCACCTTTTATTTTACGAGTGATGTATGAGAGACTTCATTTTTACTTTTTAGTACACTTTTTAACTTAATATAAGTGTGGTTTTTAAAAAGTATTTTTTATGTACTGTATATATTATTTTGGTAATGGGAAGACCAGCACGATGCACAGCACTCAAGATGAAGCCTCACTAGCGTGGTATATAATTTGACTTGTACCTTCCATTAGCCGTCTTGATCACACCTGCTGGATGTACAGTAGATCGTGTCGAGTCCACTACAACTCTGAGAACCTTCTCATAAGGGGTACTTTCACATTTCAGACCTCCCAAGTCTATCATTTCTACTTCCATATGTGAAGTACTTTACATTTTCTTACAATAAATTTCATTACCATGAGGCTGCTTCAGTCTGTGTGCTGTTCAGGTCCCTGTATAATAGTAATTGATTCTACGTTTTATTCCATTCCAGTTATTTTAGTATCATCTGCAAACTTAACCAGCATGTTAATTATATTCTTATCCAGATTTCTTGTGTAAAAAGGTTTGTTAAAGGTATGTTTAATTTAGGGTGGCATGGTGCTGCCTCGCTGTAAAGAGACCCGGGTTCACTTCCCAGGTCTTCCTTGCGTGGAGTTTGCATGTTCTCCCCGTGTCTGCGTGGGTTTCCTCCCACAGTCCAAAGACATGCAGGTTAGGTGCATTGGCAATCCTAAATTGTCCGTAGTGTGTGGTTGGTGTGTGTGTGCTCTGTGGTGGGCTGGCGCACTGCCCGGGGTTTGTTCCTGCCTTGTGCCCTGTGCTGGCTGGGATTGGCTCCAGCAGACCCCCGTGACCCTGTGTTAGGATATAGCGGGTTGGAGAATGACTGACTGACTGTTTAATTTATGGAAAAAACTAACACCTCACTCTTTGTTTAGATCAGGGGTGTCAAACTCTGGGCCTGGAGGGCCGCAGTGGCTTCAGGTTTTCATTCTAACCATCTTCTTAATTAGTGACCAGTTTTCACTGCTAATTAATTTCTTTTTCCCTTCATTTTAATAGCCCTGTTTTTAAGGATTCAGTCCTTTGAATTTATTCATTTCTTCATTTAAAGACAGCCAAACAGAAATGAGACATGAAACGAGCCAACAAACAACCAGCTAAATTGTGTCTTCAAACTCCAATCAATTTCACTCCAACCAATTTCTTAATGAGAAGCCGATTCTTGCCATTAATTAAACCCGTTATTTAATTCCATGCTTTGTTGCTGCTCTCATTCTGCCACAGAAGACATTTACAAAACTGTTGATTTTCTGTTTTTTATGAGAATGCCATCAAAAACACTTTGATGACCTGAGAGATCAGCCTTACTGAGACTGTCACCTTTCTTTATTTTCAGATATCGTGTGATGGGCACAGGTGAGCTGGTCACGTGGCGGTTTGCTTTGTGTCTCATTATTGTTTGGCTGCTAATTAAGTAAAAAGAAACAACTGAGTTTGAGTCAAGCTTAATTAAAACTAAGGCAAACAAATTTAATTAGCAGCAAAAACTGGTCACTAATGAAGAAGATGGTCAGAATGAAAGCCTGCAGCCGCTGCGGCACTCGAGGCCTGGAGTTCGACATCTGTGGTTTAGACAGTAGAATGGCCAGAGAGCCTTTAATTTTCTCCACCTTGCAATGAATGAAGTGTAATTTTGAGAATGCTACATATGCTCTTTATAGTCCAAGTGCTCCTGCACGTATACCCATTAGGCAAAATGTTAGTCTGATGTCTTCAATTACAAAACGTGTCCCACATTTATAAAAGGAAAGTTTGTTTACAAGCCTACAGATTGTGACTTAATCAATAAAAGCCGATAACATCACTGCTTGCCTAAGCAAGGCGAGCAAAGATTAAAGTTACAGAATGTGAACAGTCATGCTCAACTATTACACGATGCACAGACGTATGAGTACTTGGCAAACATTTGCAAACATTTCATATATTCTTCCACAAATTATAGATCTTTTAAGTGAGAAGCCAAAAACATGAGGTTTAATTCATAAAGACAAGTGTTGCTTGTCTCAGCAGTTGACCGAAACCACACTTCTCATTCTACATGTGGCCAAAACCCCAAATCAAGAATAGTGTGCTCCCTGCCTGGAACTCGAGCTGCCCACATCCTACCCAGAGATGATGCCTATTTGCAAGTGCTTCTGGGAATCAGTTATTATATGAAATGATGCCTCAACATTTCCCACTGATACAAGTCTAATGCTGTTGCTTCAATGTTTCCATTGAATTCAAAACATATATAGCACCCTCCTCAGAAGACAGGCTCAGAGCATTTAAACATATTTAAATATATAAAACAAAAAATACAATTATGCAAACTTTATATATATATATGTATATATATATATATATATATATATATATATATATATATATATATATATATATATATATTGTAGCAGATAAGGCGTGGAGCCACCTCTCGAACCCTCAGGTACCACTCTTGAGACCAGGTGAATGTATAATAAATCTTCGTTTTATTATAACACAGTGCACCAAGCACCCTTTCCACCACACTATTCATATAACCAATAAACTCTATTCAATAAACAATCCTCCTCGCCCAGACACGTCGCCACCCTACCTCCCAGCTCAGCTCAGTGTTCTGGGCTTCCCATAGTCCTTTTATAGCTCCTGACCCGGAAGTGGTTCCAAGCACAACCCACAAGTCCATTTCCTTCCGGGTCAGGGCAAACAGTCCTCTTCTTCATCCCGGGAGCACGTTGCTTCCTCCAGTCACGTGACTGTGACGCACTCCCGGGTTATAGGGCACGCGAGAGCCCACTAGCCCCCCTACAGCGACTCCTGGCGGCCCCCAAGGTATCCAGCAGGGCTGTGTCACAACACTACAAAGTCCATGAGGCCCTGCTGGAACTCGGGGCACGAATATGCTGTCCGGAGGGCTCCTCCTAGTGGCCTGGGGGTGGCGACCGGAGTCCATAGCCGGTCATCCATCACAATATATATATATGTGTGTACTTTGATGGGTTGCTTGTGACATAGCTACTGTGCCACCAATATGAGCTATAAAGAGAGAGAGAAAATGCACCCTAGCACATAATGCTTTTCAACAGGGTTAAGAGATGCCCCCTCAGCACATCAGAGGGCTGGCAGCACAGTTTATGTTTGGGGTCTCCCCTTCTAACCAACAAGAAGGACAATGTAATGGGGGCCGGCTGAAAACCATAAGACCTCCAGGCCATAAGGTGCCCAGCTGAAGAAGCTGTGGCCCTTGTAAAGGGTGTTTCCCAGCTGGGCCTCTAGAGGGCAGCACACAGTCTATGACTCTGAGGGGGTGAGACTTTGTTGCCCCTTTAAGATGGTACTGTCATGATTCATTTGTTTACGTTTTTTCTTTCGTCATGGTTGGCATTGTTTTTGCATTTATTTCTGACGCTATCACTGAAAAAAGTATAACCTCCATTCAACTTAAAATAATGAAGGTAATGATTCACAATTAATATTTTCAATCTGAACCAATATAATTCTTTTTCTTATTGAACCCACAATTTTTAAGTTGAGGCAAATCATTTAGAGTGATTGGGTGTAATTCACTTGTTTTTTACTGAAGTAAATCTATTTTTTAAGTTGTTACAATTTAAAATGGTTTATTGGTTGTAACTGGAATTTATGCTATTAGAAATATCATGAACATAACACATTCCAATGCTGTACTTTTTACATTTATTTTAAAATCTAGTGCAAATACACAAGCATTTGCAGTGTAAATCTTAAATATACAACAAAAAAATTATTAAACATTTCCACAGCTTTCTTGAAAGTATATTTTATTACGAGTTTTTATACTTAAAATTTACAGTTGAGAAACAGGGTTACTTACCAGAAATCCTCCATTATAAAAGTCTGCTGCTGAAAATGACCAGACCTGCATAGCCACGTCCTCCACTCGGGAAAGTGTTCTTCTTTTTTGTCAGTTGGAAAGCCAACATGCTGGAAAGGTCGACCGGAAGAAAATACAAACGGGCCCTCCGACACAGCACATGAACAACCTAAAATATTACGTTGCCTGAAATAGGATTTTTATGTTTATGCCCTCCACCGTAACTTACTTTGGTACAAACATTTTTTTTTACTTTGATTGAGATCTGAATCCAAATATTTCAAGCTACAACACTAAATGACTAATCTTAAGTTGATTGAAAGAGAAAATTTACGTTGAATGAACAACATCAATGTTATACTTTTTTTCAGTGTAGAAAGCTGTTCCTAAAGTTTGGTTTTTGATCTGGAAATATTTTACATTTTGTGGGTCTTCCCTTGATGTCAGTTTCATGTTATACATAAACTGCTATTTTGTGCAATTGTGTTTACTGGTTGCCATGTGGTTGCTTTGTCAGGGGTCACTTTCTAGCAGAGCCACCTGTTCCTATATGCCCATAATGCAGTGTGCATTGGGCCTATGATCAAAAAACTGACGGGGAAGCGGCCCACATACTGCTGCAGCTCTGCAATTCAGGAACTTTGCTTTATAGCCAATTAGATTTCATGTTTTTGGTTTACTTGACTTGAGTCAGATAACCCTCCCACAACGCTAATCTTAACCACAGTATAACTGGGTGTATTGAGTAACATTAAAGAAAGTGTAATGTAAAGCGAAAACCTTCTCAACGCAGCAGAGCTCTGCAAGTCCACGTTTGATTCTGTTTGGCTTATTGCTGTTTCTTGAATCGTCAAATGAACTTCGTTGACAGTCAACAGTTGTGATCATTTTCCAATAAAGAGCAGAGAGTTGGCTTCAAGTCAAAACCAGTTAGGAGCACAGAAACAAATGAGAGCGTGAAGAAGCAGCTTGTGCAGGTGTGTTTAAAAATCTCAATTTGTCCAACTTGCAGTAAGCTAGCTAACGTTACATCAAGTGCCACTACACTAAAGCTAGCGGTGTTCTGGAGGAACAGCAGCACGTGTGAGTGTTTAGCAGATATTAACTGATGTTACAGAGGTGGCACATGGCTGTGAATTATTTCTTACCGCCATGTAATCCTCCAGACCTACACACATTATTTAAGGCTGCAAACCTTAGTCGGCATATGAAGTGCTTTGAGGACACGTTTGTAAACTTCACCAACACACAGGCTCTCATACTTACTGGGTAGTAAATGGCTACATTGTAGAAATGCACCATGCAAGCAACTCTGACATACAAAAGGAGCGATTAGCGCAGATTCATTTCAATTGTTGGTTAATTGTGTTGGTAGATAGCATCACTGATTTAGTTAATGCCTTACTGCTATGTGCTGTCATTGGAAGGGCAAAATTAAGTTTAAGTAAATTCGCAAGTGTAGGTGACATATTCACATGCTCACTTTTTAAATATCTGAATGTTCAGATTCATTTTGACCCTGTATTTACATAATTAAGAAAGTTTATTAAGCATGTTTAGTAGTTGTATTGGTAGTTTTTATTTTTTTTATTAGTAGTAGTAGCATTTTAAATATTATTATTACTATTACTAATAATAGTTGTTCTATTTTATATTATTATTATTATTTTTAGTAGTAGCAATACATTGTAAAAAAATAATGTTCAATTTACGGTCAAGTACTGGCAGTTGTGGTTGCCAGAATTTTACCTAAGTGACAATATGTTTAGGTCCACAGTATAACTTTGTGGTAAATTACTGTTTTTTTCTTTACAACACATTCCAACAAAAGGGAATGTTTAACCATAACCAGAAATCATGCACTGTAATAAATATGCCAATCAATAAACCATTAGAAAGTATTGTCAGGATCAGATTGCAACGAGTGCAGAATGCAGCTGCTAGAATCCTTACCAGGAAAAGAAAATCCGAACACATTTCTCCAGTTTTGATGTCACTACACTGGTTGCCTGTGTCATTCAGGATTGACTTTAAAATTCTGCTTATGGTTTATAAAGCCTTAAATAATCTCGCCCCATCTTATATATCAGAATGTCTGACATCTTACATTCCAAATCGTAACCTCAGATCCTCAACTGAGTGTCTCCTTAGAATTCCAAGAGCAAAACTTAAAAGAAGTGGTGAGGCGGCCTTCTGCTGTTATGCACCTAAAATCTGGAATAGCCTGCCAGTAGGAATTCGCCAGGCTAATACAGTGGAGCACTTTCAAAAACTGCTGAAAACACATTACTTTAACATGGCCTTCTCATAACTTCACTGTAATTTAATCCTGATACTCTGTATATCCAATTCATCATAATAACTATTCATGGTGCCTCTGAAATCCGTACTAACCCCTACTCTCTTCTGTTTCTTTTTCCGGTTTCCTTTTGGTGTTGTGCCACCACCATCTACTCAAAACACCGTGATGTTCCAATATTGATGGATTAAAAGCCAGAAGTCTGCATGACCATCATCATCAAGTCCTTCTGTGAGAACCCTAAATACAAAGAGGACTATTTCATTTATGTTAGGTAGAATGCCCAGAGGGGACTGGGTGGTCTCGTGGCCTGGAACCCCTGCAGATTTTATTTTTTTTTCCAGCTGTCTGGAGTTTTTTTTTGTTTTTTCTGACCCCCCTGGTCATTGGACCTTACTCTTATTCTATGTTAACTAATGTTGTCTTATTTTAATTTCTTATTTTGTTCTTTATTTTTCTTTTCTTCACTATGTAAAGCACTTTGAGCTACTTTTTTGTATGAAAATGTGCTATATAAATAAATGTTGTTGCTGATGTTATGGCGTTATAAATCAATCATTGTTTATTACTTACTTTGTGAATGCAAAGACTTTTAAAAGAAAGCATAAACAGAACAGCATACATCAAACATACATCAAAATGTATGCCGTGTCTCCTGTAACGTACTGTATGATGTTGGTCAGAAGTACAGATTGCCAATAAGTTGTCATGCATGTGTGTCTGGGGGTCACCCTCCTGACTCATCTTGGGTAAGCAGCCCTAACCCGGGATGAGAGGGGGTGCTGTTGCTAACATTACCATCTCCCTCAGTTCCCATAGCCAGGAGAAGATGACCAGTGGGAGCAATTGACTCCCCCCTTTCCGATCAGAGGAGTATAAAGGTGACACAGAAAGTGGCATCTCATTCTGGACCGACGCTTAAGAGAGTTAGAGCTCCAAACTGGATAGACGTCATCAGCAGTGTGCTGTTTATGTTTTGTGATGGGGCCATTTTTGTTTGAGACCCTTAGTTATTATTAAATGGGGTGACCTAGCTGGAGCCCCAACATTTCTCAAGACCAACTGTCGTACCTTGAAACAACCACACTGTACAGTATATGATCCATTCAGCCAGCGCTAGTGCACTAACAGGACCTCCGGTTACGATGGGTATTTTGTACACCGCCTGAAGTCAGTAAAAAAATACAAAGTTTATATTTCATGATTCTAGCTTTGTGTGTTAGAGACTGGACTTAAAAATTAAAGGGCGGGAGTGTCTTCACTTTGGAGTACAGATGATCTGGATGCAAGAAGTTATATGATAGAAGTCGATAATCTTTCACTTGTGAAGGAGAAACAAAGGAGTTATCAATAGCCTCAGGTCAAGAGTCTGGGTGTTATCTTACTCTATCTTTCCAATCTCACATTAATAACATCACCCGGTCTGCCTACTTTCACCTACGTAATATTAATCGCCTATCCCTCACCTCCCATACCACTGCCATCCTTGTTTACTGTCTTGTTACTTCTCATCTGGACTATTGCAATTCACTCCTCTTTGGTCTCTCTAATAAATCTCCCCATAAGCTTCAGCTAGTCCAGAATTCTGCAGCTCGCATCATTACTCGAGCCTCATCTATTCACCATATTACTCTGGTCTTGCAGCAGCTTCATTGGCTCCCGATTAAGTTTCAAATTGATGTTAAAATTCTGCTGTTAACATTTAAGGCCATTCATAACCTCGCCCCTCCGTATCTGTCCGATCTTCTTCATGTTGCCTTTCCCTAACGTAACCTTAGATCCTCTTCCTCCATCCACCTGACCGTCCCTCTTGCCCGTCTAACCACCATGGAGAGCACAGTATTCAGCCGTTCTGCTCCCAAGCTCTGGAACTCACTACCTACTGAGCTTAGAAATATCAAATCATTTTCAACTTTCAAATGTTAGCTTAAAACCCATCTGTTTAAAATGAGTTTTTTCTTTACGATTACAGTGGCTTTGTTTGGTTTTAACTTTTATATTTTCTGTATTTTCTGGTACTTTTAGCTCTGTTTATAATGTGCTTTTTTATTTATTGTTTGTTCAGTGTCCTTGAGTGCTTAGAAAGGTGCCTTGTATAAATAAAATGTATTATTATTATTATTATGTGAGGTGAACAGGACCAGACAAAGTGGCAGGCTGCCCTCCTTTACACTGAGCATTAATGTCAGTTTTATATCTGGATATAATTTTGCCAGATACCATTTACACCTGCCTTTCAAATGTATCTCTACAGTCCTCATCAGGCGTGGGTTGAGATCCGATGTCCCTTTTCCTTTGTCAGCTTCTACTTCTGTGCCTTGTTAGAGAGTCAACACTGAGGATACATTTGTAGTCAAATGTTCCTCTCACAGTCCAAAGACATGCAGGTTAGGTGGATTGGTGTTTCTAAATTGGCCCTAGTGTGTACTTGGTGTGCTTGGTGTGTTTGTGTGTGTCCTGCGATGGGTTGGCACCCTGCCCGGAATTGGTTCCTGCCTTGTGCCCTGTGTTGGCTGGGATTGGCTCCAGCAGACCCCCGTGACCCTGTGTTCGGATTCAGCGGGTTGGAAAATGGATGGATGGATGTTTCACTCTTTACGTCACATTTCATTCATTCATGTGTCACCATCGTACAGATGCAGTCAGTCCTTAATTTATGTAGTACCAGTGGACGCCAATACCGGGTGCTCTATAAAGTTAACAGAAATAACACATGAAATGCACAACAAGGTCAAGTAGATTAATGCCTTCATTTACGTTATGGGTGGCACAGTGGGTGGTAGCTCTGACACCTCACAGATTTAACATTTGAGGATTCAAATCTTATGCCCAGTCATTGTCCATATGGAGTTTGTAAAGACTCTCTTTGAGGATTTTGCTCTGGATACTGTCGTGTTTCAGACAGCTGATATATAACATTTACCTGAAAACAAAAAACAAAACATAAATTTGGGGAAACACATAATCTTCAGACAACAGTCAGCCCAGCTCCGATTCTTAGATCCCTCATGGCACCCTTGTTTATTCTTTAGATATAAATATTGTAAACTATGTGACCATTTTAAACTGCCTCTGTCTTCTAGCAGTCTTGGTGCAGTTCGGCAGGCTGCTGTGACAGTGGCGCTGAGGATGGCTTCTTGCTGCCCTCCAGTGGTCCAAACTGCTTATTACATTGCACCACTTTTCACAGACATGTTTCAGTTGAAGTGTTCAATTTCTAGGGTAGTTTCATGACAGAGTGTCTATATTTCAAGGAAAATGAAGGTATTCATACTCATCTGCCTCTTGGAAATTTTAAAATGTAGCTACTACGAAATGCTAAGTTAATTTGCTCTAGTGACTTAGGAGAGACATGAGAAATTTAGGCAGCAATTACCTTGTGTGATCATGAGTATATGAGTTGATCTTTAATTGTAGCCTTCATTGTAAACCTTCAGGATGGGGTTCCTCTTATTAAGGACCATATAATAATCATCATCTAACCACTGAGTTTCTCACTTTTTTATTTATACAAAGCACAACTGCACATTGGGTGGTGAGGTGGCACAGTGTTAATGTTCCAGCCTTGCAGTAAGGAGATGCAGGTTCACGTCCCATGTTCTCCCTGTGTGGAGTCTGCATGTTCTCCATGAGTCTATGTGGGTTTCGTCTGGTTTCGTCCCACTATCCAAAAACATGCATGGTAGGCAAATTGGCAATACTAAATTGGCCTTAGTGTGTGTTTGGTGTATGGATGTGTGTGTTCACCCAATCCAGGGTTTGTTCCTGCCTTATGCCCTATGCTGGCTGGGATAGGCTTCAGCACACAAGTGACCCTGGCCTGGATTACGCAGGTCAGAAAATGACATGACACGACAACTGTATATTACATTTCTTTCTATATTTCTAAGACAGGATGAGCAGATTAGGGGGCTTAGTTAAGGTCACACTGCATTACAGTCTAGTGCCATAACCGTTAGGACACTCGTAAGGGTAACAGTTGCTGCAGCATAGCAATGCTTGAAGATTTGTATATGTCCTCTTTTCGGATTACTACATTGGCTCCATGTTGCAGCACATAGTAAGTTCAAATCCTTGATGTTTGCCCACAGAGTAGTCAATGGGTCAGCGCCAATATACTGTATATGGAGACAATTGTGAGGTCCTGTGCTCCTTCTTGACCATTCAAGTCTGCTAGTCAACACCATCTACTAATACCACCTCTCTGTGGCTTCAAACCTCAATCCAGACACTCTTAATGTCTAGCTCCTAGCTGGTGAGACAAGCTGCCCACCTTCATTCAAATGGATGACTCCCCCAATGTTTTTAAGAAGCATTTGAAGACTCTGTTGTTCTGTGAATTTCTTTCTAATTGACGATGGCCTTGTTAGGCTCTAGTAACTTGGGATGTGTAACAAGCTTGTATTTTGTTCTGAGCTCTTCACTTGTGATCTTCAATTTTGTAGCCTTGTCCTGTAACACTTGTTCCAAAGTAGTCCCCCAGACTGATGTTGACACAATTATGTTAACCTCTTTTGTAGGTCACTTTGGATAAAACAGTCTGCTAAGCAAATACATCTCTCTATCATAAAAGAAAACCTTGAGACAAGACTTTTGCCAAGAGATTTTTTTCAAGTCCCACCCTCTTATCAACCATTTCCAGTTAACGGTCCACGCCCGCGGTCCTCTCACCTCTCATTCATGTCGATGCTTTTGTCAGACACAGTTCCTGCGCTCTCAGCTCTTATAAATTTTTACGTTTTCCTCACTTTAAGTTCCCAATAAAAGAAGAAGACTTATTATGTCCACATCTTGTTGAAGAATTTCATCCCATAGGGTTATCAACAGAAGAAATGAGGCAATCCTAGCACCGAGAAACGATGAAGTCAAACAAATTAACGCAAAAATTGGCAATCAGTTACACAGCAAATCAATAGACTATGGTGACACAGTTGGTGGTGATCGTGCGGAACATGAAAACATCAACTTACAATATCCTGTAGAATATCTACAACCATTAACACCGTCTGGTCTTACACCGGCCGAATTACTGTTGAAAGTAGGCTGTATCGTAATATTATTACGTAATTTATGTATGAGTGATGGGCTATGCAATAGGACAAGATTAGCTGGTCAAACAATTCTGACAAGTAAAATTTTAACAGGCAACAAGAAAGGTAATGTAGTACATCTTCCATAGATAACATTAGACACCAAAGGAGATCTTGATATGCCATTTATATTAAAACGTTTACAGTTTCCAGTTAGAATGGCTGTTGCTATGACAATTAACAAATCACAGGGACAAACATTCGAAAGAGTTGTTTTATTTATTAGAGAGAAAGAAACGAAATTCACTCACGGGCAGTTATATGTTGCGTTGTCACGATGTATTCCAAGCACGGAATCAAAATTTAATGTGATATTGACGAGAAGTTAATTCAAATAATTGTTTTTACTGAAGTTTTACAGTAAAAGTGTAAGTTTAAAAATTATTTGCGTGTTAATTTCAAAGCCAAACAGAATGAAAGCATATAACACAACAACTATCTCTAACGTAACATGAAACATAATTTTCTTTCAATTTATTATGTTTTACTATATTTTACTATGGTTAATTACTCCCTGTAATGTAAAATAGTTAGTTTTATTATGCATATGTAACAATTCCCATGAAAATAACAACCTGTTTAAATTGTACATCTGCTTCCCAATACGCGAGTGGCAGATCCGTGAAGTGGTAACCCCAGGGGTTGGTGAGCGAAGCAAGCAGGGGGCAGAGCCCCCAAGTGTAAATAAATGTAAATGTATTTATGTAGGTACAAGTTGGGTGCAGGACATCCAGGCATAAATCTCATAATCATAGTACAGTAATCCCTCCTCCATCGCGGGGGTTGCGTTCCAGAGCCACCCGCGAAATAAGAAAATCCGCGAAGTAGAAACCATATGTTTATATGGTTATTTTTATATTGTCATGCTTGGGTCACAGATTTGCGCAGAAACACAGGAGGTTGTAGAGAGACAGGAACGTAATTCAAACACTGCAAACAAACATTTGTCTCTTTTTCAAAAGTTTAAACTGTGCTCCATGACAAGACAGAGATGACAGTTCCGTCTCACAATTAAAAGAATGCAAACATATCTTCCTCTTCAAAGGAGTGCGTGTCAGGAGCAGAGACTGTCAGAAAGACAGAGAAAGCAAACAAATCAATAGGGCTGTTTGGCTTTTAAGTATGCGAAGCACCGCCGGTACAAAGCTGTTGAAGGCGGCAGCTCACACCCCCTCCGTCAGGAGCAGAGAAAGAGAGAGACAGAAAAACAAAACAGTGAAAAATCAATACGTGCCCTTTGAGCTTTTAAGTATGTGAAGCACCGTGCAGCATGTCGCTTCACGAAGCAGCTGCACACAGAAGGTAGCAACGTGAAGATAATCTTTCAGCATTTTTAGACGAGCGTCTGTATCGTCTAGGTGTGCGAACAGCCCGCCTGCTCAATCCCCCTACGTCAGGATCAGAGAAAGTCAGCACAAGAGACACAGAGAAAAGTAAGTTGAGTAGCTTCTCAGCCATCTGCCAATAGCGTCCCTTGTATGAAATCAACTGGGCAAACCAACTGAGGAAGCATGTACCAGAAACTAAAAGACCCATTGTCCTCAGAAATCCGCGAGCCAGCAAAAAATCCACGATGTATATTTAAATATGCTTACATATAAAATCCGCGATACAGTGAAGCCGCGAAAGGCGAAGCGCGATATAGCGAGGGATCACTGTATACTGAAATCAAAATTTCACATCGGACATACAGGGAACTGAGCCAACACAACAGAAATCCTGCAGCAGGTAGGAGTGAGTGTGCAGGGTCTCCAGGAGTACAGATGCTTCCAGGTAGATATTGTGAAACTTCACCAAAGAGCAAGAACTGTACTGGAAGTGAAGGTGAACGTCTGTGCAGCATGGTGCTGCTCTTCACAGAGACAGGAACTACTGTAAGTCACCTTCTTACTGTGTAGTTAGTGACAGCTTTCATTGAAGGTTGGCAGCATGTGGCTCCCATTAGGGCCTCCAGGATGGAAGATGGCACTAAAACAGAAAATTTGCATTAAGAACATAAAAAATAAGAAAATTAACAATACGAGAGGAAACAATTCAGTCCATCAGGCTTGTTTATATGCCCCAGTATTACATTCAGGTCCTTCTTAAAGGTGGTCAAGGCTTCTGCTTCAGCTACATGTCCTGGTAGTTTGTTCCAGATACTCATCACTCTTTCCAATGGTGTCCCTGAGTATGTGATTCACCATTTAGTTGAGAGGATTCTGCTGGATATACTTTATCAATGCCTTTAAGGAGTTTGAACAGCTGGATTAGGTGTCCTCTGCTCGAGACTTAACAAGTTTAATTCTTGGAGTCTGTCAGAGTAGGACATGTCCTGGGATGCATCGTGTTATTCTCCTTCACACGGCTTCATGTGCTGCTCTGTCTTTTTTGTAGTGTGATGACTAGAACTGCACAGAGTACACCAGATGTCATCTCACTAGTGCATTATGCAGTCTGAGTATAATAGCTCACAATTTACAGTATATTCGACAATTTTTACAATATAACCTAACATTTTATTTGATTTTTAATTACTTCTGCATATTACTTAGATGAAGAACATGATGCTGTAGCAAAAAAAACCTCTAAATCCTTTTCAGAGGCTGTGCTCTTTAGGACAGTGTCTCCCATTTTGTACTTCTAATTAACGTTCCTTCTGCTCATGTGTAGCACTTTGCACTTTTCTGCAGGTGGGGTACTACTGGGGCATCCTGTACTTGGTATACAATGAAAAGCTTAAAGTGCAATTATAGATAAAACCATTCATGAACAGCCCAAGGGAGCTCTAGTGTGGTGACCCTGTAGTCAAGAGTGGCCACCCAACCAAGGAAGTGGTGATGGAAGTGCCCCCTATGTGTGCTGCCAGCAGTCTCTGATTGTTTAAATGGACCAGAAATCAAACTCAACAGCTAGAAACAAACTCTTAACCAGAAAGACCCTCTTGCCAAAGCCAAAACGCTAAAGTCACATTCAAAAAGGGATTGTTTAGGTTTCAGTAACACGCATAAGACTCATCGCTAGACTCAGATGATAATGGGTCAGTGGCATCAACTTATTCACTGTTGTACCTGTGATGTCATGTGGCGCCAATTTCCAGGGCATGCCCCCTAGGGAGCAGTCGTTCTGTCTTAGTACTCTCAAAATGGTGGCATCCAAATGAAAAAAACAAAATTGAGTTGTGATAAATAGCAGTACAACAAATAATAAACTATAATACATTTTAGAAACTTGATTAATACAAAATAACAAGAAATCATATTCTAAAACAATAAAACATCCAAATATGTCTAAGAAAAGCTTGAAAATCTATTAAAGGCTTATTGACTTTTTTTAATTTACCATAACACCATGAAGTTAAATTCTCCATGAAGCTGAATAAGTCTACAGGCAGGATGAAGAAAGACACAGACGGTGCGACAGCATATGGAGGGCTAACACTTAGGGGCGGGCAAATGGGTAAGCCACCTCATCATCTGATTTACGACATTCCCACCCAGTGGAAGAAGACAAACCTGAGCACCAGGTTCTTGTCCTTCATCTTCTGCAATCTGCTCAAAGTTCTTTCTGCCCTCAAAAATCAAAAATTGGGAGTGGTCTTCCCTAGACCTTCTCGTATAATCAGATATGGGGATAGATATTTGAGGAGTAAATTATGAGGAGTAACATTATGCACATTAAAGAACCATCAACAACAAATCAAATCAAATTAATAATATATTGAACAATTACTATAAAAGTAAAGTTGACTAAATTGGACTCACGCAGCTGTGTGAATAAAAACGTAACACTTCCGGTTAGCGGAAAAAGCTCAAACGTTGATAGAAAATGTCAATGAATGTCAATGTCGTTGATTGTACCTAATACTTCTATGCAAAATTTGGTTGACCTAAGTGAAAGCGCACTCAAGTTATCGTGTCATACACACACACACAAACACGCAGACATAATTCCAAAACTGGTATTTTCGGACTCAGGAAGGTCTAAAACATCGAGATTCATCAAACTCGAATTTTTGGACAATTACAATACTTTCCCTATACTTTGTATACAAGAAAGTAAAAAGATGTGCCTTTTTTGTAATCTCTGTGTCATGAGGCCCAGCAGAATGATACGTTTGATTTAGTATAAATACTTAAATGTGCAGGTACAGAATGACCATAAATGTGGAAAAGACAGAAGCTTCCAGGAACATCTGCTCAGCACTGCCGCTCTTCATCTCATGCAAAGTGGTTGGAATTCAGACTACCTGACAAATCAACATGGCTGCCTGACAGCATCAGCAGTATTGTTAAGGACACTTTAGAGAATGAAGCGCACTCTGTGAGTAATGAAGGGGCAAAAAACTGCAAGGTGAAAGAACCAAAAAGGAATAAGCAAATCCTAATTGGGTTCTACTAGAGGTGGTGAGCTAGCAGGTCAGAAAGGTGTTGGTGGAAGAAATTAAACGTCGTCAAAAAACAAAGTAAAGTCATGACCAGTGTGACAGATTAAGGTCTCCGTGACCCCTTGAACCCTCAGACTAGACGTCAGACACCAGGTAAAAGTCCAAATAATGGTTTATTAATAATAATTATAATAATAATTGTGCACAAAGCACCCTCCTCTCCACAAGACTCAATAATAATAGTAACAATAAACAATAATCCTCCACACTCCCAGACGCGTTGCCACCCTTCCACCCAGCTCAGCTCAACGTCTGGGATTTCCCATCATCCTTTTATACACCCTGACCCGGAGGTGTTCCTGTCCAATCCGTCCACAGTTCCTTATCCCTTCCGGGTGAGGGTAAACAGTCCTTTTCTTCAACCCGGGAGCACATCGTATCTTCCTGTCACGTGACCATGACGTACTCCCGGGTTATAGGGCACATAAGAGCCTCCGAGTCCTCCTACAGCGACTCCTGGTGGCCCCCAAGGTATCCAGCAGGGCTGTGTATAAAAACTACATAGTCCATGAGGCCCTGCTGGAACTCGGGGGATGTTCACGCTGTTGGGAGAGCTCCTCCTGGCGGCCTGGGGGTGAGAACCGGAATCAAAAGCCGGCAATCCACCACACCAGGAAAATAAAGATACTAACTTTGTAACTAAAATGTGAATTGAAACTCCGGGTCAAACTCAGTAACCAGAGACACTGACAAGGCGCAAACAGGAACTGGATGCCTGAGCTGACATGTAAACCTGCCACATAATTAGAAGCCAGAACCTCAAAGGCAACCAGGAGTCATATCCCAATATCGGGACTCACAAAATGGGTAAATCTGCAAGGTGTCGTTAACAGTGCAAAATAATTTTCAGTACTTTAAATACTTTCAGAATTCAAAAACTAACAACAAATTCAGATTCTTTGTGCTAATAAAACCCTAAAGCCCATGTAACATCAGACAGATTTTCCTTTGTAGCCTTCATTGACATTATCTCAGCCAGTCGGATGAAATCAGCGGCACGCTCCATGAAGCCGACCATCTAATGTGACAAGCGTAACAACCGAGACCAACTAGTCAGTGACTGGCTAGAATAAACTCAAACAAGTTTCATTGTGTTGTAGTCCGAGGGGTGGGCTGTATACACAGGAGAGCAGGCACCGGCACCAGCTCCTGGTCAGTGTGTACCACTTAACTGCAATGCGAGTCATTTTTCTTATAGCCAACAATATGCACCATAGATTTTAATGCTGTATGTCTGTGTTTCATTACAGGAACTTAATTACTTATAACAGACATGAATAGTGTTTTTAATTTTTCTTTGCCTCCAGTTTATGTTATTTATCTTTATTTGTGACCATTTAAGTGACTGGATGAGAAGATTCTCTTTCTCTAGTTTGTCCTATTATTTAAACTTTATTTTATATTCTTAAAAATAATCTTCTGCATTTTTGGATGCCATTCTGTTTTTCATTATGGACACTGCCATTTTGTGTATCCAGTTGTCAAGACACACGTCCTGGTTGCCAGGGGTGTGACTTCATAGGTCACAACCTCTAGGGGTTAATTTATTAGGGGATTAAAAGGTCATCCCAGTGGCCTTTTTGGTATCCCAGTTTAACGATAAAAATATAAGAAAACTTTTCTCACACTTTATTTACTTTTTAAAAGGTTTTTGGGTGACCAACTTTTGGCAGTTGCATTTTGACTTTGACTCTTGTTTTCTGTTTTGAGCTTGATGAAATGACTTGATATCCCAGTTTTCGATTCTAACACATTTTGTTTTGATGACATCTCGTTTCCTTGAGCACAAAAAAAACCGGATTTCTTGGATGCATCCATATTGGTTTTCCAAATGGAAGTCCGATGTATATAGGCTGCGTTCCAGGAAACCAATACAACTCGGAGTCCTGCCACATGCAAAAGTTCGCTGATGACACTGCTATTGTGGGCTGCATCAGGAGTGGGCAGGAAGAGGAGTATAGGAACCTCATCAAGGACTTTGTTAAATGGTGCGACTCAAACCACCTACACCTGAACACCAGCAAAACCAAGGAGCTGGTGGTGGATTTTAGGAGGCCCAGGCCCCTCATGGACCCCATGATCATCAAAGGTGACTGTGTGCAGAGGGTACAGACCTATAAATACCTGGGAGTGCAGCTGGATGATAAACTGGACTGGACTGCCAATACTGAAGCACTGTGCAAGAGAGGACAGAGCCAACTATACATCATTAGAAGGCTGGCGTCCTTCAACATCTGCAATAAGATGCTGCAGATGTTCTATCAGACAGTTGTGGCAAGCGCCCTCTTCTACGCAGTGGTGTGCTGGGGAGGCAGCATAAAGAAGACGACAAACTAGTGAGGAAGGCAGGCTCTATTGTTGGCATGGAGCTGGACAGTTTGACATCTGTGGCAGAGCGACGGGCGCTGAGCAGGCTCCTGTCAATCATGGAGAATCCACTGCATCCACTAAACAGTATCATCTCCAGACAGAGGAGCAGCTTCAGCGACAGACTGCTGTCACCGTCCTGCTCCACTGACAGACTGAAGAGATCGTTCCTCCCCCAAACTATGCGACTCTTCAATTCCACCCTTTGGGGGGGGGGGGGGGGGTAAACATTAACATTATACAAAGTTATTGTCTGTTTTTACCTACATTTTTATTACTCTTTAATTTAATATTGTTTTTTGTATCAGTATGCTGCTGGTGGAGTATGTCAGTTTCCCCTTGGGATTAATAAAGTATCTATCTATCTAACTCAGGTGTGACATCATTCCCAGCTCCGACATCCGACTTCTGAGTTAAATAAAATGCAGCATATGATCTCTTCTGCCCAAACTCTTAAACCAGCTTATTTCTTCCTTGGGGAAATTTGTGTAATTTACTGAAGATAGGGCATTATAAAAAATTGGAAGTGACATGGAGCTCTACCACACAATGGTCACTCTGAGGAGTGTCTGTATGTTTAAAGCGAACTCAGCCTTCTTCAAATAAATTACCATTTATGGGGCATACTTGTCAACTTAACATTCCTATGGTGATTTATTCACTAACAAATTTAACAGAAGCAGCAAATTGAACTCATCAACTCCTGGAATCTCATTTGGTTTTTTAATAGGAGTCATGCTTATGTAAATTCGTCCAACTTGCTTTTGACAGAAGCATCACACAACTTGATTCCATCGCGTTTAATGTTTTGGGACAAGGCGTAGAAAGTATGAAGTTGGGTTAGTCAAGTAACAGAAAGAGGAGGCTCAGGTGCTTCTTTGATCTGCAGACTCCCCACTCCACCCGTCAATGGTGACCCCTAAAAGATGAGGGGACTGGCTGACAGGTGAAGCTGCAAGTGACAGCAGGGGGCGCTATCAATTCATCTTAACATTTCCAAGGGAGCGTCTGGCCTGCAGTGTGTGCTAATCCCCTGAGAGGGCTTTTAACACTGCAGCTCACTTCTAAGCAGCATAATTAAAAGAAATTAGCAGCACTTCAGCTCCATTTAATTCTGGCATCTTTTATATTGGGTGTTTGGTGTCATAAGCTCGTATGAAACCGCCAGAGATTAAAATGTCAATTGCTCAGCGGGAAATAAGATCACAAAGCGGCAGGATGCTAAAATGATTTTCATATTTCCAAGCCCCCGACTGACCTCCGGACTGAAAATGCATTCTTGAATGCTGCAAAGCATAACTCTGTTTAATTTTTAACACTTCATTAAATCACTTTGATTTTCCATTGCCAGGCCTCTTTCTAGAATGTGAGAGTGAGAACCAGGCATAGGAATGGAAGGAAAAAAAATCCCTGGAAAGGCAACCTTACAAGAAAGAAGGTTCATTTAGTCAACTAGCATTTCTTGTACTGTATGTTGTGCTTTTCACCCCAGACTACTACTGTATATGCATCTGATGTGGCTAATTAACTCACAAAAAAGGCAATACAGAAGACTCTCAAGTATTGTATGTAATAAAGGTGCTGCTATTTATACTGAATATGACAGGAGGAAAGATTATAAAATATTAAAATGTAATAAGTAACCAAAAAAAAAAACACAACATGCTACATGCTATGATTCCATTAAATGGAATGGCCACATCTACAAAAGATCCCTCCTCAAATCCACAACCACAAATAAATATTGAAATCAGATTAATTAAATAATTGATGAGTTAACAATAAAGCCAGTGGTACTTCACACGATGTCAAACTCGATGACTGCAGTTGCTGATGTTGTCGCCTGAAGATGTCAAATTGCACAGCTAGAATTCACAGAGCTTGACGAATTACAGGACTCTGTGATGACCTTCCAGCACACTTTCACACTTCCAAAGTATCACAAGCTTGCTCTTTTTCTGACAGTTGTGAACTTTAGCCCAGACACAGACAGGCATGGACGCAGAACATCCCAAAACACATGTTTATTAATGTTTTGCACCACCACAATGTACACAGTGCACAAACCCCACCAATGCTACGTCCTTCTCTTTTCTTGTCCTTTTCTTCTGCCGCCTCCACTCCTCTCTCGCAAGCTCCATCCTCTTCCACCTGACTGTGGCTCCCCGAGTGGAGTGAGGCGGCCTCTTTTATACCGCACCCGAAAGTGCTCCTCGATCAAATTCCGCATGTTGCGGAAGTGTTGCATGGGAATCCGTCTCTTCTTCTGGCAGCACTTCTGAGTGTGGCGGAAGTGCTGCAGACCACGGCTCCGGAACTGTCCAAGTGCCCCCTGGTGGTGGCCATGGGCTCCTGTAGGGTGGAGCTTCTATGCTCTGCTCCAGTCCCATGGCCCCGATGTAAACCGAGGGGCAGTCCTCTCGTGTCCTGGGGGAGGTACTGCTGGTGATATGTCCACTCTCCCGGCCCTCTCCTCAAAAGGGCGTCCCGATCGCTCAAGTTCCCCGGTCTATAATGTGAGGCCTGACAGAGCCAGTGCTATACAAATCTTTTACAACTATGGTGAGTTCAGACACAGTCTCAGCCCTTTTCTTACTTTTTTTCCATTCTTTCACGGTACATAAAACACGAGACATCAGACAGACAAGCCTCATATGTGTTTGCGATGTTCAAAACACCTGCATTCCTTAGTTCTTGTTGCTGCACTATATTTGTTGTACTTCTGGGTGAACAGTTATTGGATCTCAACTCCCACACACACAGGGTTCCCTCCCCTGATGAAGACAAAATCACATCTGTTTTGACAGAGTTGCTGGGGACGTCAGACTACACGACCGGTGGGCACAGGAGTGCGCTGTGACTGCCTCTGACTCACTACGATTACATACAGTAAATAATAATAATACATTTTATTTATTTGTAGGCACCTTTCTAAACACTCAAGGACACTGAACAATAGATAAAACACACATTATAAACAAAACTAAAATACAAAAATTAAAATCAGACAGAGCAATTGTAGTCAAAGAGAAAAAGCAGTCTTAAACAAATGAGTTTTAAGTTTAGATTTGAGAAGTGAAAATGATTCAATATTTCTAAGCTCAGATGGTAGTGAGTTCCAGAGCTGGGGAGGGAGCAGAGCAACTGAATGCTCTGCTCCCCATAGTGGTAAGATGGACAAAGGGGACAGTCAAGTGGATGGAGGAAGAGGATGTAAGGGTACGAGAGGGAATGGCAACATGAAGAAGGTCAGACAGATATGGAGGGGCAAGGTTGTGGATAGCCTTAAAAGTTAACAGAAGAATTTTGAATTGAATGCGGAACTGAACTGGAAGCCAGTGAAGCTGCTGCAAGATGGGAGTGATATGGTGAATAGAGGGGGTTCTAGTAATGATACGGGCAGCTGAATTCTGGACCAGTTGAAGCTTATAAAGAGATTTGCGAGAAAGACCAAAGAAAAGGGAATTACAATAATCCAGACGAGAAGTGACAAGGCTATGAACAAGGATAGCAGTGGTGTGGGGAGTGAGGGAGGGGTGAATACGATTAATGTCACGAAGGTAGAAATGTCTAACTGAAAACCGCTGGAAAAGTTGAGTAATGCGACTAGGCCTGAAGATTTAATCACATGATGGAGAGCAAATATAATGTCAGGTGCTTTAAATTGAACCAAAGATGGAACCAGACATAAATAATGGATGCACAACTAAAGCACATGAGACAAATCTACACCAACAAAAGCATCCTAAGTAAAGCATGCAGTGACAAATGCACACAAGAAGAATCCGCACAGTGATAAAAGCACATACAATCAAGGTAATAGCTCACCTTTTCTTCCAGTTTTTGCAGGAATGGATGCAAAACTGCCTTCCAAGAGGAGTAGCTGGTGGGTCACTTTTTCCATGTCAGACAGTCACTGTGGAGAAAAATGTGGGAATTTAATTTAGCAAACACCTACAACAACAATGTGATTAGCTTAAACTTTTGTGCCTTGCGATGCTGTGAACCGTGTTGTTGGCTGGCACACACCGCGTCTCTAGAGCTCTGGCTGGTGTTACACTATTGGGAAGATACACGACATGCATAAATAAAGTGGCTCCACGATCAATACTTGATGAGTCTACTTCAGCCTTAAACTGCAAGGAGATACAAAGATGTCTAGAATTCACTAGCAGAAGTGAAAAGGCTTTTTAGGCTTTCAAATGAATTTGCCCCATACGTATTTACCAGCTGACTTCTAAGTTAGGTAATAATTGGACACAACATGATTAAAATGTTTAAGAAATTGCAAGTAATAATTGTCAAAGACTACAAACTGTTGTACTTCTTATAAATTTTTGAGTGCCTTCCAGTTCAAAATAGTTGTTATGCGTTGTGATCACCTCCTAGTTTTCCTTGGGAGATCTCATACCCAGAAACCAACACAAAAGATTTGTGAATATCACGCTTCTCCAGTTTGACAAATAAATTCCTCTTTCAATGATGTACTAAGGCAGAGGTGGGCTACAGTGGCTGCAGGTTTTCATTCTCAGCCTTTTCCTAATCGGTGATCAGTTTTCACTGCTAATTAACTCCTTTACCCATCATTTCCCATCAGCCGCTTTTAAGGACTCAGTCATCTGAATTGATTTGTTTCTTCATTAAATGGCAGCCAAACAGAAATGAGATGTGAAACGAGCCAACAGGTGACCAGCTGAATTGGAACATCAAACTCCAGCCAGTTTCTTAATGAGAAGCCAATGCTTGATGTTAATTAAAGCCGTTATTGAATATCATGACTTGTTGCTGCTCTCATTCATGCACAGCAGACTACTGATTTTCTGTTTTCTCCAAGACCACCGTCAAGATGTTTTGGTGACCTGAGCAGACCAACATGACCGAGACCTTCACCTTTCTTTATTTTCAGGTTAGATGGCCACCTGTTTTGTGTCTCATTAGTATCTGGCTGCTCATTAAGGAAAAAGAAACAACTAAGGGGTCTGAGTCACGTCAATTAAAACTAAGGCAAAACAAGTTAATCAGCAGCAAAAACCGCTCAATTATTAATGAAGATGGCTAGATTGGCGTGGCTCTGTGGCTAAGGATCTGCGCTGGCATCCTGAAGGTTGCTGGTTCAAATCCCCATCACTGCTAAAAAGAGATGCTACTCTGCTGGGTCCTTGAGCAAGGCCTTTAACCTTCAATTGCTTCAGGGAAGCTGTACAATTTCTGACCCCAAGTGGTATTGAAAATATGTGTATTGTCCTGTATAACTATGTATGTGACAAATAAAGAAGAATTATAATTATTATTAGAATGAAAATCTGCAGCTCACCAGGACTGGAGTTATACACCCCTGTACTAAGACCTCTGTAACATGTTCTACGTGATGATCCATAGCTGGAAAGAAGGTGTAATCCAGAATGTCTTTAAAATGTTAAAAATAACGGTTTGGTTGCTTTCCTAGTCCATATGGAATGACCATACACTCATGGTGTCCTGTGGAGGTTTCTCTAAATGTAGTCTTCTGACCTTTTTAATGTGGATAAGGTTATATGCACTGCAAAGATCAAACTTGGTAAAGACTGGAGAACCTGTAATTTGATTTAGTAATGAAGAGATTCTTCGAAGGGGGTAATTGTTTTCCACTGGAATTTTGTTCAGATCGCAATAGTCAATACATGGATATTGTCAAATAAGCACACAAAACGTGTAACGTACTCCTTTTTGGTAAAGTAAGAGGAAAAGAATAAGGAAGGGTAAATTCTTCTCCATTTCTACACTTATAATGGAGGGGGATGCCTCAGAGAAATTGTGACATCACTTCTTTTCTGGAAAGCCTGCCACATCCAGCCTCGCTGCTACTTAACGAAACCCTAGATTGGAAGTTCTTTGGTGTTCATTAGTGAACCAGCTGGTCTTGTGACCAGATCATTCTTCCAAAGGCTACAAGGGCTTTAGTCTTGGAATCTTGAGTCATAAAACAATGCCAAGGACTATGCCTGCTAGGCCTACCTGGACTCTTTGCTTTTGTGACTTGTTTTTCTTCATACATTGTCTATTAACCAGGGCATCCCAACTCTTTTTTTCTGTCCTCAATATCATATTTTACAAGGTAATGATCCATCCTTCTTCTGAATTAAGAACAGCTCTACTCCAACTGGACTACAGGATAGTAGGGAGATTAGTCCTAAAGACTTCTGTTATCTAAACATGTCATCAAAGTCTTCATACAGAGGTGGTGATGTCTCAACTGAAAAACACTTTACTACAGGATGACCGAATCCTTTTTAGAAATTCTTTAAAGGCAAATTTGTCCCATGCCTCTAACTCCTCTAACTCAACAGTGGACCATTTGTTTGGGTTTGGCGATTCAACCAGGTGGAATCAGAGATGACTTGTGAGATAGTCCTGTCAATGACCAAAAAAAGGCAACTTACCAATTTGAAGACTGGGTTGAGGTGTCATCAACTCCAATATCCCTTCCCAAATGAATCAGCTGATTAAAAACCTTGATTTGAATTTCAGCAGTATCTTAACAATGACTGATTGAGTCAACAATCTATAGCTAACAAAACGTTCTGGTGCTCCAGAATCAATGGGAGTAGAGACATTAAACTGATTACTTTTACAAAGAATCATTAAACAATTATCTAAGAGGCTTTCACTCTGATGTCTGGTTTCTCCAGACCTTAAAGAAGGCTAATGGTTTTACCTGTTTGGCAGCTAAGGACAGGCTGTACACCTGTACACAGGTCAGTGTCACCACAACAAATACAGTATCCCTCCCTTAAACATTTCTCACACTCTGCAGAGATTAATCTCATTATTTTATAAGACCTGGAGGGTGATATTCCCTTTTCACCCCACAAAGTATTAATGCTTTGTCCCAAAGTAAAAACTGTTATGCTTCAGCTAGGGTTCCTTCCCTGTCTGGGGCTCAAATTCTTGTTTTATGTTGTTTTTTTGTTCTTGTTTGAGTCTTTGATTTATGTTAATGCTATATTTGTTTATTTTTGGTATTCTCTATGCCTGTGTTATGTTCCTCGTGTTTTGTGAGTGGTTCCCCAAGAGGTCAGGCCACCTGCCCATCATTGCACTGCACTTAACCCGAGAAAGGCCAGAGTGACCCACAATTACTTTTACTTCATTCAAATGTTCTTGTGAGATGTGTAAACTTGAAATTTTGATGTGCTTTGTGATTTATTGAATTTTTTTAACTTCATGTTCTGCTTTTGACTTCACTATCTGGATTCCGTATTCAGACTTTGTTTGCTTGGATTGCCTTCTGTTTCAGGCAACTCCTTTTCCCCTTTTTGTGCCCCACAGAGCTTCATGTTTTTACTGAGCATTTTTGTAAAGAATCAGTCTTTTATTTTTTAAAGATCTGTGTCCTCATGTATAACACCATGTGTAGAATTCACACTAAAACATGGCGTAGAAATAAAACTGGAAATGTGCAAACACACAAAAAATTCAGCTGCATAAAATGGTCCGTAAGCAGTTTCACGCACTTTGCCTTTATAAATCCAATTCAATGTGAATTTTAACACACATGCACGCGCCTACAGCCCCACCCCGATTCCTCCCCGGATTTTACATATTTGAATATGCAAATCAATATACAGTATATAGACCCTTCCATTCAGTGTTTTGTTAAAAGACAATAAAAAAACCATGTGGAAAAAGAAGAATATCTGTGAATGCAAAGTGGAGGCAAGGAAAAACATACTATTTGTTGACTTAAGCAGAGGTATAAACAACAAAAGGAAATTGATGGAGTGACATAGCGTGGTGGAGACACTCAAAAGTTAAAGTTCAGAAAGTTGCAGAAAAAAGAAGTGGTCAGATATCAAAGTCAACGTGAAAATGCGAGCCGTAGTCCACCGTCTGTTCATTCTGTTTCAGACAATATTACAAACACTGAACCCCGTGCCAAGGATGCGACTCCAGGTGCTGATGGTGCTGCTGTGCCAAGTACGTCTTTGGGTGCTGGCTGCACACACACCTCTGCCTCAGAAACCGCTGGGCAACCATTTGGCTGTTCTGGAGTCACAAAATGCAATTGTGGATGCTGTAAGAGATGTGTCCAACGAACTAAGAAATATAAGGTCTGTACGCTGTGATACTCAACACAAATTAAATGAATTGGTTAAAAAATAAATGCTGCATCTAATTACCTGTTTTTACATTTCATTAATTACATTCAAACAAAGTTGTAACGCTGTCCGATTTGGCTGATCACTTCGTGGGTCAGGGTCATCATACTGCAGGTACCAGCAAGCCATGATTGAGTGCCACATTATGCAGGACACTACATGCTTGCACAATGCGACACACTTTCTGTGGACCACAGAGCAGCACATTAATGGACTGGAAATACTCTTTGAGGTGACTCGCTATCCTTAAAAGGACTGTTTGCCTTTTGCTGCACTAGTTGAAAAATGCGCCTGTGACTATGTGAAGCTGCTGTTTTCATACGCTCTCCTGCTATGTATGATCTAATGACAGCTCATTCTTTTGGTGATTCACCCCTGGTTGATGTAAGTTGTCCAGTGTCCTTGCAATATCAATGTGCGGGCAGCTAACCGCTCCAATTACATTTGGAAAACCAGACGTTGCTGCAGATTGCACTTTGATGTTTACCAGTTCAATGACAGTGTAAGACAATCTTATATATCTGGATGACAAGCGGATAATTCCATCCTATACAGTAGGCATGGTGCAGCTCAGTGATGATTGTGAAATACCCAATAAGTCAGCAACTTCATGTTGAAAAGCTCCTGTGGCTGAAAACCCAAGAGTGGACAGAACTTGCAAAGCAGCAGGTAGAGCACAATTCCTCAAAGTCTGCCTTTGTAAAGCTGGCACTGGTTCAGCACACAGCACCAAGAGGAGAGCTCTTGGAAATTGAAACTTGGATCAACTTAGAAGCCAGTCATCATCATCTATAAATATGCACTTTCTTCTAATTCTGCCATTTGCAATGTCTTCTAACAGCGATAAAGCAGCTATGGTAATTGGAATAGTTTGGCTATTTTGTGCACCATTATATTGTTACAGAAAGATTATAATCAAGTGAATTAAATTTGTAAACAATTTGCAATTAATTTTGGAGTTATTTGATAAATCCTACATCATTGGATGCAAATATGAAAAGAAAGGGGCACCACACAGAAACAGTGGCACTGTTTTGATGCTGGGTGCTGCTCATTTGTAAAACTGAGTAGAAACTTGCGTATACAGTAATCCCTCCTCCATCGCGGGGGTTGCGTTCCAGAGCCACCCGCGAAATAAGAAAATCTGCGAAGTAGAAACCATATGTTTATATGGTTATTTTTATATTGTCATGCTTGGGTCACAGATTTGCGCAGAAACACAGGAGGTTGTAGAGAGACAGGAACGTTATTCAAACACTGCAAACAAACATTTGTCTCTTTTTCAAAAGTTTAAACTGTGCTCCATGACAAGACAGAGATGACAGTTCTGTCTCACAATTAAAAGAATGCAAACATATCTCTTCAAAGGAGTGCGCGTCAGGAGCACTGAATGTCAGAAAGTGAGAGAAAACCAAACAAATCAATAGGGCTGTTTGGCTTTTAAGTATGCGAAGCACCGCCGGTACAAAGCTGTTGAAGGCGGCAGCTCACACCCCCTCCGTCAGGAGCAGACAAAGAGAGACAGAGACAGAGAAAAACAAACAATGAAAAATCAATACGTGCCCTTTGAGCTTTTAAGTATGCAAAGCACCGTGCAGCATGTCGCTTCAGGAAGCAGCTGCACACAGAAGGTACCAACGTGAAGATAATCTTTCAGCATTTTTAGACGAGCGTCCGTAGCGTCTAGGTGTGCGAACAGCCCCCCTGCTCACACCCCCTACGTCAGGATCAGAGAAAGTCAGAGCGAGAGAGAGAGAGAGAGAGAGAGAGAGAGAAACAAAAGTAAGTTGGGTAGCTTCTCAGCCATCTGCCAATAGCGTCCCTTGTATGAAATCAACTGGGAAAACCAACTGAGGAAGCATGTACCAGAAATTAAAAGACCCATTGTCCGCAGAAATCCGCGAACCAGCAAAAAATCCGCGATATATATATAAATATGTTTACATATAAAATCCGCGATGGAGTGAAGCCGCGAAAGGCGTAGCGCGATATAGCGAGGGATCACTGTACATGCTTCTGTGAAAATGTGTGTGACTTATGCCATGTTTAGTTTTTATACATCTCAAAGTGAGTGTGGAAACGGGAGTGCGCACCATTTTTGTGCATACACGCCATTTATACATGAGGCCCCAGGTGCCATTAATACGAGCCAGGGTTTGATGGTCATATCCCCCTCTATTAGGCATTTCTGGTGCTTTCTGGGGAACTTTTGTGCTTTGTAACTCTCGAGATTTACAATAAATATTTACTTAATGGATGTATAGAGAATCTGATTCTTTCAGCCATTTTTGTTTTTTACTTTTGATTCATTTTTGACTCTTTTTTTTCTATTTATCATTTGAATTATTTTGCTACATCATCTTGTCTTGTAAACACCTTGCCACTTTGAGGAATTTTGTTGTTGGATGCTAGCCTGGTTGACTCCATGGGACAGCCAGAAATCATGTTAATCCGAATTACTGCAGCAACATAAAGGTTCAGCGTCATGCAGTTCCATGTTGTCCAAGAGTCTGGATTCTTAAAAAAAAATTTTAAAAAATTGCAGTGGTTAGTGTAGTTGAAGATTGATTTCAGTCAAGAACCTTTGTATGACTTTCACCTTTAAATTAGGTTTAAATTTGTGCTTAAAGCTTTCACACTTTTTGGTATTGAGTCTTCTTTCAATTTTGTTCGGTCTCATCCCTAGTCCTTGTTATTTCTCAGCCATAACTTCATCCAAGGTAGGACAGAACTCTCAAAACTTTGGCCTCTCCACCGCTTAGCCTTCCCAAAGCTCACCACGTAGCTTAGGAGGTTTTGTAGGGAACAGCATTTAAAGCAGCATTTAAACTCCCATATGAGCTTAATTTGGACGTCTTTGAAGTTAGTGTCCTTTTTTGTTCCCTATATCAGTTTCCAAAGTCAAAGTATCAGTTTTAACCATTAGTTTTTGTGGATTCAGCTGCATTAATGATGTTAAATTATTGTTGCATCTTTCTATTTTGAATTTTACGGATGTTGATTGTTTCTACAGGTTTGTATACTGGAAACCCCAGCATTGACTCGGCTATAGAATGCCCAGGAGGGCATAGGTGGACAGTTGGCTGTGGTCTCCAGGACTCTGACTATGACTTAATCTTTGACTCTCCTTCTTAAAATCTCAAAATCTCCTCTGTTGTCAACTGGCCATAGTACTACAGCTAATTAATGGATAGATATTGATGGTTTTCATTTATGTTAATCAGCTTCTACTTTGGGGTGGCATGGTGGCGCAGTGGGTAGCTCTGCTGCCTCACAGTTGGGAGACCTGGGGACCTGGGTTCACTTCCCGGGTCCTCCCTGCATGGAGTTTGCATGTTCTCCCCGTGTCTGCGTGGGTTTCCTCCGGGTGCTCCGGTTTCCTTCCAAAGACATGCAGGTTAGGTGGATTGGCAATTCTAAATTGGCCCTAGTGTGTGTTTGTGTGTGTCCTGCGGTGGGTTGGCACCCTGCCCGGGACTGGTTCCTGCCCTGTGTTGGCTGGGATTGGCTCCAGCAGACCCCTGTGTTTGGATTCAGCGGGTTGGAAAATGGATGGATGGAAGTTTCTACTTTGTTTTCTGTGTATTTTTTAAAAATCAGTTATATGTGCTACTTCTGTATTTAGTGATCTGTCCAAGAAAAGATTATATTGTATAATCATATTGTTTTTCTGGGGCGGCACGGTGGCGCAGTGGGTAGCGCTGCTGCCTCGCAGTTGGGAGATCTGGGGACCCGGGTTCGATTCCCGGGTCCTCCCTGCGTGGAGTTTGCATGTTCTCCCCGTGTCGGCGTGGGTTTCCTCCGGGCGCTCCGGTTTCCTCCCACAGTCCAAAGACATGCAGGTTAGGTGGATTGGCGATTCTAAATTGGCCCTAGTGTGTGCTTGGTGTGTGGGTCTGTTTGTGTGTGTCCTGCGGTGGGTTGGCACCCTGCCCAGGATTGTTTCCTGCCTTGTGCCCTGTGTTGGCTGGGATTGGCTCCAGCAGACCCCCGTGACCCTGTGTTCGGATTCAGCGGGTTGGAAAATGGATGGATATTGTTTTTCTGAGGTGGCAATGCTGGCCATCTAGCTCTGTGTAGAGGACTACATCTGGCCTGTTTTGTGTGTTGTATTCAGGCTATTTTTTGACATCCATTGTATGTCCAGCCTACCTGGAACAGGGGTCTCCCTTTGAATTGCCCTTACCAAGATTACTTCCATTTTTTCCAGTAAGGTTTTTTGGTGTTTCTTTCTTGTCTTCTTAGAGTGCCAAGTCTGGGGGACTGTCAACTAAACAGAGTCTGTTAGACTCTATTGAGACATTACTTGTGTGATTTTACGCTGTACTAAAGTAAATTGCTGTTGTTGGTTGCCATGGACAGATGTCCAGGGTTGTGCCATCATGTGATGTCACAAATCATCACTTAAAAATAAACAGAAACTTTGATTTTTATATTATCTGAGTTTGCAGATTAAACTTAAAAACTTCAAAATTTTCACTCATGAATCAAACTTAGTGTGTGTTTTTTTACGTTATGTTTTACTCTTTTTCTTGACTTTGTCTTCTAGTTCTGTTTTGGGATTGACAATTATTTTTTTGACTCCCTGGTAATGACATTATGGCTACATTTGACTCTCCTTGTCCTGTTACCTTGCTCTTGCCATCTTCAGGAGAACAAGGAGGATAGGATGCCTCTACAAAGCCCCACAACACAGGAGGCCTTAAATGTTTTCAGACCACTTATAGATTGGGGTTTTACGCTGCCATTTGTCAGCCTGGAGTCATCCAACAGGCTTCCTTTTAGAACCTTGATGCCTTCATACACCATTGTGGTCCCAGTTAGATAGAGGGACAGCAATGATGGGGTAGGAAGGGTTAAAGATAAAGGCTCTTTAAATGGCAAGCCTTATCCCTTTAGGATGTGAACATGGGAGACAGAATTCACGCCACCACATAACAGCTAAACTTTGTGTGTTGGAATTAAAAATATTCCTGGTTTTATAGGCTCTCTGGGTGACGCTGAAGGTTAAGGCACCCCTTTAAGTGCTAAAGCGATTATCTAGGGCACTGGAGGTCAGTGCCTGACACAGTTGCTTCCAAATATATATATTCCAAATATACCCCAGTTAAAGAAGATTATTGACAAAGGCAGATGCTGTAATGCAAGTGTGCTTACTTTTAAAAGAATTAACATACAGAGATACAAATTAGAATATATTGCAGTTGAAAACCCTTAGAATGTCTACTTTTGCACACTGAGCAGCATTCATATCTCATTAGAGGTTGGGAAAGGTCCTATGTAAATAAAATTTACTATTATTATTATTGTTAGAGGTTCCTTTCTTTATCCTATGCCAATTTCAAGTTAATTCTGCTTCTTGTAGCCCCTTCCTAGTCAGGCAGTCTGCATGCCCCATGGTATCAGTAGCCACCTGAAATCACATTATAGGGAGAGCGAGCATTTAAGAAATTACGTCCAAGGCCATAGGATTCACTAGGGAATTCGAAGCACTATCTATCTATCTATCTATCTATCTATCTATCTATCTATCTATCTATCTATCTATCTATCTATCTATCTATCTATCTATCTATTATATAGTTCCTTTCATATGATCTATCTATCTATCTATCTATCTATCTATCTATCTATCTATCTATCTATCTATCTATCTATCTATCTATCTATCTATCTATTATATAGTGCCTTTCATATGATCTATCTATCTATCTATCTATCTATCTATCTATCTATCTATCTATCTATCTATCTATTATATAGTGCCTTTCATATGATCTATCTATCTATCTATCTATCTATCTATCTATCTATCTATCTATCTATCTATCTATCTATCTATCTATTATATAGTGCCTTTCATATGATCTATCTATCTATCTATCTATCTATCTATCTATCTATCTATCTATCTATCTATCTATCTATTATATAGTGCCTTTCATATGATCTATCTATCTATCTATCTATCTATCTATCTATCTATCTATCTATCTATCTATCTATCTATCTATCTATCTATCTATCTATCTATCTATCTTTTTGTTCACAGGGTGGCATGACCTGTTTGTTCTGTATAATAAAGCACTTTGAGAAGATGCTCACTGTGCAAAGTACTGGAGAAGGTTCAGTCATGTTTGTTACATAGACATTGCAATACACTACAAAGTCACGTTTTTACAGTATACTGGTGAATTTTTGTGCAACAGGCTTTACTAGTGTGAGACTAGTGTGAGACGTGAGATATGAAGCAATAGTCCCGGGCTTTCAAAGCCAGCTCACTACCTTAATAAAGCAACTCATCAAAATACATTTCTGTTTTTACAAATCTACATGGCTGTCATAGCTCACATGGGAATGATTTCAGTTTCTTTTTATTAACAGATCAATGGCAGATGTTCACAGTGTTTTGTACATCAGCATCTCAAGAAAGTACACACCGTGCAAGCTGAGCTCAGCATTCACAAAAAAGCCCAACAAGCCAAAAATTTTCCACATTATCATTTTAGGAACAGAATGTAACATAACATCAGAAAATCTGCCTAATCCAGTTAGGGATGTGACAGTCAGAGTCTGTCTCGGCCGCATGGGGCTCCCTTGATGCGACACCAGTCCAATAACACAGGGCCAAAGTAGATTTGCCAATTAACAAAACACACATGTCTTTAGGATGAACTGAGAGAAAAAAAAACACACACATAGAATTTTTAAACTAAGCATCGTCTTTAATAACCAGATTTTTTCATCTCACTTTTTTTTACAATGAAGAGACACTAATAAACAGGACCACAATACTCTTGGCAATTTTACAAAAGTCAAGACAGTTAGACAGTAGGAAGACATACTGTCCCTTGTCCTTAAACCCAGGGCACTGTAGGCAAGTGGAATTTCTCAGAAGTGCAAGGTCAGTCTGTTATGTATTAACATGTGTTTATGTTATTTATTATTTTTTATTGTTTTGAATTATTATTTTTCATATTTTTATGTATTTTCTGTGATGTTTGCAATTCTGTACAATTCATTTAAATGTCCTGATATTCCTTGTGCTTTGTGGGTGGAGCCTCATGAGGCGGGACCACTCTGACATCACCACTCCTGGACCCGCCCACTAGCTATTTAGCCAGAGCAGAGCAGGAGAACATTGTTTGTGAATGTGTTTGTAAGTATTACTATTTCCTTTGGGTGGCGCAGTGGGTAGCGCTGCTGCCTCGCAATTGGGAGACCTGGGGACCTGGGTTCGCTTCCCGGGTCCTCCCTGCGTGGAGTTTGCATGTTCTCCCCGTGTCTGTGTGGGTTTCCTCCGGGCACTCCAGTTTCCTCCCACAGTCCAAAGACATGCAGGTTAGGTGGATTGGCGATTCTAAATTGTGCTTGGTGTGTGGGTGTGTTTGTGTGTGTCCTGCGGTGGGTTGGCACCCTGCCCGGGATTGGTTCCTGCCCTGTGTTGGCTGGAATTGGCTCCAGCAGACCCCTGTGTTCGGATTCAGCGGGTTGGAAAATGGATGGATGGATAAATAAATACATACATATTATAAAAAACAAAAAGGCCCAAAAACAAAATAATTTTTTAAAAATAAAGAAAAATGCCCTTTACAGGAGAGGATAAACTGTTAAACCTCTAACCTGAGAAGTCTAGGCAAGCAAAGAATCTTTATAAATTAATAATTTATTTAAATAAAAAATTGATATAGAAATTGACAATAAGGCAAAAATGATGGAAAAGAATTTTCTTATAAAACCATTAAGTCCATTCCAAAATGTAGAGACTTAATCTAAAAACAGGAGTAAGAAAATCACAAAATCCAGATACTCCACATAATCATCACAATAATGATCCTTTCTCTGCTAACATTAATGAACCATGAGGGACTTGCTCCCCAGCCAGGATATGCTGTACAGGCTGAGGGCAGTCACTCCGCAGTGATGTCATGGTGGCCCTGCTTCTAGGGTTTCAATCCACAAAAAACAAGGAATCTATCCTTTGTACACATACGAGGTGAGACACAAAAATAACCGAATTGGTAAAATAAATATAGTCATTGATGAATTACAGCAGTCTAAACATTGTCACCTTCTGTATACTCCCCCTCCCAATCTCTACACCGCTCCATAAGTATCTTCCATTGATTGAAACAGTGCTGGAAGTCTTCTTGCTTGAGGCTCTTCAACAGGCTTGCCGTTTCTGTCTTCATTTTATCCATTGAAGAAAAATGTGTTCCCTTCAGGACACTTTTGATTTTTGGGAACAAGTAAAAATCACAGGGAGCTAAATCGGGCGAATAGAGAGGATGATAGAGGACAGGAATGTTTTTGTCAGTCAAAAACTGCTTTATGGAAAAAGAGAAAATTCGCAAGAAATTTGATGTTGATTCGCTGTTTGATTTTTTCACCCGACATTATCACGGCAACACGTGTAGCGATTGTTGTGCAAATACTGACTGGGCTATTCACAGGATATACCGAGCCAGTCGACGGCTTGAGAGGGCATGTAGGAGGGGATATACTGTACCTGTAGTTCTATGATTCACATCCGGCCGACCTCCAGACGATTTTCCAGGAAAGCCCCAAGCCCAGTCCAGTTATTTTTGTGTCTCACCTCATATACACAATACATAAAACTTAAATAAGCAAACATAACAATATTAACAAAAATAACTTAAAAATGAAACAAAAATAAAAAACACAAAAAAGAACAATTTAACAAAAACAAAAATAACAATAAGGTGGAAGCAAAGCCTGGCTGTAACAGAACATTTTCATTGTAAGCCTTTTGGATTTCATATTCTAGCTAAGGAATAAAAACATACGTTTTAATGAGAACAGGTCATTCAGCAGAGGTATTTTCTCAGATCTTCATCATCAAAATAATATCAAGGGGAGATTTAAAGGTCCCTGTGGTGCTGTTTTGAGCCACACAGCTGTGCATTTCAGAAGTGCTGCTCTCGCATTTCATTCTCATTAAGCTGATTCTAGTTTACCTTACTGTGTTACTGCTGACTTTATAGTGCTGTCTGTCAGCTCTTACCACCAGCCGGCTCTGCGCTCTGCTGCATTGCATGTTTGGTGTCTTCCTGTTCAGACTGGATGAGAACATTTAAAAGCTGTGATGATTCAAGATTTTCTTGTGGTTTAGACACAACAATTCAGCAGACCACCTTTGAACCGCTCTAGGAAAAGCATGCTGATTCTACACTGAAGCTATCTCAGCCACAGGCATCACTTACTGATGTGCCACCCTGTCACTGTCATTTCTGTTTTATATAGTGATTTCCAATAACTTGCAGCTGTCTTTTCTGCCAGGGGCTCGCTGTGGTATACCGGGTCCACAGCTCTCTCAGCAAAGGTCAGTTTTTTAAATAATCACCGCGCTTGCGGCTTAGCGAGGTGGCGTGGTAGTTGTGGCTAGAGCGGGTCTCTTGTTCCTGGGGCTGCTAATGTGCTGCAGCTGCTATGTCCTCTCGGCATATATAGAAGCGCGAGTCTGCTGGAAGAGAGGATGGAAAAAGAACAAGAGAGGGAAGAAAGACGGAGGTTGCTGGAGAGCAAGGAGCAGGAGAGAAGAGAGAGACAGAGAGAGAGAGAGTGCCGGTGCGGGTCAGCTGTATGGGAAGCCTGGGTGTTAGGCCGACACCCGGGAGTTGTAATAATGGTCGTTCCCGCTGAGTGAGCATGTAGCGGGAGTGACCAATGAAGAAGAGCGACTGTCCACGTAAGGCCAGGATGGCAGTGTTAGTCGGGAGGCTTGGTGGAGAAGTCCTTGACGTGAGCGTCCTGGTTGTCAAGGATTCCAAGTCTCAGGCCTGGGATGAGAGCACGACTGAAGTCAGGATCGGGAGACCTCCAGACCTGTTTAGAAAGGAAAGACGGACAGCTGCAGAGAGAGCATCTCGCCTGCTGCAGGGCCCAAACGGGAGAAGCAGGTGAGACGCTAGTGTAAAAGAAGCACCGGGCTCGTCATTGTTTTAAAGGACTGCTTCCAGCAATGTTTTAACCTTGGGTTTTAAAGGATTGTTCTATTGTTGTTTTAAGCCTCCACATTTCTTTTATGGATTTATTTATTGAACTTTGGACACTGCACTTTATTTGAACACTTTTGTTTTGATTGTTGGATTTTAAATAAAAGCACTTTGCACTTTTATATACCATCCCCTTGCTCCATTGTTATTGCCTCACTGTCTGGCTCATCAGTAACATTACCGACGGTGGAGGGTTCAAGGGCTCCCTAACAGCAGATGGGAGCATGGAGCTGAACCCGCATCATCACACTCGCCTGCACAGCAAACACTAATGTGTTTACTCAGTTTCATCCAGAAAGGTACGTCATCAACAACAATTTCAAAAAGGAAAATGAGAAGATGATGAGCTCCTGGGCCAAACCTCCAAGTATCACAGGGCCAGAGACCAGTGCTGGTGTCCAGAGAAAGAACCTGAATCCTTGAATATGTAGGGGGCAAGTGTCCATTAGCACGATTGGTGGAGTTTGAAATGAAAGATCACACCTCAGCTCAGCTGTCCTGCATGGCCACTTTTGTACCACCAGTACTTGCACAAGTAGGCTCACAGTTTCTATCCATGTCATTGGACAAATAATAGCCTGCCGTACTGACAACTGCATGATTGTTTTTGGTTTTTTTTAATAAACTGTACCAACAACATTTATTTCTATAGGATATTTCAATTAACAGGGTGTACCTCAAAGAACTTGACAATATGTCAAAGAAATAGCTGCAAGGAAAAAAACAAATCAAAGAATAACAAGAATAACAATGAATAAATAACATACTAAAATTAAATAATGCACACATACATAAAATAGATACAGCATATTGTATGCTTACGATGCATTGTCTGTGTGGATCGTGTTAACAGCACTAGTCTGTGGGAAACACTGTGACAATAAACTCAGCTGGACAAATCACCTTGTGATGGTACAGACTGATAAAATTAAACGGACAGTTTGAGAGTTGTTAAAGGCACTTTTATTATTATTATTAGCGGCCTTCAGCTTGATCCCGAGCCATGGCGACTTGATGCATGAACGATCTGTAGGAAAATTGATCATGCGCAAGTCTAGATAGGTCATATTGTGATTGTGTCGAGCCATTGAGTTGCTGGTCTTCCTCTTCGTCTTGTTCCTTCTGTCCGATATCCTTCTCCAGTGATTGCTCTCTTCGTACAATATGTCCAAAGTAGGCAAGTCGTAGCTTGGTGATCGTTGATATGAGTGACATGTCAAATCAAGCCAGACATGTAAAGGCACTACATCAAATAATTCATTTAAACACCGTTATTGGAACACTATAAAATAATGCCTGATTAAATGAAAGTTGTCAAATAAAGACTGACTGACTAAACATTGTTATTGTGTATACTGAATGTACATTCTCAGAAACGTTAGGGGTGAACACAATCCACAACAATTTAACTCAGTTAGAATTGCCATTAATTTTACTGAATCTGCCCACAATATAGGAGTTATCTTTGACTCTAGCATATCATTTAAAGCGCACATTACAAAGTTGTCTAAATCATGTTACTCTATCTTAAAAATGTTGGGAAATTAAGGCACTTTTTAAATAAACAGGATTCTGAGAAATTAATTCATGCATTTATCTCTAGTAGGACTGACTACTGCAATGCGGTGTTCAATGGATGTTCAAATTGTTCTTTATACAGCCTCTATTTAGTCCAAAATGCTGCTGCAAGAATTATTAGAAGAACAATAAAATACGAACACATAACTCCAGTTCTTATATTCTTACACTGGTTAAGTTTAGGGCAGTTTCCAAAAATCCTCCTTTTAACATATAAAGCATTAAATGGCCGAGGTCCGGCTTACTTGTCTGAACTTATCATGACTTACAAACCAGAGCGCACATTAAGATCTCAAGATGCCGGTCTGCTTATGATTCCAAGAATTAATAAAATATAACAATGGGAGGTCGAGCTTTTAGTTACAGGGCCCCTAAACTGTGGAATGGTCTGCCTGCTACTATAAGAGATGCCCCTTCAGTCTCAGCTTTCAAATCCCGGCTGAAGACTCACTACTTCAGTTTAGCACACCCTGACTAGAGCTGTTGATTAACTGTACAGACTGCATCTCTGTTGTTTGTCATTAGTTGTAAAAAATAAGTAATATGATAGTTATAAATTTGTTACTAACCCTCACCTATTCTGTTTCTCTTCTTGGTACTTAAATGAGACACTTGGTGCCACGGCCCACCTGCCAAGTTGTTTTGCCTGCCTACAGTAAAGTCATCCCTGACGGAGGATCGCAGGAATCATCAAGTAGAGGGGTCCTTTCATCGGATTGGCTGGCCCAGCGCTGACTCAGCTGTGGAATGGCCAATAGGGGGAGGCAGCTTGATGGCCGATGTCTCCAGGACTCTGAACAAATCCAAATCCTATTATGTGATATCATCTACTGTTAAATTCTGGTCTGTACTTGTAATATTTCTATTGTACTATTATACTGTATTGAGGATTACTTGTGTTTTGTTCTGTGTATTGTATTGTATTGACCCCTTTCTTTTTGACATCCACGGCACACCCAACTTACCTGGAAAGGGGTCTTTCTTTGAACTGCCTTTCCTAAGGTTTCTTCCATTTTTTTTCCCTACAAGGGTTTTTTTTGGGAGTTCTTCTTAGAGAGTCGAGGCTGGGGGGCTGTCAAGAGGCAGGGCCTGTTAAAGCCCATTGCGGCACTTCTTGTGTGATTTTGGGATATGCAAAAATAAATTGTATTGTATTATATTTTTTAATCCAAGTAATACCAGACACCAGGTGGGCAACATCCTTCACGATGGGTCACACCCAGCTCCAGCAGGTCCCAGGGTAAGCCCCATGAAAATCATGTTGAGTGTCCCTATTCACACTGTCAGGTATACTTTTATTTGTTGGATTTTTGGAATGCCATCCCTCCTTTCTAGTATTTCACATGCCCCTTTACCATTATGGCCTATAACTGGGGCTGCAATGGGGCCAAATTTAGATTCACATCTTTGAGGAGGTTGGAGTAGAGCACGAACAGAACACCCACACATACATGGGCAGAACATTTCAACTCTTGGCACACTAACCCCTTTCCCACCACAATGCCTTCAATGTTATTACTGCAAAATAAAGACTGACGATGTATGCAACTGTTACAAAAAGTAACACACAAGTTAAAGATCTATGTGCTGAATGTTCATAATGGCACTATACAAAAAACACTGATTAAACACTGCTATTGGTACTATGTAAAAAAAAATGATTGATTGATTGAATTTTATTGTAGTTAGTCTTTCAGTCATTTTCCAGCCTGCTTAGTCCTGAATAGGATCACAGGAGTCTGGGGCCTAACCCAGGCCAGCTAGCATAGGGCGCAAGGCAGGAACAAACCCTGGACAGGGTGCTAGTTCATCACAGGGCAAACACACGCACACCCCAGGGCCAATTTGCTTGTAGAATTGCCAGTTCACCTAACCTGCATGTCTTGGGACTGTGGGAGGAAACCCACGCAGACTTGAGGAGAACATGAAAACTCCACACAGGGAGCCCTGGTTTCCTTACTGCTCTATCACTGTGCCACCATGCCACCAATTTTATTGTAGTGCTATATAAAATTAATAAGAGAATATTGGTAATGATGACACATAAAGCAAAGTGATTAAATCCAAAATATTGCTTGACAGATTGCAGAGATAAAGTGTGAATGCACACAATTGCTCCAGCTTTTTATTAACTTTTCTCTTTACAGGCACGTTACTGTCTCATGCACCTGCTTTAATTGAAATAATTTTATTACAGCAACGAGCTCCATGGCATAGAGAGAAGCATCAGTACAAAATATAGTAAGAAAATTAGATCTGTTGCATTTAAAACTGTCACATTTGTTTTATCACACAATGCATTCATATTGCATAATTCATTGGGTGGGAAGGGTATGCGGAGGCCGTCTGGGAAAAGGAATCAGAGGCATCTTGGCAGTAACACGTGCAAGGCAAGTACTGACAGCAGACAGGATGTCAGCGTATCACAGAATAAAAACCTCCACACACACACACACACACACACACACACACACACACACGCACACACACACACACACACACACACACACACAATGACCAAATGTCTTTGGACTGCATAGGTCTCTACACAGGACGGCCAAGTGGGCTTCACACAATCGGGAATCAAGCCCAGGCAATGTGGAGTGACAGAACTACCAACTGTGCCACTATTATGTATATTATGATTTTTGTCTGAAAATGTGCTCTAATTATTTTGATTTTGTAATTTATGCATACTGGGATGGGGAACTAATAGCCACCGGCATCTTCCCAGACAGATGGTCAATAAGTTAACGTGAGAGGTGTTATGTTTCAGCCAGGGCTTATTCTTGTCTTAAGTATATTTTAAGCTTTGTTGCTTTTGAATTATTATTTTTCATGTGTTTTTGTTATTTTTGTTAAAATTGTTTTACTTACAGTATATACTAGCCATATTACCTGTTAACCACAGGTAATAAAATGCATTTTAGAATATTTAATATATCTTGCATTACTTGTACCATCAGCATTCCTCCTACACCTCTCCAAGATATCCTCATGTGTTTCAACCTCGCTTGCTCATGGAGCCTTCCTCTCAGACTTATTCTGAAGCACCCTGCTCACCTCTTGTTTGCTTTTTGACTGCCCATCTTTGAAGCTGACTCTGAGCGTGCCCCCTATGCCTTAACTCCTCCTCATGTGTCTCAACCTCTCTTGCATGGCACGTCTTCTGTCAATTGTGTCACCAAAGCTAAAAACTTGGTGATTGGACACACACACAGACACACACAGTAGCATTTTATTATATAGATAGACTACTTAGAATGTATGCACTGTCTATTTGTGTCTCCCGTCTATATTCCTTGTGTTTTGTGGGTCCGCAAGAGGTGGGACCACCATGATGTCACAATTTTGGGACCACCTTCAGTCTTTATATGGAGGTTGAGAAGATGGTCCTAGCAGAGGTTCATTAAGGTTTGTAAATAAATACTCATAGCTAAGGAAGCTGAGAGAGGACGTGCAATATTGTTATTTTTTATTTAATTATCTCCTCGAGATAACAGACTAATTATCGAGATCTCGAGAAAACAACTTTGCTTTCTTAAGATAACGGAATAATTTTATCACAATCTCTAGAAAATGAAACTTAACCTTTGCTCCTGGCATCAGGCTCACTTAGATTGCAACACCTATACAGCTGAAGCCTTGGCAACCATCTTCATAAATGACGGACACTAACGTTATTATTTTCTAAACTAAGGCATAAACATATTTCAGCCTGCCTCAGCCCTCGATTGAACAAAAATGTGATGCACTGATCAATAAAGTTCTGCTCTTCTGCCATTTCAAATAGGACGTGGCTTCAATAAGCTAAACATTAAACGTTAGATACAATTATTTCATACTTCAAGAAAACAAGGCCTTTTGTCTTTAGTTCGTTATCTCGAGGAAACAATTTGAAAAATTAATGATATTGCACATCCTCTCTCGGCTTCCGTACATAGCTTTAAGTACTGCAATAATTTTTCTGTTTTTGTGGATTTATTACTTCTGTTTTTGGATTCGGAGTACTGGATAGCTGTTATTTTACAGCTAAGGTTTATTCCCTGACTTGTACTTATTTTCTGTATTTCTGTTGTTAACTAGGAAATATGATTTTTCAAGTTTCTGTTTTATTATTAACAGTTTTGTTAATAATTAATTATGTACTGTCCCATTAAAGCGGTGTCCATTCTTTGTGTTTTGTCATGTGGCCACACTGATGTCACTGCTGAGTGACCATCCTATGGCTTTATATTCTGAACTTCACAGCTGGTCCTCTAGTAGTTCCTTGATGTCTGTTAAGTGCATACAATTTTAAGTATTGAAATTTCTAGTTTATTTAAATTCTTCTAAATGCTTCTTTTTTCTTTGTTGATCTTTGGATTGCACATCGGGACTTGTTCACCTTGGATTGCCTTTTTAGGCAACTCTTTTTACCTTTTTTTTTGGTCATATCCAAATAAATTATTGCCCTTACTAGGCAAAGGTTTTGGTGGTTCCTTTCCCTAGAAGGCCATAGGTGTGTATTTTCCAGACTTTGGAACATTCAAGAGATTGTCTGGAACTTTGAACGCCAGTTCCTCATTTTGGGCCTGTGTAGGCTGAAGTCACCCAGTGAAGTTGGGAGGTCAGGCTGCCTGGGCTGAGGCAAACTGGAAAGGCTTTAGGAGGCCTCACATACTTTATCCATAGAAGCACACTCAAATCGTAACAAAAGCATATTTGCTTTTGGTTTGTCTTTAGGTGCAATCTTTTGGCTCATTTTTTGCCTTTTTTACCTCATTTAGCCATTTTTTTTGTCCTTTCTTTGTTTATTTGATAAACAAATAATACTACTGCAAAGTAATGGCAGGAGAAACTATAGTTAAGCAGTATAGGATGGTGGTCTGTAGGATGACATTGGAGATCAAGGTGAGGAAGAGAGTGAGGACAGAGCCAAGGATCAAATGGTGGAAGCTGAAAAAGGAGGACTGTAAGGTTGAGTTTAGGGAGGAGGTGAGACAGGCACTGGGTGGCAGTGAAGAGTTACCAGACAGCTGGGAAACTACAGCAGATATAGTAAGGGTGACATCAAGAAGGGTGCTTAGCGTGACATCTGGAAAGAGGAAGGAGGAAAAAGAAACCTGGTGGTGGAATGGGGAAGTACAGGAGAGTATACAGAGGAAGAGGATGGCAAAGAAGAAGTAGGATAGTCAGAGAGATGCAGAAAGTAGACAACAGTACAAGGAGATAAGGCGCAAGGTGAAGAGAGAGGTGCCGAAGGCGAAAGAAAAGGCGTATGATGAGTTGTGTGAGAGGTTGGACACTAAGGAGGGAGAAAAGGACCTGTACCGATTGGCTAGACAGAGGGACCGAGCTGGGAAAGATATGCAGCAGGTTAGGGTGATAAAGGATAAAGATGGAAACGTTCTCACAAGCGAGGAGAGTGTGTTGAGCAGATGGAAAGAGTTCTTTGAGAGGCTGATGAAAGAAGACAATTAGAAGAGGTTGGATGATGTGGCGATAGTGAATCAAGAAGTGCAACGGATTAGCAAGGAAGTAAGGACAGCTATGAAGAGGATGAAGAATGGAAAGGCCGTTGGTCCAGATGACATACCTGTGGAAGCATGGAGGTGTTTAGGAGAGATGGCAGTTGAGTTTTTAACCAGATTGTTTAATGGAATCTTGGAAAGTGAGAGGATGCCTGAGGAGTGGAGAAGAAGTGTACTGGTGCCAATATTTAAGAATAAGGGGGATGTGCAGGACTGTAGTAACTACAGGGGGATAAAATTGATGAGCCACAGCATGAAGTTATGGAAAAGAGTAGTAGAAGCAAGGTTAAGAAGTGAAGTGATGATAAGTGAGCAGCAGGATGGGTTCATGCCAAGAAAGAGCACCACAGATGCGATGATTGCTCTGAGGATGTTGATAGAGAAGTTTAGAGAAGGACAGAAGGAATTGCATTGCGTCTTTGTGGACCTGGAGAAAGCATATGACAGGAGGTGGGATTACGTCAGGGATTGGCTCAGGGCCCTTTTTTATTTGCAATGGTGATGGACAGGTTTGTCATAAGCCACCTACAAGAGTAGGTAACCTGCTGGTAGTTTGTGACCAACCAGGACTGGGAGTTGATACCATCCGAGTCAAAATGAAAGAATGACGGCAGGAAGAAAAAAGTAAAACAGTAGTTTATTGTTTCAATCCATTGGCAAGTAAAGTTCTGGGACAGGAATATATAAAGTGGCCATACTCACACACAGAAATTTTACAAAGAAAAAATAAATAAATAAAACAACCCATAAACTTCTGCACCACAAACGTTGTAAAAAAAATGATAGAGAAAAAAAAACAAAAAAACAAAAATAATCAAAATATGGCCTTATCTTCAAGGCAACTTTCACGTTCTATGAAAAAAACCTGCCTGACCATTAACTACTCAATTAAGGCTCTGAAGTAGTTTTAAATATTTAAGCTCCTCCAACTTCCAAAAATCAGGAGCCTGAACTCCTCATTTCTTTCAACAGGTGACAGAGCTGTAGGTGGCAGAGTTAAAGATGCTAAGATTTGCAGTGGGTGTGATGAGGATGGACAGGATTAGAAATGAGTACATTAGAGGGTCAGCTCAAGTTGGTCAGTTGGGAGACAAAGTCAGAGAGATGAGATTGCGTTGGTTTGGACATGTGCAGAGGAGAGATGCTGAGTATATTGGGAGAAGGATGCTAAGGATAGAGCTGCCAGAGAAGAGGAAAAGAGGAAGGCCTAAGAGAAAGTTTATGGATGTGATGAGAGAGGACATGCAGGTGATGGGTGTGACATAACAAGATGCAGTGGGCAGAAAAATATGGAAGAAGATGATCCGCTGTGGCAACCCCTAACGGGAGCAGCTGAAAGAAGAAGAAGAAGTTTGTTTATTTGATAAATTCATTGATTTTAAAGAGCATTGTTTTTGTCCTTCAAGCCACAATGATTAAGGTCATTCTCTTCCTTAAATGAGATTTTTGTGTTTTTGGGACATTAAAGGTGAGCTTGGCTGATAAGCCGCACATGCCTAAAAGGTAAGATTTATATGTTTCTGGAATTTCAGTTTATAAAACGATCTGAAATGGGTTGGCACCCTGCCCGGGATTGGTTCCTGCCTTGTGCCCTGTGTTGGCTGGGATTGGCTCCAGCAGACCCCCGTGACCCTGTGTTCGGATTCAGCGGGTTGGTAAATGGATGGATGGATGGAAAACAATCTGAAAATGCTAGTGTGGACAGGAAACTTTTAAAATGAAAACAGCATTATCAAATGTATCTTTGCTAGTGTGGACAAATCTTATACAACTGTGGAGTAGACAAAGCTGACCTTTATACCATTCAGGTTGTCATGTTTCAGCAGTGGTGATGGACACCATTCATAAACACTACCAGAAATGGCAGTGCCCATAAGAAAACATAATGCAACTTGAAACTAAGCATGTTTGGGCCTGTCTGGTACTTGGAAGGGGGACCATCTAGGAAAAAGCTTGGATTATTTCTGGAAGAGATGTTGGCGAGGCCAGCAGGGAATGCTTATTCTGTGGTCTACAGCAGGGGTAGGCAAAGTCGGTCCTGGAGTGCCACAGTATGTGCAGGTTTTTGTTCCAACCCAGTTCCTTAACGAGAACTCAATTATTGCTGATGAAGCACATATTGCTTAAGTGACATTTTAATGCTTCATTTTAGTGGTCTCGCTTGTTAAGGTTCTCCAACCTTAATTGCTTATTTCAATCTTAAACTGCTGCATTCAGTGTTTTAATTGCTCCTTATTAGCAATAAGATGTAAAAGACAAAGCAGCCAGCAGTTCTCCAGCTAGCTTTTTTCCAATTACATCTGTGTGTGTTCATCATGCACGGTTTGATTTAATAAAACACTTAATAGAAAAATGTGACAGACTGAAAATGATCTGTTTTAGGCTTCAAATCATTTGGATGATATCCTTGGAAAGGAAAAAAATCTACGATATAAAAGCCTTACATTGCACAGACTAACAAGCCATAAAATTAAATAAGGTCTGAGATTGGCAATGATTGGTTTCTAATTAAGCAATTGGGTTGGAATGAAAACCTGTAGCCACTGCAGCTCACCAGGACCGACATTGCCTACCCCTGTTTTACATCTTATTGCTAATAAGGAGCAATTAAAACACTGAATGCAGCAGTTTAAGATTGAAATAAGCAATTAAGGTTGGAGAACCTTAACAAGCGAGACCACTAAAATGAAGCATTAAAATGTCACTTAAGCAATATGTGCTTCATCAGCAATAATTGAGTTCTCGTTAAGAAACTGGGTTGGAACAAAAACCTGCACATACTGTGGCACTCCAGGACCGACGTTGCCTACCCCTGGTCTACAGTATGTGTGAATCCCAATGTTTTAGTGCAGTGACGGAGACAATGTGATGTAAAAATCTACACCATTCTTCAGATGAGATGTAAAGCTGAGATCATAAATCTCTGTCATAATACAGTAAAGGATTCTTGGGCATCTTTAAAAAGAATAGGGTGTTTCTCAATGTCCTTGCTAAATTACCCACCACAGCCTTATCCACCCTGGCCCCCTAATCATGCCCTATTTCTAATCAGCTATCATTCTCAGTCTTTCACCACCTAGTAGTTAATGTATGGTGAACATTCTGGAACAAGAATGGCTGCTGTTGCATCATCTGCATTCCTACTGTCTATATAAATCACTTTGAGTAGGTTAGAAAGTCCTACAGTATATAAATTATTATTAAAATAATTTCAGGTTCTTGAAAACAATATGATATCAACAAACTGATTAAAGAAATGGATTTCATAAGTAAAGAAAAAAATAAGAAAAGTGGAATTAATATGGAGAAATTTTGAAAATCACTTTCATTCATAATAATTGTGAGGGATGCCCTCAGCCGGAAAGAACCTGGGGAAATGGCATACACAGGACATTATCTCCCCTAGACCACCACATGGCAACCAACCACAGTTGTGGTGGCACCACAGAATCACTCAGGGCACCATGGGAACTGGAGTTCTGAGACTCAATCCTGTTGGATTCTGTGGGTGCTGCCAGGGGGTGCTGCAGGGACTGGGGAGCCCTACTTCTTGGGTCTCTCGCCTTACCAGGAAATGATCCCAGCCAAGCCTTGGGAATACTAGAGGTACATCTGAGGATTTGATAAAAAGAGCTGGCTGTCCCTGCTTGGTGAGCCAGAGTTGGAAAGGAGGAGGACAATGCTTGTTGAGAGGAGCGGAAGAGGCAGTGAGAGAGCGGAAGAGAACAATTGGCAAAGAGTTGCTTGTGCTTTCTATATTTGTGCTGTAGGAAACGCTTAGGAAAGAGTTCCCCATGAATAAAAATCCAATTGTTTTTAGACTTTTGTCTATAACTTGTCTGTGTTTGGTGTATCCAAAACTGAAATGTGGACATGTCAAAAACCCAAATCATGAGACCATCTTCTCCTCAGAGATGCTCCACAGGAGTCCAATTCCTCAGGTGTGCACTCGGTCACAACTCTCAAGTGGCATCCTCGTTAAATACAAACACCTTCTGAATGGACATTCTGGAGAGGCAGAAGCTCAGCTCAAATGTCCATCTAGATTTCATAGATGGTGAGCCCAGAAGCCCAACTTGTGATAATAACCAGCTGCTAAACGTAAAGGTTCGTGTGAGGCTTTAACACTGTAGCATTGCCACATAAATTTGTATATGGTTTGTTTTTTTGTCTCTCTATGTAAAATCCCGTTGCCATTTGAGAATACAGTAGCATAAGATGGGCGGGTTGGATAGAGAGGACCTTTGGGAGGTACGGGGCTGTCATTGTGATTTCCAGGAGTGCCATGGAAACAGACACATTATTTAAATAGGGGCACGAAAAGGCAGGAGGAGAAGGAAGAAAAGACAGCCCGAGTGTTTATGGTGAAGGATAAAGACATGACCCATCTGACTCCAGGAGAAAGATTGTTTTCTGGGAGCACCACAAGTTCAACGCAGTCTGGGGTGGCCACCTCGAAGATTCCAGATACACTGAGGGAAGTGAACTTTACCGTAAAAGGGATCAGAAGCAGTGTGACCCGTAAATCTATTATTCTGGGATTCTGAACTTTGGGGAATTAGGACAATTGGATAAAAAAGACTAAATCTAATGGACGGTGGGGAATATTCTTGGGTACTTAATTTCATGCCTTTTGTTTATTGTATATATTGGAAGAGGGGGAGTTTAGAAAAGGTATTAATTACATTTTGTTTGTTGCATCTTTTCTCTGTATGGTTTTGTAAAAATCGCTTTTATTATTATAAGTCATCTTTCTGAGCTGTGGGAAGGGGCTGAAGGCAGTCTGGGGTTGACCTGCAATCATCAGTACAATTTTCACTATAAACTTAGTGAAGTGTAGCGGATACAATCATTACAACACTATTGAATAATGCTATATTGATCAAACTGAGACAATTACTTTGAGGCAATGTTTCAATTACTTTAGAAGCAGCTCATAATGAGTAAATGTCTCTCCCAATTGGTATCTCCCAAAAGCGGCTCTTTTCCTACTGACACTGAATACATTTCACACCGAGTGTGCAAGCACAGGTGGATGACACTTGTCAGGAAGGCCATTCTCAAAATTTCAGCAGAAATGAACGTAACATTAAGCGCTTGCTTTTCAATTCTGAATTGCTGCATCTGGTACTTAAAAGAAAGCAGATGGGAGATTTCAAGAGGAACCAAACCTCCGATTCCTATTGCTGGTGTCACAGCTTTGACAAAATCTCTTTTAAATACTGAACTGATTGAAGGCTTGTTTTTCTTGATGATGTCAGCTGACTGGTATATTAAGAAGACCGTAAAATGAATAATAGGCACTCTTCCAGCCCAAAGCCTGCCGTTTGTGTCTTCCACCTCGAACGTAATATTTTAAGACAGCATAAATAAACACTGCAAGTGTTATCCATCAAGAATGTAACTGCAAGCATGTTGGCATGATAGACTGATGGCGAGTCCAAAAATGTCCTGTTATTCATCTTCAGAGCTCACTTTTTCTATTATAGGGTTGTGGGAATTCCGTTTCTATCTGGGAAAAATGGATGAAAGACAGGTTGCCAACCTTGACTGGGGCATAGATCCACTGCAGGTCACATTTCACAAGCAGAAGAAAGCTGAAGCTAAAAAAAACAGAAAGTGGTGAGCCTCCCTGAGTGCACAGCTTTGGAGCATACAATCTACACCCAGAAACTAAATCTGAGAGGCAGGGGCTTTAAAAGCTGTGCTGCCATAGAAACCCATTAAAAGTGAATACCAGTGAATCTAAAAATCTGAAATGATTACCAGTGAATAAAAATCATTATGTGCACATTCAGCCGTACGTGTTACAAAGGATTCATGGCTTATGTCGATGTTAATGGTAGTATACATGGATCCCTGAATGGGCCTGTTGGGCTCAAAGCCATTGGCCCAAAGTTCAGGGGGACACTTCATGACAATTAAATAAATCTTGGAAGCTGAACCCCGATGCAGTGACAAGGATTTGTAGCCACCTGAAAGGTTAATGTTTGGTTAATATTGCCATTTTAGGGCTATTCTGGGCATCCTGGGCCATGCAGGGTTTACCTCCCACTTTGAAATGGCACTGACTAATGGAACCCCTCCTTTAATCCATCCATTATCCAACCACAGGGTCACGGGGGTCTGCTGGAGCCAATCCCAGCCAACACAATGCACAAGGCAGGAAACAAACCCTGGGCAGGGCGCCAGCCCACTGCAGGGCCCTCCTTTAATGCACACCCCACTTCTTGACGTGTGTATAACGCCATTCACGGCTTCAACAGTGCTATCCACAAAACACGCAAGTTATAAACAGAACTATCTATTAGGCAAGCTAAGTGACGTGCTAGTCGTCAGTGATGAGCAAAATAGCTGTTTCTTTTCATGTACAATTTCAGAGATCTGATACTAAAATTAGTTTCATAGACGATTTTGTGAATGTAAAACTCGATGAAAAGGGTTTATGTTTGATTTCAAAATGTTATTTTGGGGTGGAAAACAAGGAATGCTGCTCTAGAAAGCCTCAGTCACACTTCTGTGTTAACCCGTGTTCTTCCTGCAGCTGTATAACACGTGTGATCCGGCACACGCCTGTCAAATCAGTTCTATTCATGTCTCTCATTCACATCACCACAGTGGAGCACAGTGTGTTTTGGTTTGTTTTTGACATGAAGAAACAGTAAAAACTCCATTGTGGAAATTACAGGAAAACTCACAACACGGGAAGCAACCATGAACTTTGAACATAGAGGTGATTTGCAGGATATTTTAAAGAAATTGCAGGCAATTGGCCTGGGAGATGACTTCACTTGGGACAATTCAACAGTGTGCCATAACACAAGACGTGGCGATGGATACTTCATGATAGCAGGTATCCCCTTCCTGCTTATCTGTTGACTGCTGTATTAAGCCCCCAGAAATTCTGCACAATGCTGCTGTTAGAGCACCAAGGGAGGTGAGGACGAAGGGATGCAGGTTGGATGTGTCAGAAATCCCGACCTTGGAGTGGAGGTTGTGCAGCAAGATGGTGTGGAGGCTGGGAAGGCTATCATCAACACCATTTTTACATATTTATTTGCAGTGGTTTTTTTTGTAAATAGGGTGGTGGTACACAAACATTAGAACACTTTAGACGAGAACAGGCCATTCAGCCCAACAAAGCTCGTCAGTCCTATCCACTTATTTCTTCCAAAAAAACATCAAGTCGAGTTTTGAAAGTCCTCAATTTTTACTGTCTACCACACTACTTGGTAGCTTATTCCAAGTGTCTATGGTTCTTTGTGTAAAGAAAAACTTCCTAATGTTTGTGTAAAATTTACCCTTAACAAGTTTCCAACTGTGTCCCTGTGTTCTTGATGAACTCATTTTAAAGTAACAGTCTTGATCCACTGTACTAATTCCCTCCATAATTTTAAACACTTCAATACATGTCTCCTGTTAATCTTCTTTTGCTTAAACTCTATAAGCTCAGCTCTTTTAATCTTTCCTCATAATTCATCCCCTGTAGCCCTGGATTCAGCCCAGTTGCTCTTCTCTGGACCTTCTCTAGTGCTGCTATGTCCTTTTTGTAGACCAAAACTGCACCCAGTACTCCAGATGAGGTCTCACCAATGCGTTATAAAGATTGAGCAGAACCTCCTTGGACTTGTATAACGTTGCATTCGGATCAAGTTTGAGGTACTGTGAAGGTACATAGAGGCAAGAGTTCTAGCATGTTTGTTTATTTGATAAAAAAACATTTCAAATTTGAAATTGACAAATCGTCAAATGTACTGTACTGCATAATATTGTGCTTGACAGTTTAAAATTACAAACTCAGAATTTCTGAAATCAAAGAATATTAACTGCAAGTTAATAACAAGCTGTACATTCTACAAAAAAGTTATATACTCCCACCAAGCAATCAAAGCTTAATCTGAATGAGTTTTAAAGAAAGCTCTAAATGTTCTGCAAGTTTTCATCAAATGCTGTCTTCCTAATTTGTTCTTTGCTTTGAGTGTCAATGGCTGATCGTTGTCCTCATAGCAGTCATGAAGTAACGTGTCTCACAGGATCGAAATGTGTGAGTGGATCGCCAACCAATCGTATGACGGCACTGCAACATAAATATCAGTGGCCGTGCGGTGATGTCACCATGGATTTACTAAGCAGGGATAGTATTTTAATAGAACCAAAAAAGGCACAACAAGGCCATTAAGTAATATGGACAAATGTTGTACGTACCGGAACCAATTAACGTAGAACACACAGCAACAGGTAAATATATACAAATCTGGACAGCACACAACTGAATTACAGAATTGTTTAATATATAGTCAACGCCACAACCAGTTGTCATGACCGAGGTGCTGGTTCGCTGTACTGGCACATACCATCACAAAAAAACCCTACTTATTTGGTTTATTTATTAAATTAAATTCTAATGTAGAGACTTTGTATTTAGCTGTATTTGAATTATTCCCTAAATAGTTCAGAATCAACACACCATAAACACCTCAAAGAAGTCTGGAATTCTTTTGCTCATCCTTATTTAGGATTATATAAAATCAATATACAGTGGAACCTCGGTTCACGACCATAATTCGTTCCAAAACTCTGGTCATAAACCGATTTGGTTGTGAACCGAAGCAATTTCCCCCATAGGATTGCATGTAAATACAATTAATCCGTTCCAGACCATACAAACTGTATGTAAATATATATTTTTTAAAAGTTTTTAAGCACAAATATAGTTAATTAAACCATAGAATGCACAGCGTAATAGTAAACTGAATGTAAAAACATTGAATAACACTGAGAAAACCTTGAACAACAGAGAAAACTAACACTACAATAGTTAGCGCTATAGCGCTACCAACCGCTGGCTAAAAACACTTTTTTTTTAATGAGTTTTAAGCACAGGGGAAAAAATTAACATATGAAAAAATCCGTAATTTAATAAACCACCAAGAATCGCCGTAAACAGAAGGAAAACAAAATCAAACCCAGTGCATTCTTTAACTGCCTTCATACCTTATGAGTCCAGCTCTCTCTCTCTCTCTCTGGCGCTGCCTGTGTGTGTGTGTGTGTGTGTGTGTGTCGCGCGCTCTCTCGCTCGCTGCACAGGAAATGCACAGGGAGAGACTGAACATGTACAAACCGAAAGGGAACCTGGCTTGTTCATATTGTGTGTGTGTGGTCGTTAACCGAGGCAAAAGTTTGGCGAACTTTTTGGTCGTAAACCGATTTGTACGTGTACCGAGACGTTCGTGAACCGAGGTTCCACTGTATACACAATTTAAAAAATGGCCTCCACGCTCACAGGTGGTCTCTGTGTGTCTAGAAAGAGAGTACAGTTATGTTGCAACGTGCAGGCACTTATTCTCTTTGCTATCTCCTCCACTTCTGCATTTTCTTCACCTTGCAAAGGCTGCTAAATGACTAATGGATGGCATAGACTAGAATCCAGTGTACTGATGATGAAAATGAGAGGGACCCCACAAATAATGACAGACATTTCCCATCTTTGCTCTCTGACTTGTCTTTAGTTTTTGGAACACACACTAGAAGATTATGTTCACAAAGGACATCGAACATTAACTAATTTACAATCCCAATTTGGAACCGCAAACAAAAACATCAGTTTAAATCAAAACCGGCAGGCAGCCGTCATGTTCAACGGGCTGCAAAGGCTTGTAGTGAAAAGCCGAAGACAGAACAAAAATCCATCTCATTCTGGAAAAAAAGAGGCTCGCTGCTTTGTAAATTTTCCTCATCTCTCATTGCCTGTTGGTCTCTCACACTTAATGTCAAGATTTGGAGTGTTAAACATCGAACATGTTTAATATTTAATAATATTTTAATATTAAAAATTTATTTGAATTCAGGGTGCCTCTAATTGGCTTGAGAGGTTAAGATTAATTCCTAAGTACCTCACATTACATGATAATTACTTAGGACCTGCCTTAAAGTGAGACACTTTATGCAATGGTCAGAAGAGTCTGGCTGATAATCTGCATTGTGTGCCTATTCTAGGTAAACAACCGTTAGATAAACTCCGTTGTTATCTAAAAGAAGAATAAGCTCTTCTTTTATGACTTGTTTCTGTCATTTCTTTCACATATGTCTCAGAACCAATACGTACTTAATTAGGTCCTGATTTAAAAGCTTTCGCTTGATTGCCTGTTACATTATGAGGTTATGTTTACTTTGCATTACCTTTTACAGCTTTATTTCATCCTACCAGAAGACTGTATAGAACATTATATAATGAATATATTGCCAGTGAATTGTTCTTTAAATCAAATTGTGATGCTTTTTTCTAAGCAACATCAGGGGTAGGTTAACAAAGAAATAATTTCCACTCGCTCATAAAATGTCTAATTAAAAAGACTTTTAGGAAACACATGCTAAAGCAGCATGTGCATTATGTTAGTATATCGTAAATCTCTATGATTCGCGGCTTCAGGAAACTCTCTATAGGCCCATCACTCATGCCATGGCCAATCCATAATTAGGCATTAAAATATGATAAGATAATGAAGGAAACAGAATGGGGAAAACAGACAAAACTCACACTCCTGCTAAGACTTTGCTAAATCTACACTAATACTAGAGGAGTTCAGTTCTTATATCGACCTTCTGAATGGTGGATCTTCAGCAACATTATCTGTGGTGGCCTGTAGGCCTGAGTCAGTCCCAAACCCTGAATAACACCAAAGATGGACAGGCAAAGCAAAAAAGGATGACTAATTAAAGGAATGAATACACAAGGGTGGATGACAGAAGAAGTAATGATGAACATACTGTATAAAAATAGCAAAAATAAAAGAACACATCAGCCTCTCTGGGCAAACCTAAAACAATAAAGGGTTCATATTCTTCTGTCATACTGTATGTGCAGTTGTAATAGTGAGCCACAAGGTCATATTTTAGGACCAGAAGATATGTGAGCATCCAAGGACAAACAAGGTTTGTGACCAAACAGTCAAGTAAACTTATTATCGTAACCACAAAACTAAGCAGGAGTCGTTGTTAAAAATACAGAAACACCGAGAGCACAATGTAGATTTGATTGCACATTTTGAAGTCTTACAGAGCTACTTATAATCCTGGATGATGCAAAACACATGGCATCAGATACTAAAGTGCTGCACTAGCGGTGTCATAATGTACAACTTCCTGCAAAGATTCCCGATATTAAAGTTTTCTAAGCTGATGAATCAACACCTGATATAACTTTTTTGTTTCAGTTTTATTTTCAAGCAGGTAAA